>NC_064755.1:23666558-24266558 GCF_011397635.1 Epinephelus fuscoguttatus
AACGGCGTTTATACACAATCTGTTTCTCCCAGTATTTTGTATATTTTTCCATCTCAAGCCTTAAAATAAAAGTTTTGAAAGTCTTTCCATAGAGTATTTTTCTTTTATAATCCCTGGCCTTTGGGCCAAAGTTGGAGGATCAATATGCAACCATTTGCGAGCTATGGCTTTCCTGCTACTTGCCAGAAGTATCTTTAATAAACATTTATCTTTACGTGGGACAGTTTCAGATGTTTTTCCTAAGTATAAAAGTTGGGGGAATTTAAAGGTCAAAATTCAAAGCAGCCGAGATATTTATCACCGGTACAGGTCAAGCTCTAAAAAACATATTGGAACCTACAAATTAAACTCACAAGTGTCTCTTTGTTTGACTCTCCCTGTCTAGTAAACACCCATGTCCTTCAAACTTCACTTCCAGTTTAAACGCAGGCTTACAAACAATAATTTCATGATTTCCAAGCCCATACTGAGACGAACCAAATGACATCATCAGAGTTATTCTCTCAAACTTCAGAAAGCTCCTCCAGACCCACAGGGATCATTATGCAACACATTTCCCCAGGCTGAGTGGTACCCCTTATGACAAGTAAACTGACCTTCATGTGTGAAACTGCTGGAGTGCTTCTTTAATCAGAACAACTTTTGAGTTGCCAGGTTGTGAAAAGCTCCCCCTCGTGAATGACACCCTTTAGTTTATCACAAAGACCCCTCTGTCACGTTATGTCTCTATTTAACCCATCACCTGATAAAAAAAAGGGCTGCAGAGCATCTGGACCAAAATGAATTTATTTACATCTTATTAACAATTATGACTGCAGACGTGATTGATTCGAGTACCTTATTTACTTATTAACATTCATAGTTGTAGATTTGATTACTTATTACAAAGTCAAAAACCTTACTCGCTATTTAAAGGTACACTATTCAGGAGCTGTCAGCTACTGTTTGTGAACAGCATCAATAGGGAAAGTGAAAGCCAACCTCAGCTTTGTCTGCTTGTTGTTTGCCTCACTATTTGCATTTTATTTTTGTTTTTTGGCGCTATGTCCGTGATTTTTGTACCTTCCTTTTTGACGGCAGCTGCTTATGATCTGGCACCTGGTAGCTACCTTTTTATAAAGCCCTAACCTCACTGGTGTGCTGTGCAAAAAAGAGGAAAAACAGAGGCGGAGGGCAGAGTCTTTGCAGATAAAAACACCGCCACAAACTTCTAGTGATAGTTGAGAGAGATTACTTTTACTTTTCAGGTCTATAAATTGTTTTTAAGGAAAATCCTGCAAAGTATACCTTTATCTAAATGACTTGCTGGACTTTACATAATAATCTAACCGGCCCATTAGCTGTTCTGCAGGACGTGGTTCTCATCAAAAGACTGTTTGCTTTATTGCCACTAAACTAGAGATGTTCAACATTTCAATTATTCTGAGCACCTCTAGGTCTTCTCATCTTTAAAGTTAATGATCAAATTTCCTTCATGACCTTGAAAACAGCAGTTAAGAAGAAATAAAAACCCACCTCAGGGTCCATATTGTAGCATCCAGAGCTTCCAAGTACATCTATAGCAAGGTCAGAAGTGAACTTTGAATGGATGTTTGTATGTTGCTCTTTACTACTGAAGGAGAGATGAAATAAAAGATTAAATAAGAGATTTGCTTCACTGACTTTTTATGGATTCAGTTTTTTTTAAGATATCTAAAATAGAAATAGCTAGTAGAATCTAACCCGACACACACGCACAAACTCACTTGACATGCAGCACTTGCATGCATAAATGCAACACATCCATGAAAACACGCATTTACTTAATGCCTTCACACTCACCCTTTTTGCATCCAACCAGTGTAGACAGAGATCCAGGATAGAGAGGCTTTTTGCTGAGGTTGTTGCAGAGACTGTAGAAATAGGTCACTGCACTGAACACACACGAGCAACACACCCTCGCTTTCTTTCATTCAGACACATAGACACACGTGCGTCGACACAAACGCGTGCACGCACACGAACACACGCGCGCAATCTTGTGGATGCACTTTTCCCATTGCCACAGCCTGCCCTCAGCCTTTCATGTACCTCTCTCTCTTGCCCCCTCGCTCTTTGCATTTCATTATTTCGCCCTCTCATCCCTCTTTTTCCTTTCCTCTTATCTCCCCGTCATCAGACCCCATCTTCCCCATTGATGTTTGCACAAAGTGTGTGCACGTGCGTGTGCAAACATGTTGTCTCTATGTGCGTCTTCCAGGTCAGTGACTCTGTAATAGAGGTATGACTGTAAGAGGAAGATTTGCCATCAGCGCTTGGGTACTCATAGTTTCGTTCACATGCACACGCACATGCTCACTCACTCACCTTCTCATTAGAGTGACACACTACGACTAAATCTCTCCTTCCTGTCTCTCTTGCTTTCTTTATTTCCTCTCTCTGTCTGTCCCTTAATAGTTGTGTCGTGGATGAGATGGATTTCTCAGGCATGGAGCTCGACGAAGCCCTGAGAAAGTTCCAGGCTCATGTTCGTGTTCAGGGAGAAGCACAGAAAGTGGAGAGACTCATCGAAGCCTTCAGGTGAGACTGTCAAGTCGCTCACAACCAGGCGTCGTTGACTAACGGGGCTCTGGGTTCACTTTTTAACACAATTCAACACAACAACAGTCCATCACATGACTGAGCAGGGCTGGTAAGGGCACTCCAAACTTTTTTGCATGAATAGACCTTTTGCCTGTGGCCACCCAGGCAAAACAAAAAATCCAAATGACATGTAAGCTCACATATTTTGCAGTACAACAGTAAAGTAATTTATGATCTCATCTCACAGCTTTGGGGTAGCAGATGTATCCAGAATGGCATACTAATAGGGCAACTGTATGTGTTTAACTGGTTCTGCCAGCTCACTGCGGCAGACTCTGATGGAAACCAAAGCCGTGTATCATTAACAAATTACACTGATTGCCTGTAACCTTTGACTAAACTCAGCAGTGTTTGATTGTCAGCCAATCATAGCAGTGATCTGAGCTGCAGGCAATCAGTGTGTCTTCCATTGGGACAAAAATAGATGCTCCATTTCATAACTTTCTCCCCTGGATGACACTTTCTGGCCAAATCTTGAGGCTCTCAGGGCTGTTTGTATGTCTATGACAGTTGCGTGCCTGTTTCCATCCAAAATCACACATAAATATGTAAAAATGCAAGTTTGGTGCTCATGAGGTTTTAGCCTGAGCTGGTTTCTGCTCATTTTGTCAGTGCTGACTCTTGCCCCAAGTCACTAAAATTTATGAGCATATCTGCTGAAGAAGACTCATTTTAATACCAAGAGGACCTTGAGAGACCCACTGTAGCTAACACACTCCATTTGTGCCTTAAAGTGGACTGTTTAACTTTGCCTCCAACAAACTGGACAGATACAGGTTTTTATGATGCTGTTTTACCTTCTGACTGAAAAGTATTTGAGGCAAAAACAGATAGAAGTGACCAGACAAATAGGAGCTGCAATTGGTTCCTTATCCTCTGGCTGGCACTGTCCTTGAAATGTCCTGGTAATATCCAAAGATTGCTCCCAGGACTGAAAATGCAATAAAAATGGCCATCATTGTTTTCTGTTTCAGAGTAATTGTTACATTGCGCTGTACATTTAATCTTCCTCTGCTGATGTGCAGCTCTTTGCCTCAGGATTATCAACAATGTCACCACCATGAGTTTAGCCACTGCCCCTTTGACCTCATGAACTAAGCTGTCCCTCTGAATTATGCTAAGTTGCTAGTATAATTCAATGTTGGGGAGTGAAATCACCACAGTAAATGCACTGCATGTTAATTGTCTGCCAACGCGTTTCTGCTTCCATGATGTGGCATCTTTGTTTGTTTGAGCTGCAAACTTTGGTTTTGTCTTTTTGTGGTCTTGTGAAGGCTTAAATCTTTAACACATCCTAATAACCACAAAAAACTTTTTTTTGTTTTTTGCATTTTTGCAAACCATGGATATGTTTAATCTGCATGTCATCGTAGTAGATATATTGAAACTTTATGTTTACACAAGGTGGTATGGTTTAGGCACAAAAAATACTTATGTTATAGTAAGGAACAGGACATGTTTTGGCTTAAAATACCCAGGTCAGGAGTGGGATTATCTTCACCATAATTGGAGCCCTCAACATCAATTGAAGCATTGCAGTGACTCGCTAAAACACAACCGGCTTTGTTGTTTGTTGGTTGTTGACAGTGGTCTGGCAGGCATCTCACCCAGGTGACATGCCATCCACCTTCCTCTCAACCTCCTTATGACAAAAGCTGTGTCTCAATTCAGGGGCTGCGGCCTTTGAAGGCTGAATCTGAAGACCGATTGCTTCACAGCGATGCGGCCAAGGCTGCCCCATTTCAAAGGCTCCTTCAAATATGGCCGAGAAATGCAGCCTTCTTTCCCAGAATTTGGAGGATGCAACAGATGAATCCTTTGTGGCCCAGCTTATCCCAAGAGGCATTGCGTGCCAAAGACGATTGGGTTGTTTTAATTATGACAGCTCACACACCACCATCACTTTAGAAATGTTGATATGATACGTATGAAATGTGCACATTTAACATATTTATGGTTTGTAGAAACGTACAATGCCAATATTTTCTTCTGATGACTGGGCTGTTTAACAAGACTGAAGGCCCACTCACACCAAAACGACATAAAAAAAACTGACGATGAGAGCTAACAGTTGCATCCCCTCATGTCACGTAGGTCTTGACCAAAAAGTTGCGCATGAACACACCACAAAGACTACGGCTGACAGCCAACCAGAACATACGTTCTGCACCTGCGTGAGAGAAAATAACTCTCCATACCAGCACATGGAGGTAGTCTGTGTTTGTCAGGCAAAAAGGGAAACCTGAAGACCGTCATGATGCTAGTTAGCCAGGTAGCACATTAACAACACAATCCAGCGTTGAAAGAATAAAGCACAGTTACTGTGCGCTGTCAAACAATAACACAAACAATTACGAACCTTTAGCTAAAAAGCTCAGTGGCTAAAAAACATCATCTTACCTAATATAACAAGTTTGTTTTGATCTCACGCCCTCTTGGCTTTGCTGTTTGTTTACTTTCCTCACTTCCGTTTCTCAGTTTGTGCACTGAGCTAAACTGCCAGTTAGGGTGATTTCAGCCACCAACGGGCTCTGTTGTCTCCGACATCACTTAGACATCCTGAATTGGCAAAAACCCTAACAAAAATCGTTGACATGGGCCAACGGTGCAGGTAACACCTCACAGACTAAGGCGACAGACACTGACCAACACTGACCAATAGCTGACTGTCGGCTTGGTGTGTCAGGGCCCTAAGAGTCTACAGTCCGTTTTGGACAAATTTACTTTTTTTTTTTTCATCTGATTATGTTAGGCTACTCGATAAAAAGTCAGAGTATCACCAACATTATTACAAATCATCCTGAGGGGGACATGAAGTAGCTGTTGAGACATTTCAACCTGGATTTCAGTGGTGGACCAACCCTCAGATCACAAACACATAGATTTGATTTCTTATTTAATTCAATGAAGCAGCTGGGCACTGTCGTTCTTAGCGACCATTGCTCTAACAGGAATAAATAGCACATATGTTGGGGACTATTTTCAGCCGAGCTGATTAATATTAATACACATTTGCTGCTCTTGTGAGTGTTTACAGCGGGATTATGTAGGATTGTCTTAAAATAAACTCCAGATCCATCCTAATGTTCATCATAATAAAGGAACATGTCACTCGCCTTAACGCAAACGTGTGGCTCGTTGATGTGTTTTCGCAGCTATAGGAGGCTGTGAATACATAAGCAATGCTTGTTAGGAGGATCAGTTGTTGTTTTTTCATTGGATTTCATTGGAAATATAGACCATCACCAGCCCTATCTGTCCGTGTGTTTTTACACTGAGCAAGAAATGGTGAGGGAGGAGGGGAAAAGGAGCAGTCATGACACTTCCCCTCTCCGCTCCTGATTTGAGGGCCAATCAGAACACCCACCGCGGTCATCAGTTAATCACATCTCACTCAATCATACGTGCTGAGCCCCTGGGTGCAGATTACAAATTCATCAGCGATCCGAGACCACACTCTCTGTAGCTGGAGCTGCGAGTATAGGTCAGAAATGAGCGGGCTTTTATCGGGACAGCCAGACATCCGATGCCATGTCTGTTACATAACACTTGTTATGTCATCTGTTTGAAGCGTGTTGTACTCTTGCCGTGAGTAGTTCTTTTATACGAAGCGGTATTTGTGCCAGCTGGCATGCAACTTTCATATGCAGATATGAAGATAAGAGATCGGAGCTAGTGTTTAAATAAACTGGTTACATAAGACGGAGATCCGCGCTTGGAAATGTGTGAATGAAGCACAAACACACACACACAGACACACACACACTCAATGACTTGCTTTATTTATTCACTCAACTGTTTGCTCGCATATGCGCTTTCACATCCATGCACATGTCCATTAGCTTACATACACGCTCACACATACAGCAGATCTCGCCTTGCTTTCAGTCTTTGAAGACTTTGCCGCAGAATTACATCAAGATGGCAAATCAGAAGGCTCATTTGTGCCTCTCTTTGTCTATGCATGTGCATATTACATCCGTAGCAGTGTTTGTGCCAAGCAGGATCTATTCTCCCTCAAACAAAGGCATTGCTGCTGAACTGCGGCTGATTGATACCCTGTGTACTCTCGCCTCAGATCTTGTGTGGGGTCTGGGAAAAGGCTTTCTGGTTGCGCAGGTCTCAGATGTGGACTCTCGCTTGCATATGCTCTGACAAGTACATAGTCCTCTGGAGCACAGCAGCCCTCTCCATGTCTGCATCCTGCCTGGCTGCAGAGATAAAAGCCTCCCACCACTGAAATGGCCCACTGTGTAAGTGTAAGTGACAGTAAGAAAGATAGGGAGGGAGCTGTTGGGGGGAGAAGGAGGGGAGGAAGTGAGAGTTTGTGAAGCCTGTGGGCAGCGATGGAGCAAAGCAAATCCAAATGCAGAATCACTGGTTCCAAAGCAGACTGGGCAGCCTTACCTCACCTAAGGCAGAGCAATTTAGTCGAATGTCTCCTGTCTCCTGTCAGTCTCATTTATGGCGGAGTGACTGCGCCTCACATCCGAGCAGAAGTTGCAGTCAGTCAGACTGAGTCAATCAGTCAGATTAGGGAATGCTGCAGCTTGTGTGGTGAGATATCGGATATCATGCCTCCATCTCACTGCAGGAATAAGCAACTTTTTAAAGGTCGTTCCCTGTATTGCCTTTTATAACTTTAACAATTTGTATTTAACGATGTACTCCCTGATTTTTTTTTTATAGTTAAAGCTGAGAGGACATTTTGGGATTAAGGGGGGCGATTGGGCACAATAACAAAGTCAAGGAGTGCATCATTAAGTTTTGGTACATTGGTTCTGGGAGCCTGAAGATACGGGGATATTAAGAGGTGTTTCTATTATTCAGTATGCCCTCATGATTATAAATGGCATGGACAAAATATTAGAAACACCTCTTAGTATTAAGCAGTCCAATTTAACAGCACATTAGATAATAATAAGAGGAAGGTAGGATTTATTGTCGGACTGTGAGATTCGATTCGTTTTTGCAAGGTGTTCTCAATAAACTGGCAACTGAGAGTGATTTCACGTCAGCCCAGCTGTAAAATCCTGCAGTTTCTTGAGCCTTGGTTCTCACTTTATGAACATATTCACTCAGTTTATTTGTTTTTGTGTTGCTGGGAAGTTCCTCACACATATTATATATTATTGTATATCTTAGAAATACAGATATGAATCTGTACGTGGTTGTGAAAATGATGTGATAAGCTTATGTGAGTGTGTGTTAGTGCATGTGTACATATTTATATGCTGCTATCTATCTGTCTGTCTGTCCATCCGTTCATCTGTCTGTCTATATATCACACGTCATTTTGCACTAAATAGAGGTCTTACTAATAACTGGTTGTGATGATTTGGTTACAGATGTTTTTATACACAGTGCAATGCGTAAATAAATCCAAACAATATGATTTGTCCAGGGTGCATTTAAGTGAAACGTTACCATTTTTAAAATATGATTACATGATTAAACAGAGAGTCTTGATGTCGGACTACATCAACACAGCATTCATTATTACCTACTCGTATATGACAAAAACTACAAAAGAAAACAGGAAATTATAAGTTTTACTAAATAGTCTTTTTTAAAGTTAAATTATAGTTTTTTTTTAATAGTTTATATAATAAGCATATGATTTTTTTTTTATAGATTGATAATATTTTACAAAAACAGAAAACCATGATGACAATGGGTTTGCCATTTTTGCACCATTTTTGATTCAACATGAGTTCTTCTTAAACAGTTAATGTGTTATGTGTTTGTGTCTGTTTCATCTATGATTATTATAACTACTTGTTTTATTAAAGATTTTAAATTCTAGATGGGGAGGTGTTCACCAAAAGCCCCTTTGGCTTTCTTACCTCTCCTGCACAATCCCTTCCATATTTATTTTTACATACTTGTTTTTATCACATCTTGTGTGCTAATAAAATTCAAATTCAAACACGGGCGTATTTCCAGGTGGCAATCAGGCCCCTCCACCCCACGGGCCCCAGTGCAACCACACTGCCTGCACTGTCTATATTTACGCCCCCGTACACAGTATTGTTTGAATTTGAATTTTAGCACTCTAGTTTATAGATTTGAAAGAGTTTGTGTTTACCAACATTTTTAGACTGTCTTAGACCATAGGGATCACATGAATTAATTTTGAAAAAGCATGTAGTTCCATAAATCAACCATTAAAAAGTATGAGCTATGCTTTTTTTGGTGTCACACATTAAACTTGTGGTAACTTTTGCAGTCTTATTTTGTGTTTGTAACACCAGAGAAAATGTGTCAGCTAGTACATATGCTTTTATCCATATAAAAGCAGTAAAAGTCCTCAAGATATGAATGCTATTCAAATATTTGAATGATTGGAATTTCAGTGCTGTTGATGGTTCTTGCTGTGTTTTACCTTGAACATCTCTTTTTTTTGTCAGTAGTGGTGGTGATATTATGGCCGAGAATCCACACCAATATTGAGACCTAGAGGTGATAGACAGAGAGATGTCACACTGTCCTATTTTCCCTCCACAGCCAGAGGTATTGTATGTGCAATCCTGACGTGGTGCAGCAATTTCACAACCCGGACACCATCTTCATCCTGGCCTTCGCCGTGGTCCTCCTCAACACTGACATGTACTCACCTAACATCAAACCCCAGCGCAAAATGGGCCTCGATGACTTCATACGCAACCTAAGAGGTCAGTGTGTCCAAATACATGTATGAGCATGTATGGGAGAAGTAGAGTGAGTTTTGTATGTGTGTGTCATGTCAAGGTGTGTGAGTGAGCTGACCCTGGGGATAGAGGTGGTATAATTACCTGCAGACGTGTTTCAACACTTATGGAAAGTGGTTTTATGAGCAGTTATATATAGTAAGCACATGTGCACACACACATGCATGTTCGACCTTTTAGTGCCGATTATGAGATCCACTGGAGAGATATGCCAGAGTGATAAGGAAGACGAAAAAGCGAGCAGAGGGCAAGGAAAGTCAAAGTTTTACAACAAGCACTCTGTTATCAACCTCACTCCAACCTCGCTATCTGTCTTTTGAGTGACAGCCTCTTGAAGTGAAGTAAATTACTCAAAAAGGCAGCGGGTGCTTGCCTCCGCTCGCTACCATCAAGAAAACCATCAGCTGTGCAGGAGGAGATTCCTGATATCCTTGACTCACAGCTCTGCTCCAGAGACCGTGGCGTTGACCCATTTAATTGAGGCTCACTTAGCGTTAGATTTAACGATATGAGCTCAGGTTTCCGGCGGAATCTCATCATCAGAGGCTCTCAACGAGGTCTCCGTCCGGCGATTGAGCAGATACATGCATTTACTGCAAGCAGAGGTTAAGAAGTTTGACTTTTATTTGTATCCTCAGTTACGGGGAGAACAAAATCACATAAAACAAATTTCAATATCTTTCTTCACACAATATTGCAAAACTCAGTTTTAATTTACGAGCTGAAGAGGATTCTCCTTGAGCTGAACAGCAGAGACAGACGGTAGCAAGGATGTCTGTTTGCTGCGCCACGGTGATAATGGCACAGCTACTAGGGACACAATGGCGGCACACACACTGGGATAAAAGCACATTTTCTCATTTACAGCCACAAAACCAACAGTGAAATAAAACTAATTTGGCTATAACCTCTCAAATAAAAATTATGAGAGCCCAGACAGTCGGTTTCAAATTCAATGATTATTAAGTGTATAGTTTGGATCCCTCTGACTTCCACTGTGGCTGTTGCTAATCTTCTTGATAATCCACACGATGGAATCATTTGATTCACAACCAACATCTGTGAAAAATAAAAGTAATCATAAAATAAATGTTAATTAAATGTTAGTTTTAATAGCTTTGGCAGTTTTGGAGTCACTGGGTCATGTAATATGGAAGCTATTAGAAAAATTACCACTATTTTCTATTGAAATATGCAAAATAGATGAATCACAAATAGATGTACTACATAAGACCAATTTAGTACAATTTTTTCAATCATTCAGATTCAGATGCTGACAACTTTGTTAATCCCACCAGGGGCAATGTGTTTGTATAAATGTATAAATAATAAAAAGTGAATAGACTTATTATTTATAAAAGAGATAAAAAACAATAAAAAACTATTTACAGCGAATTTAAAAGAGGAATTGCAGAGGGAATAAAATATCGTGGTTACCGGTTAGTTTTACAAGCAGGTAAAGCGTAACGAAGCCCTGACAGCAACGGAGAATTTTCACCTGCAAGAGCATGTCCAGAAGGCACTAAATTAGTAATGGCTTTTTGGAGGATTTGTCAATTGCAAAAACTGGACAAGTCCTGTTGTGTCACTCTTGTGATCTTATAGCAAATTTTAACAATGCTATTTAGACTGTTTCTGTCTTTCAGTGTGAGGCTGTGAAACCAAATCGTAATTTTTTAATGGGCAAATGGGCAAGTCAGCCTGAAGGTATTTAAAAACAAAACATTGGTATAGTGTCATTTGATAGTCTGACTGATTGATTGGACATTCAGAACTCACTGCTTGTAACTATGGAGTGCGCCATACTTTGATTGTGACCACTTTCTCTCGACCCTTGTTCCCTCAGGTGTGGATGACGGTGCAGACATCCCCAGAGAGATGGTCGCAGGCATTTACGAAAGGATCCAACAAAGAGAGCTCCGTTCCAACGAAGACCACGTCACCTATGTGAGCCGTGTGGAGCAGTCCATCCTGGGCCTGAAAACTGTGAGTGTATTTGTCTGTGTGTGCAAGCCTTTGCCTTATTTCTCAATTCAGTGAGCTGTCTGTACTTGTTTGTTCTGTCTCCTCTCTCCAGTGTCATGTATTATTTCGCTGCAGTCTGCCCTCTGTACTATCTGTCATCTCCATCTCTTTAACCTCGCCTCCATAGATCCTCGCTGTGCCCCACAGACGTCTGGTGTGCTGCTGTCGTCTGTTTGAGGTGCCTGACGCCAACAAGCCTCATAAACAGAAACTGTCCCAGCTGCAGAGAGAGGTCTTCCTCTTCAATGACCTGCTGCTGGTGAGGAGCCTCTGTCCAGGGACTTACCACAATACTCTACTATGCACCCGAGACCACCAGTTTGTACATAATCAAACATATGTTAATCCAGTCACATTGTGTGTTTCGTGTCTCTGCTGCAGATCCTGAAGTTGTGTCCTAAGAAGAAAAGCTCGGCTTCATACACCTTCTGCAAAGCAATGGGTCTTCTGGGAATGCAGTTTCACCTCTTCAGCAATGAATGTGAGATACTATTTTACTCTGCAGCAGTTTATTCTCTGTACAGTTTCGCCCTGGTGCTGGAAAACTGCTGAGCTAACTGTCGTCGACAGCATATTTGTCTGTCAAGTCTCGGTCAGGACCCAGACTGTGAATGAATTGCAAAGTGGTCACCAGTGAAACAAATTAAAACTACTCATAATTTCAGGAAAGTTTACTTCTTGAACAGATTAGGGAAAGTCTTACTTTTAAAAGAAAGATTATTTATTCATTCTTGAAGCTATGATCTACAGCAAAATAATATTGTAAGTAAATATATAAGGGGCGCTTACGTTTCATCTCAAAGAATAAAGTATAATATAGAAATCATAAAGCTTACAGAACCTTGTATAGGTTACTGCATCTTTATATACACATAGGGTAGCTGCATAAACATGAATGCCTTTCTTTACTTCCCCATCCAGTCTAAGTTTTAGATTACCAATTAGAGGTGAGCTCTGTAAGGCTGCATTAACGCCAGCCCAAAAGCGTTTTCCCTGTAGACCACCATTATAAAAGAGACGTCCATAAAACTGTTGAGAGAACACCTCGGACTGCAAACAAGGTCAGTTATGACTCTTCCTGTTGTGACTTTGTGATCCATGGAGATTTGTAAAACTTTCCTGTGTCTTTATAATGCACAGTCTATGGGCCGGGTGGGAACTTGTAGGCAGCACCACTGGGAGAAATAAATGCGCATATTGAGTGGGCCACATCCCGCGGAAGTAAACCTGGAAGCTAGAAACTTTTTTGATGTATGCGCTAGGTGAGCAACTCTCATTAGGCGCCATCTTTGGATCTTAATCAATCAAACCACTGTTTATTCAGGGAAAATTGACTGAGCATTAACCTCTTTTACAGCAATGTCCTGAGTTCACATTCAGTGGGCTAGAAGGATGCAAGTATATCATAGTAATTTTGATAAAGTGATTAAAAAAAAGTCCATCAAAAACAAGTAAGTAGCAACAATGTCTGTCACAAGTTATGGACGGCAATAAAAACAGTAAAAAGATGAAAAAGTGAAATAATATGTCACGTAGCAGTTCAGAGGAGGACACAAGTGTAGACCAACAGACAGTCTGAGTTTCTAACAAAAAGTGAGCTTTGATGTAGCCGATTGAAAACATCCAGTACAGGCAGGCAACTCAAAGTCCAACCCAAACAGAACAAAAACCAAACTGAAAACCAACCAGGAAAAAAGACAAACAGGGATGAAAACAAGAATAATGCAGGAACGACCACAGAATGCACTCAGGACGAACAACAGACAAACTGACAAAGGGAAATACACAGGTATATATACACAGAAAACTTATCACAGGAACAAGACACAGCTGGAGCAGGAGGACATGTGCACACGGAGGGAACTGGAGATTGGCTAACAACAAGGGTGGAGCAGACAAGACTAATACAGAACAGGTGTGAAGGGAAGACTCTGGGAACAGGGAGGGACTAATGAGACAGGTGTGACAGAAAACAGGCGGGAAAACACACAGAGACAGGAACTAAAAGCAGACACGACACATGAGGAGAGAATCTACAAAATAAAACAGGAAACAGATTAAACAACAACAATAAAAACAGTAAAATGTAGAAAATCAAGTCTGTAAAACAACCATATCATCCAGCATACACTTGAATTGATCTAACGACACATACCTGTCTAATTTAAATACCTTTTGTAACTCCATTTATTTGGTGCAAAGAAACTAAAAGCTAATTTACCAAGCTCTGAACTGATCTGAGGAGTTTCTGGTATCCAGAACTTATATTCATGATTCAGGCACAGTGGTGGTTTGAGCTAAATGCTAACATCCGTTAACTACCATGCCCACAATGACAATGCAAACATGATGATGTTAGCAGGTGTTACTTTAACTCTGTTAATGATCTTAGTTTAGCACGTTAGCATGCTAATGTTTGTTAATAAGGGTGCCATTCCATTATTCCAAAACCTCTCTAGTCTGAAAACTGTCCCATTGGACTGAAAGCCCATTTGTCTGACAGACTGTTGTCACAAAAACAAAGCCCATTACTCCGAAAACACACACTCTCTCTTGGCCTGCAATCAGTCAGTCCCGTGACAATATTTTTTCCTATCCTTTTTTCCTTATCCCGATATTCTTACTCTAACTTTTACCATTCGCACTCCTCATGCCTAAACCTAATCAACCCAGCCAACAAAGGCAACCAGTCCAAGCCAATTAGACAGGAACGATAACTTCACTCTGCATAATGATTGGCCATGTGCTCCTGTTTGGGAGAGTGTGTATTTTCTGAGCAATGGGCATTTGTTTTCAGGATGATGGGCTGTCGGACAAATGGGCTTTCGGTCTAATGGGTTGAGAGAAAATAACTCTATGCACGTCACATAGGTGCAAGGCTATCAGAAAACAGCCTACATTAGGGAAAGACGTAATGCCTGCACACTGCAGTCCATGCCACAGTTTGATTATTGTCAATTTCTTACCACCCTGAGTGGCTTAGATGGTTAACCACACCTTCCTCCATAGGGCTTATCAGCCTGTTGGTGTGCAGTATGTATAAATATAGGTGGGGTTTCAACTTTTTAACATGTTGACCTGATGAGTATACACTTGGGATCCAAAACGTTGTCCTCTCTCAGTTCAGTGAGACATTTTTCAGACTACTGAGGTTTCAGAATAATTGGCAGCCCCCCCTGAGCCACGACGCCAGTGTGGGAAAAAATTGTTTGAAAAGAAAAATAGAAAACTACTGATATTCACTACTTTTGAGCATCTTGATATTTCTGCAAACCCTTAGTTGCAATCTTCAAGAAGCCACTGCTGCCAGAAACACTTTTGGTCATTAACCTCAAAGCATGAGTTTTTGCAAGTATTCTTAGCAGCAACATTTTGTGAAGTAGACACTAAAGTAAAAGATGCACCACTGAAGTGTTTTTGAAAAATCCTCAAATCCTGAATCCTTTTTTTTTTTTTTAGACTCAAAGTTATGGTGAAAGCGCTTCCCTTTTCTCTTTGACACGTTTTTGGGATTTCTCATCAGATTATGCCCATGGCATCACCATGCTGAGCCCGTTTACCTCAGAAAAGAAGCAGCTGGTGAGTTTCTGCTCCCCGAGCGGAGAAGAGCTTAGGAAGTTTGCCGAGGAGCTCCGAGAGGCTATCGCAGAGGTCAATGAGATGGAGCAGATACATATCCAGTGTAAGGAAAAGAAGCACACACACACTCACACACACACTCACACACACACACCTCGACTTATGCAAATGCAGGCAAACACATACTTTACTGCGTATGCTTGGCTGCAATCTCTCTTTCCTGTGTTGCAGGGGAATTGGAGAGGCAACAAGGCATCCAGCCACACGGCATACACACCAATGGCGGGCAAGTGGACACACACACAGGACACGGCTCTCCCTCAGGTGCTGGTTTTGCTCATGCAGCATAAAACATAACACAGCATATATTACTCATAAGAATGCATACATTACTCAAGGCAATGCAGAAAATAGGACAACTTCATGGAAGAGGGGTGCATGAAAAAGGCGCACTATACCAAATAAGAAAATGGAAAAAAAGGGAGTGCATGATGATAAAGTTGCTGTAATTTTTACCTTTTTATTATTGAAGGGTCACTTAGTTTCAGTAAGTGACAAATGGTAGTTTCTGCTTTTCTTAAATGAGCTTTAGAGGTGCTGGTACGTCGATTATGTAACCCGACAGAGGCAGTTTAGCTGTTTCCCTCTGTTTCCAACCTTTATGCTAAGCTAAGCTGCTAGCTTCAGCTACATCTTTACCAGACAGACATGACAGAGGTGCTGATCTTCTCACTCTCAGCAAATATACTGCCTAAGATGTTAAACTGTTCTCTTAAACAAACCTGGAACAAATTGCTGGCTATAGAGATGTCTCTTCCAGGCTAACTGTTTCCCCTGCCTCCAGTCTTTATGCGAAGCTAAAGCTGGGCATACACTGCACAATTCGAGCTGATTTCTGACTCGATTACTTTTAAGAGTCTGACTGAATTTCAGCTTTGTCAGCCCTTGTTAGCCAAGTGCTGTACGAAGAGGAGGAAGGGTCGATCATGGCCTAATCAGCTGCTCCCGAACAGCAGTTTGACTTCAGGATGAATTCTTGACATATCAGAAATTTGGGTCAGGCTCTTACACAACTGAAGCAGAGCCATGAGTCGATACCCCAAGATCCATGCCTTTTTTTCTCAATCAATCTTACAGCATAGCCTATACCCAGCTATTTTGTAGGTGCTGCTAACTTGTAAATGTTTGCCTGTGTGTGTGAGAGACAGGGAATCAAAACTTGGACTGATCCATTTTTGCAGTAATGGAGTTTTAGGCTCTTTTTGTGACGTATGGCTGCACATTGTTGCGAACTGTACCTCCGCCAGCAAACAAACCTCTACCTGCCCGCTGCTTTGGGGTTTTATTGACAATTGTCTAAGACTTGAGCAGTGTGCACAGGCCAGTGGAGTGTTTTATTGACTATTTTACACGTACAGTGTGAGCACTCAGGTTGTAGCTTGACGATCTGACAGCACACTGTGAGCACATAAATCGTGAGCTTTGGCTTTATGTGTTTACTTGAAATGTGGGAGTTAGAATGAAACATTTCCAAAAAGGGCTCAAATGGTACAGTGTTTGCCCAGTTTAAGCTCAGCACATCCAAAACTCTATGACAGTGGCTTCAATCTTATCATCTCACTCTCAGAAATAAAGCAAATAAGTCTATTCTGAAATTGCTTAACTATTCCTTTAGATGCATGATAGTCCCTGTGTGAAGAAGTGATTCTCAGTTTTTAACATTCTGTGCATGAAGCCTAAATCTCTCCGTAGACTTACAAGCAGACTTGTTTCTGCCCACAGGCCAACAGGATGCGTATGATAAAACCGGCAACAACAACACAGTAGAGGTAAGTGTTAAAGCCACTCTTGCCTTCCTCAGGTAAGTGCCTGCGTCCCTGGCTCTGTGGGTGTGGTTTTGTGTGTGTGTGTGTGTGTGTGTGAGTGTGTGTGTGTGTGTGTGGTTAGATAGGGACTGCGCCTCATCCTGAAAAGAAAGTTTGCTTTATGCTTTGCTTTAAAAGCGCTCTGCCTGAGGCACATCCCCACTATGCAGCCAGAGATACAAAGGCCGCTGAGATGAGTCTGCTGTAGTGACGCTACACACAGTCTCTTTCTGTGCCTCATGAGCGCATCAGCAGCCACTCTACTCGTGATACAGCATCCCTTCTTTCATCAGCTGCTGCTTGCCAGCCTTACTGTATAAGCCTTTGCAAGCCACCATAAGCCTGGCTGGCTCCTAGAATACCATCTACAAAGCCAGATAAGCTTGATACTGTTAACTGTCTGTCGAGTGTGTGTGGGTGTATGTCTGTAAAACCAGCCCTTCTTTTAACTAAGCATATAGTGATAGAGGCTGCCTTCCCCCTTTTTCAAGTTTTCTCTGTGTTTTATTCCTTTGCCCATTCTTTCCTCTCTCTCCTGCCTCTCAGTCAGTCCTTTAGCTTTGTAAATAAGTGTGTTAGGGAGACACCACGCCCTCGGTGTCACCTCTCTCCTCCCCTGACACTCCCTTTAACTTGTAGCTTCTCATTCTGCCACTCATTGACCATGTTCGCGCACACACACACACACACACACACACACACACACCGAATCCAAAACGTTCCCGCCATGATCTTTGACCAGAATCTCTTCTTACCCTGGTAGCCTTTCCTATTTCTGGGCTGGTGTGTGTAAAAACATGACCGAGTGAACGTGTAAATCATGTAAAAAACATGATTGAGAGAAAAAGAGGGAGAGTGTGTACTTTGCATGCGCTCGCTCTGCATACTACTTACCTGCATGCCTGCATGCCCATGTGCGTAACACACCAGAGGGCTGCGTAGAGGCTGCGTTCAGGCTGGTAACTCCTCATGCGTTCTCTGACTGTTCCTAAACTAGGTGTCAATTCACAACAGGCTGCAGACCTATCAACTGAGCCAGCCCAGCATTGAGTCCACGCCTCTGGCCCTGGCTGCGCCACCCGCCCTGCTCAGCCCCGTCCAAGCCGGAGAGCTTCGCCCGGAAACACTCATCCAATGCCAGCAGATTGTCAAGGTGATCGTCGTGGACCAGAGCGGGCGTGGGCGGATGGAGGCATTCCTCAGCCAAGGCCCGGCCACACATCAGCTTATCCAGTCGGCCATGTCCACTCCTGTGCGCGTCAGAGAGGGGGACGGCCCTCAGCCTCCTCTGCCGCCTCCCCCTCCACCTTACAACCACCCCCACCAGTTCTGTCCCCCTGACTCACCCATGCCCCTCCACCACACCATGCCTCTCACCCGCAGGCGCAACTCCAGCGGCTCCCGCAGCATCGTTTGAGTTGTTGGCTACTCTATGAACCCTCGGGGCCAGACATGAGCCTCACACTCACACACAGTGACACACACATGCTGGAGCACTCGTCGACTCACTTTGAATGGTAAGATTAAAGCATTGCTAAAAAAGAGAAGTGAGGAATATACTGTACGAGACGAATAAAGCGACGAAGGAAAAGGAAACCAACAGGAGTCTATTCATAGTCTTGACTGAGTGGTGTTGTTTTTGAACGTGTTTTTTTGATGCCATTTCCGAAAGACAACTTTTCCTCTTTCTTTTGTCTCCAACAATTCACCCGGTAGCTGATGGTGTTGTCTGTCTAGATTTCACACTCTTTAAGAGATCTTGTGACTTTGCATTTTTAAATGTCACCTGTCCAACAAATGTGTCTGTGAGCTATAACTGTGAAACTGAGGGGCGGCATCAGAAAAGCAATCTCTGGCAGCCCTAAAAGGATAAATGATCGCTTTAAATATGAAGGACAAAACTCTTCTTTTGTTTTGTTCTCTTTCAGGACATCGATGTTAAGTTCGCACCTCTTTGTTCGGTCTGGGTTTTCAGTATTAGATACACCGCACTCACTGAGGAATCATTTCAGCAGAGCTAATCTAGCTTCTCCTCACTGCAATCTTATTTTCTGCATAATGTGAAGAAACAAGAGCACCAGCTTATTTGTTTCCTTCATTTTCTAGGGAACAGATAATAAGGTAAGGTAAATGGCTCGAGCATCTCTACCCTGTCATGTGCAGTGTAGTACAGTAAGCAAGGATGCTGTTACTCACTTAATTAACCTTAAACCACATTCTGACGACAATCATATTTTCCTGTGCTTCTTCGTTGTGTGTTTTGCTAAACTTGTGTGAGCAGACATCTTCACAGTAGCGTGTGACTGCCCTGATTCTGTGGCGTTTTGCTCTCGCAGAGCTCAGGAAAGGATTCGCTGCACTGCAACATGTAATATCTGAGTCGGACTGAGACAAATGGCTTGTGTGCTGTGTGTTCAGTCTGCTTACTCATGGGCAGCAGGGAGTAGGGCTGGTAATCAATCCAAAACAAGGCTAAATCAGCCACATGAAGCCTTTATCCTCCTGTACATTTACTCCTAATGGGTTACCTAGTGTGAATATTGTTGTTACCTTTGGATCTAGGCAATATCTGTGCCCGGGAAACTTGTAGCTTTAGATTTAAAAAATGAATATAAATTGCTCCACACAGGGTAGACCAAGGTCACCTCACAGAAAACATCACTCCCTTCTCACGAATTATATTTTTCCTTGCACACTGAAAAATGTTATATAAGCAGAGATGCATTCCTATACTGAATGTTAATCAGGAGGAAAACTGAAGATGTCCATGGAATAATTATTGACTTCATCGTCGGGTTGTTTGTCCAGTGTCGATGGTTCGAGCTTGAGCCAGTTTGTACAGCAAATCATCCAACTGAGACACACCGAACACGTCTTGTACCTTTTGCACCACAGAATATATTGGATATATTGTAAATAGATAATATAGATTTATTCTGAAAAAGTGATTGCTTTGCCCAGTGTGTGTATCTACGTATGTATTTGTACAGAGAAGAATCTAGTTTAAAAAAAAAGGAATATTATAGTTATTATAGCTATTATTATTATTATTCACATTTAATATCAGGGGGTGTCCTTAATCCTACTGCTAAGAGAGACAGGAAACAGGCAGCTTTTATAGAATACACTCCAGTTACCATGGTAACACAGACTGATATTAATACAGATCTACATTCATCATGAAATTATATCGTGTCATATTATTATAGGATTATTAAGAGATGGCTGTGTCACCTGTTAAGGGTGTGTAAAGGGCTATGCTGTATTGGTGAATACGTGCAGTAAATCACAGGTCATGCACGCGCGCGCACACACACACACACACACACACACACACACACACACACACACACAGAGAGACAACATATAAACACAAACATACACAGGCGCATACACAACCACACACTGACGTACACAAACATGCACACAGCTGCCAAAGCAACAGCAAATCCAACTTACATTCACCTTAGAAACTGCTTGATTTCTCAAGTCAGCAAACCCCACTTTGTTTACTGTAAACTCTGACTGACTTGTATTATACAGCATGATATCGTTTTGTTTTTATTGTTTTTTGTTTTTTTCATTTACAGTACACGGGGCGGGGGGGAGTTTGATTCTATGTTTGTATCATTATTGTCAGGGCATGTTGGGTTGATTGATGTCATTTTCTCCCCCTTCTCTCTACTTCCTCCCTCCCTTCTGCCCGACCCCCTCTCTGTGGTTGTCATGGAGACGCACCAATCTGCATCCTCACTGTGGAGCACTGTCATTAATCTTTGCACCCTCACAATATTTCTAAAAGGGAGATTTCTTAAAGATCAACATATTTACTAATGGAATATTTCTAATTTTTTCTGTTCGAAGAGAATGAAAGAATAAAGTAGTTTTTACTCTCGGCCTCCGACTGTCTGTCCTCTGCGTGCGTCGACGCTGCAATCGTCTCCTCGGTGTCTGCGTCTGCAGCACTCCTGGCCTCTCTAATGAATGAATGTGCTCCAGGTGTGCAGGGGAGGACGGTGGAATGAAGGAGCTTATGGGAAATCAGTCTCCAGCACAGCGGGTCTGAACTCATTCATTAATGGATGAGAAAGCAATATTGAATCTGACTTGCACTTGTGGAATGTCAAGTTGTGTGTTATAGTGAGACTGCGTCCGATTTAAAGTAGCTAATTTTCCATGGGTGCCGAGTCTGTCCTCTGAGCAATAAGACAGGCAAGTTGGTAACTTGTAATTTCATTTTACACTGACACAGCTCTGTTTGATGCCAGAGAGTCTCACGGGGAAGTGTTTTAGTGCTAAATGTCACAGCTGGAAAAAATACAAGATGCTTTTATTTTTGCAAATCACTCTTGAGAAAGGATAAACAAAACAGAAATGATGTCAAACACTTTGACAAAGTCAGAATTACAAAGAGATTGAAAAAAAATCACCATTTTGGCTGAATAAATTATCTTACAAAAACATAGATGATATCAACATAATACAATAATTACAATACCCAGTGAAATCAATTTGTGCAAAGTACCTGTAGGCTTACAGACGTGATAGAGCTCTCACAGTCACCTCACCGCTTCGCTCTGTTCTCCCTGCCAATTCTGACATTCTTTGTCTCCCTTTTGCTTCTCTCGCTCTCTTTAAAAGCAACTGGACAAGAGGTTCATTAAAGGGAGGACTGCGCCGAGAAGTGAGTTGAAGTGGAGCAACAAAGTCTTAGTCGACTGACAGATCGTTCAGTTCAAACTGTGCTGTCTGCTTCCTGTTTCTCCTCCTCTTCCCTATAACTGGTCCAGTCCAGAGTCTGTGCAGAGGTCACGTCCCAGTGACCTCGAAACATACAAGTGTCACTCACCCCCGGGGCAAAGGTGTCCCTCAGTTAGTCTTTACATAGTGGTCTCTTCCCATTCCAGCTCAACATCACCTGAGGACCAGTACAAATGTGTGGAGTGAGCACCATGCTGTGGGGAGTGTGTGTGTATTTGACTGCGTATAGGTGCATATGTGTGTTTATGTGTTGCTGTTTACCTTCCATGGCATCCAGGGAGTCCATCTTCTCCAGAGCAGAATAGCTGACAAACCAGATGGATTGGCTGTTGCCTTTATTGTTTAGAAGTTCCAGCGTACTTTGGTGCAGGAAGATGTACTGGGCCTGACACACACACACACACACACACACACACACACACATTAACAGATACTGAGCAGATGTCCATATTAATTTATATGGTGTAGCATTAAGTCAGGGTGTCCTGGTGGCTGATGCCGATCATTTAATTACAACAACCCTGATTTAAATCCAGCTGGAGACCTGTTAGCTTTCCACTGTTTCCTGTCTGATAAAGGGAAAAAAAGCACAAAGTGCCAAAGGAGATGAAGTTTGGATTGCAGATGGTTTAAATGCGAATCAAGATTATGTCACTTGATTCTCTCTTTTAGGACACAAACCAATCTGTGAGCTGATTTGCAGATTTATTTCCAACTTGTTTAAACAGAAGACAGACAACAGAACACATTTGAAGACTCAAACCCAGACTGAACAGTGACACTGGGAATGATTTTGTCTCCTAAAGGATAAGTTTGGTATTTTCCATCTTGGACCGCTTGTTTTCCCAATTTTTTTTTTTTGTGACTAATGAGAACAACCATGTTTGAAACTGGTCCAGTACTGGGCAAGAGTGCTGCAGCCTGCAGCAGCAAAACAGGCTGCAGTGTTACCACTCAGGGCATGTTTGCACCAGTAAAAGTTCTGTCATTGTCAAGCTTTATTATTATTTTAAGTGTCTGGCAACATTATGGAAAGGATCCCTACAGTAATAGACCTCTTTGTTACAGCATAAGATGCTTTTCGTTCGACCAGAAACAGCCCTAAAATTGCCATTTCCAAAGCCACCAGACTCCAAATAAACAGTAACTTTAGAGTGTGTAGAGCCAGCATATTTTCAAGTCTAACTGGGTGAATTAAGTATTAATATCAATGCTGGAACAGGAGAAAGTTGAACCAAGAAAGTTGTTGTGAGTTTTATTTGGTTTCTGTCCACTGGTGTGTGAAGAGAGTTATCAGATGGTAAAGCTACTCTACATTTAATGGAGTCTTTCGGGGTTGTTTCTGGTTAAACAAAAAGGATCTTACACTTTGACAAAAGGTCTACCTGTGCTAAGATCATTTCCACAGTGTTGTCAGACACTTAAAATAATCTGAGCCTTGCCCTGGCAAAAACAAGCACTTTCAGTGGATGTAAATTGACAGTGTGAACATGCCCACAGCCTGTTTGGTCACTGCTGTCCACAGTGGTCTCGCTCAATACTAAACCAACTTCAAAAACTTGTTCCACTTCATCACTTAGACATAAAAACATAGAGTCTAGGTTGAAAAACACAGAATTTAGCCTTTAATGCAGCAGCTGCCACGTCCATAGATGTATGACAGTAAGAAATCTGGATACCACGTTTTAAGACAGCTTCCCATTCATTCAAATAAAAGTTGCTCAAGGGCAAATATGCTGAAACAGTGTTTTCAGGCTTCCTCAGGCTTTTCTGGCCCATAGAGCATGCTCATTAGTGTGCCTCTCTGGCTGACTGCAGAGATAGCTCAGCTTAAGAGTGGCTTCAGATATATGCACAGAGCAACTCTTTCATTGGGACGGTGATGGACAGTCAGTGATAACCTTCATCCCTAAGGGATTTCTCTTTGGTTTCTACCTGAGTCTATTTGTTAACCTTAACGAACTGAAACCAACTGAGCTCAGTGCACGGCTGTTTAGAGGAGGACCTGAGCAGATCCAATTGAACTGGCCCAACCACGCAGTCAAGTGTGTGACACTTTGGGGAATGAGTACAGCTATGGTGGAAAGTTAGTTCTGCATTAGATCTGCAATCTTTCTCATGTTGGCAACGAAGGTATTTATTATATGTATACCCTGTTTGTAGCTGGTTTAGCCATAAGACTAAAATAAATCCCCTTGACCTAACATCATATTATTTACCATGGAAGTTTTTATTGGACTTTAATAATTGTAGCCCACAGAAATCACAAAAAAGGTCACAAATGTCATGTAGCCCTCAAACTGACAGGAAGCAGGATGTTCTCCTGCACTGTTTCTTAGTATACCTACGAAAAGCAATGCACCGCAATTCATATAAACCCCATGTAATCATGAGGCAGTAATTCGTGTATAGCCCACATAATTGGGAAGACTTGGAACAAGTGACCAGAGAGCTGATGGGAGTTGGTGTTCAGGACCATGTAAAACCCAGTGAATTTTATTTTAAGGTACGTCATCACATGTTTCTGTTCCTAAACCTAACTCACGTGACTCTACGTTAAGTGCGTATTGTTGTATGAGGATAAGGTGCAAGAAGTGATCCACATTTAGCCACAGCTGTGGCTCGTCCACTAATCGGAAGATCAACGGTTCGAAGTGGCACCTTGTATGGTAGCCTCGGCCACCAGAGTGTGAATGTGTGTGTGAATGGGTGAATGTGACTCATAGTGTCAAAAGCACTTTGAGTGGTGAGAAAGGCGCTATACAAGTGCAGGTCCAAATAATGCAAAACCTGCTTCACATGAACCAATGGATCTATAAATGCCTAAATATGATTTTACATGTATTTGTTGTGGTGAAACGACCATGTATTTACATTTGTAAAACCTATTACATTTTTAGGTAAGATTAAAAAACACAGTTACAGACTAAGATCTGCGTATTTGCAAATCATTTTGTATTTTTGAGGCAATGACTTTACATGTTTCTGTGGGTTACAAACTATCAAAGTCCAATAAAAACCACTTATGCTGTGACATATTGCACCTTCTAAACTGAATTGAAACCAAACATATGTGTTTGTACAATCTGCGTCTTCATAGTTTTATCCAGTATTGACTGATGCATATCTGTTTATTTTCTGTGTTCTGAAGATGGTGAGACACAACTTTTACATTCATATGACAAACAACAGGAGCAGTCAGAGAACTGGACAGATTTTAATATATCTCTAATTCAATTCACTTATCTAGGAAATAGTTAAAACACGAGTGAACATACCTAAAATGCTCGTCATAATTGGCATTTGCTGTCAGTAGGAGCGCAATTATGAAAATTACATTAGGCAACTGGATATATGAATTACCTCAAGTATAATAAATTTAACATTAGCTTTTTACCACTCAGAAGTATTCTAGAAAATAGGATTAAAATGTGGGCTTGTTAAAAACCTTCTGCAACGTGCTCTAATATCTGAGCAACGACATCTGTGAGTTTATAAAATAAGTGATTTAAATGATAGCCCCTTAAAGCTGAGGCTCTATTTTGGATAAAAGTGGACTACCACACTAATAGCCAGCTATCTGGCACACTGAACAGTGCCGTCTCAAAGAATCAAGCAGCTCTTGTAGCTGCAGACACTGCAGGCTCATATTTCACTGCCAAAAGAATCGTACAGAGCATCTAGAAATAATAAAACCATAATACTGGGGAGAAGCTCAGGCACTAAGCAGAGGCTCCCTGCAGACACTGAGACACACACCACTGCTTCGTAAGTAATGACTGGGGTAATTTTAGGATAGGTTCATGCTGTTTCAAGAGGGGGAATCCTGCTCAGCATATGCCTTTAATCCACTGCCAGATCGTTCCCTTTGTCAAAACAAGAATTTACCAAATGTTTCCTCGTGGGGACGGGATCACAGCAGGACATGAAGTTAAAAAGTAGGACAACTACACCGCCATTTGTGAGTCTTTGATGATTCTTAAGTGTACTGGAACAACTTAAGATAACATACTGTACAATACCCCTCTTTTTTGTCTTTTGTTTATTCTCTACGGGCTGGGAAATTTAACCACAGGGATGAAATACACTATTGTACTTCATGTGAACTCACCAGGTTCTGTACCATGCACATCCTCTCACTGCGGAGTTCAGCCACTAGGCCATAAATATCCACAAAGTCGTGATCTCTGACGTGCTGAATGAGGTGGTCGAGAGCGATGAACACACCTGTTCTGCCCACACCAGCACTGAGGAACAATGACAGATGTTGATGAAGCCCCATTCAGTCACCACAAATAGAACAATGCATTTAATGCACTTTACTTTTAAAGACCTTGACGTGCCACAGTACCTGCAGTGGACCACTATAGTGGTGTTGTCGTGCCTGTGAGCTCGGACAGCTTTGACAAACTTAATGAGAGTGCTGCAGGACTCTGGGACTCCGTGCTCGGGCCACGATGTGTAGTTGAAGTGGCGAACCAGAATATAGTGCCCGTGCTGCACAAAGGGATTTAAATGAGAAAAAAGACAACAAGCTAAATAAATATAAATACAGATGAAATGTGCTCAGCAATATGTTTAACGTTTGCCAGATGTGGATCAAATTAACTCACCACACAACAGTTGTTAGATCAACATTTTGGGAAATTTGCTTGTGATGAGTTAGATGAGAAGATCAACAACACTCGAATATGAAGCAGGAGCCAGAAGACTGTTAGCTTAGCTTAGCATAAAGACTGTAAACAACTTCATACTTGACAAACACGCAGAAGAGTGGAGTCAATCTTCTCATCTGTCAATATGAGAGCGTGTAAGTGAATTTCCAAAAATGCTGAACTATTCCCTTAAGTGTTTTGCCTGTAAAACATCTGTTCGCACAGTGGGCTCCATATTTATCCAAAGTCATTAGTTTAAGTTGCCTTTGGCCATGTTGTTGAGCTAGTTTTCTGTCTGTCAAGTAGCTGTCCTTAAGTTGCTCACTCCACAGCACTTCAAATTAAAAGCTCTGTACTAGAAATTCACTGTACTTCAGTATAAAGTGTATTTTTTTTTTTTTACAAAGTTGACACATTCACGAGTCACTTGCTGTCCATTCAGAATGGACCCGCGACCCACTTTTGGACCGTGACCCACCAAAGGGCACCTGCAATTACTCATATATTTAATTTGATTTAGTTCTGTTAGATGGAAATGTGGCAAATTAGTAGGGTTGAACCAGGCACTGGGATGAAATGAGTACAGCTAGCGTACATGTCATGAGTACAAGTATCATCTGAATAAAATGCATCAATATCTGTACTCTTAAACAGTTCTGTTACTCCTGTGATTGAAAATTATCTTAAGGTCACATTTGACTTTCTGTTCCATAAATAGTTTTCTAATAAATGATAAATATTGCAACTTCAAATCAACCCGTTTTAACTCAGTCTGAGTACAGATATTGTGAACGTTTTACAGTTTTACTCATGTTGTGTGGGACCAGAGGGCCGCCTGTTCAAGTCCCTGTACAGACATTAGTGTGGACTACCAGCTGGAGAAATGCCAGATTGCCTGCTGGGCACAGCTGAGGCATCCTTGAGCAAGACCCTGTGCTACCGCTCTGAAAATGCATGTGTATAAAATGGATTTGGGAAAAGCTACATTTCAACTGCCTTGTGTTGTGAATTTGCCTTGTGTAGTTTTACAAAGAAATAAAGCATCCTACTTTCTTGTAGGGACATAAGTCTGTTAACACAGTAACATTGTGGGGACTCGTCTTCCTATTGGGGACAAACTGCAAGTCCTTTTGACAAAAATCACTGAATCTTAGGATGGAGACTTGGTTCAAGGTTAGTGTGAGGACAAGGATAAGTCACCAGGAAATGAATGTAAGTCAGTGCAATGTCCACTAACGTGATAGAAACACAACTCTGTGTGTTTGTGTGTGTGCGTGTGAGGAGCTGTTAGCTTAGTTACCTTTTCTACTTTTAGGGTTCTGATAGTCCAATCAGGAAGGACTTCCTCTGACACTTTTGAGATGAGAATGTCACTAAACACTGACATTGGCTTGTTGTCCTCTGGCCAGTACTTGTGACACCGAATCTGAAATGTCAAACAAACACACGCACGCATGCACGCACGCACAGACAGACACAAACCCACACACACACACACACACACATCAGATCTTCACAGCAGATACAACACTCCTAGTGACAGGGCTGTCAAGGAGCCCAAAACGAAGCCCTGCCTGTCCTCTGAATGCTATTTCATAACAGTGGCAAATCTCTCATGACGCACTCTGCCTTTCTCGTAACATTGCGTGAGCATGGCGATGGTGCGGGTTCCCGTTTCCCAGATCATCCTCCAAAAGTCAGCCACTGTGCCAGGCAGAGGACCCTGGGTGGCGATGAACTCATTGGGACAAAGATAGCCCTAGAGAACAGAGCAGAGAGACAGAGGTTTACATTTACCAGCTCAAAAATCACTGCAGCAACATACAGACCTTCTTAAATCATAACATTATTCACTCACAAATGAATATACTTGAAGAGGTTGTTATCGATCTATTGTCCAGGATCAGAATGGGACTGGGAATATCTCCTCTAATTGCAACCAATGTGTCTCATGCCTGCGTAACTACTTTCATAACCTGATTATGACTCAAGTGGAAGCGACCCTCCAGGTTAACCACTGGCCTTTTAGCAGCTGATAGCTTGTACTCACTGAGACAAAGCTGGCATTGATGTAGTCGGAGCCTGCAGTGCCCGGTTCTGACAGCAGTTTCACCCGGTTGTTATTGTCTAGACACAGTGAAGTGAGAAGAGAGGGGTAGAAACATGTAAAATGCAGCTTTGTAAGAAGTAGTGAAATCAGTGTTAGAGCTAGCACACATAATTTTGCTATACTGTAGTATTATAGCTCTGGAAAGCTAATAATCAGTCTGACCACTTACAAGGTTTGATGTTGGGGAAGCGATTTTTGGATTTGTTCCAGGGCAGGTCAGCATCTGTGGTGGCCAGGTCCTGGAGCAGTTTTGGAAGCTCCTGGGGTGGTGACACATCAGTATTCACAAAACATACATAGGCTACATGAGGTTAAAGTTCAGGGTCTCTATTTTTAGAACAGGTGTAGGTCAAATTTTGGACTTAAAGGGACAGTTCACCCCTAGATTGAAAATATGTAGTTTTGCTCTTACCTGTGGTGCTATTTATTATCTAGATTGTTTTCGTGCGAGTTGTTGAGTGTTGGAGATATCAGCCGTAAAAATGTCTGCTTTCTCTTGAATATAATGGAACCAAATGGCACTCGGCTTGCGGTGCTCAAAGTCCCAAAACATCCGTCCATCCATCCATCCATCCATCCATCCATCCATCCATCCATCCATCCATCCATCCATCTGCTTATCTGGGACCGGGTCGCAGGGTAGCAGGCCAAGCAAAGCACCCCAGATTTCCCTCTCTCCAGCAACGTTTTCCAGCTCCTCCTGGGGGACCCCAAGGCGTTCCCAGGCCATACGAGATATGTAATACCTCCAGTGCATTCTAGGTCTACCCCAGGGCCTCCTACCAGTGGGACGTGCCCAGAACACCTCTAACAGGAGGCTTATGGGAGGCATCCTGATAAGATGCCTGAACTATCTCACCTGCCCCCTTTCGAAGCAAAGAAGCAGCAACTCTACTCCGAGCTCCCTCTAGATGTCCGAGCTCCTTATCCTATCTCTAAGGTTGAGCCCAGCCACCCCACGGAAGAAACTCATTTTGGCTACTTGTATCCGCAATCTCATTCTTTCGGTCACTACCCAGAGCACATGACCATAGGCGAGGGTTGGGACGTAGATGGACCAGTAAATTGAAAGCTTCGCCTTCTGGCTCAGCTCCCCCTTCATCATGACGGTCCGGCACAGCACCCACATCACTGCAGACGCCACACCGAACCGCCGATCTATCTCGTGCTCCATTATACCCTCGTGAACAAGACCCTGAGATACTTGAACTCCCCTGCTTGAGGCAGTAACTTTCTCACAACCCGGAGGGGGCAATCCATCGGTTTCCGGCAGAGAACTATGGCCTCTGATTTGGAGGTGCTGACTCTCATCCTGACCGCCTCACACTCGGCTGCAAACAGCCTCAGTGTATACTGGAGGTCACAGTCATCTCTAACAACCAACATCTTTTCAGATGAAGGTCCCTAAAGCAAAATCTTATTAAATGGGGGTCTGTGACCTTGTGTGTATCCATTTAGGGGTCCTTGACACAAAAAAGGTTGAAAACTACTGATCTTGAGGAACCACGTCATGATTTCTGCAAAGAGACATTGCTGCTGAGTTTTTCAAATGTATTTTTTTTGGCACATTGAGCACCACAAGCCGTGTCCCATCTAGTTCTATTATATTCAAGTGAAGGCAGACATCTCTACTGCTGATATCTCCAACTCTCTGCAGCTCACACCAAAACAATGTAGACTGATAAATAGCACCACAGGTAAGAGGGAACATATGTATTTTTGATTTGAGGTTTAACTGTCCCTTTTGAGTGAAACATAAAAGTCAGATATCTCTTTTCCACCTATTTCAATGTTATTTACTATATTTTTTGTGACTTTAAACACACTGTTAAATTTAGAAGACCGCCAGGAGTCTCTGAGTTTAGAATAAATCCTGTTGGAGTTTTGGATGGCTGCAGTACAGAGACAAAGGCGAGCATGCAAGCATTGGTCATGAATACTAATGTAAAAAGCAATATGTATTATTTAGAGGAGGGTCATTTTAGCTAACTACGTGCAGCTCTTGTAAGATTCTATCTTCAAATGCTTGTTTTACAGGATGTTATACCTCTTTTTTTTTGCATTTGTGAGAGGAGTTTGCAATCACTTTCCATACATCTTCACTGTCTGCACTGCATTCTTCCTCTGATCTGTTTTCTATGACGCACCTTCCAACAGCAGCAATTTCCTCTATGCTACATTTTGTGGTCAATTCCAGGTGATTTTCTATCATTTCATCGCAATTTCTATATTTCTACACTGTAAGTTTAATAAGCACAGGTCCAGGTTGTAGGGAAACACTTACAGCAAACTCCTCTTGAAACTTGGCATTGTCATTGGCACACAGATCCTCTACGTGCTGCAGGAAAGACTTCTTGTTGACAGGCCTGGCAAAGAGGTAAGATGAGAAATACACTGGATGCGAGGAGCAGAGAGAGATGTACAAAAACTCTACAACAACATGCTATTTTCTGTAAGTTTATTCTAGGATAACAGCACGCTGATACTTAATACTGAGCCATACAGAACATGCTGCTCTATTACCTGCATTATTTATGCAGGGTGACTTACTTGAGTGACTTCCTGTAGCTGAGCAGCCTAGACAAAAATAGACAACAAACATCAACCAAAATAAACCAATTAATAATATTAACAATCACAACTTACACTGCAGTATTTCTGCCCATGATAGCTAAACTTATCCTCACTGCAGTGAGTACAAGGCTTTGTATGTTTAAGCAAAGGAGGTCTCATCACATCCACTTCGATTAAACACTGACTCTGATGTTTCGCCCTAAATAAATATGTGAACATGATGCAGTTCAACTTGAATGAAGCATGTGCTTATTCCCCCTGTGGCTGATGTTTCTTTGCATTACTGAAGGCTTGTAGCCACTTGTGCCCTCTAAGGCCACTACGGCTTCCAAGCAATTTTGAGATAGCAAGTGGGTAAACAAATTAAAGGGGTCTCAAGCAGATGAGTGTTGGCGCAGCTCTGAAATCCCTGCCAGTGATGGAGGAAAAGGCTGAAATGCTGATGTCAGTGACTCGCTCCACTGATTGACCGCCACCAAACGTTTAATAAGCAACAAAGATGGATGATTTAAACATGTAACATGACTGACACACAGACTAGTGCTGGATAGAAGGTGGAGCACAACATGCAAACAAAGCATATACACCAACATGAAGCACACACAGGTCAAAAGACTTACTGGATCACATAAATCTCTTTCCGCCTAAAGAAGAAGGAAGAATACCTGGTGAGAGAAAAGTGCTCAGTGAGAGAAAATAAAAGCCAAAGCGAGTCAATGCACGTATCAGAGAGAGTTATTTATGCCATTCATGTGACAAGTAACAAGAAAAAGTGTGTTATTATGATATAAACTGAGCTTAGAAAGGTGGTGTTTAGAAAGAGCTCAGCTCCAACAAAGCAGAGACACACTGTGCTAATGACGCTGCTGGAGTGGCTTAGCTCCTTGGAATGACCATAACATGCAACACTTAAAAATATACAGTCTCATTAGAAATATTAAGTTGCTGGTTTGGTTCAGAAATCTTTAAATTCAAAGTTGTGTTTACTGGGGAATGATCGCAAATGCCAAATGTATCCAAGTGTGCATTTTCTGTTATTATTGTGGGTCTGATAACTGTCTGTGGAGTTATTCTAAGACACTGGAAGACAACAAACAAAGAATGGGTTAATGCAATGCTCAGTAGAATAAGTATCTCCTTGGGACTGGTTATGGACTCATATCAAAATGGAAGATAAGCCTACATAATTACGAATTCTCTATGTGATGATGCAACCCCATAGAGTGATGTATGAAGACGTATGTGTGACATGTTTTTGTTTGTTAGTTTGTGTTCTTCTCTCTCCTTCTAGACTTACTGTTGATTTTTCTTTATGTACTGGAGTCCGCTTCCATATTATAAAAATTAAGCATTCTTGTATGCCTGGAAAACAATATATGTATGCCATGTACTGAGCCTTTAAAACCAATGAAAACTTGAATCATGTAAAAAAAGAAATGTACAATCTTTGCTTTTAAAAGTCTGGCTTCCTACTCATTTTCCATTACAAAATTCCATACTTTTCCAGACTTCTCTGTAAATTTTTCAGACTGTGATTGACATTAGAGGACAAAGACTCATTGTAGCCATTCAATTCATGTTACCTACGCAAACAGCTGAACAACGTTATACTGTCATTCTTGCCTGTCCACAGAGGAAATAAACTAACCAGTGCTACTCATACTTCTATTTTTTCCCTTAAAGCTACAGCTGGTAAGTTCAATAAGAACATATTTTTTCACACAGTACTGACTGAGATGGATAATCTCTGAAAAAAAAGTCAAAACTGCCTTACTAAATGTGAACAAACACAACCAATCAGAGCCGAGTAGCTGAGTAAAATGATAAAAGTGGTTCAGCTAGTGGGCGGTGCTTGGTACTTACTGTAACTGTCTCCAACATGGCAGCTGGGTCACAAACTTTCTCATTACACAGCTGAACAGTACACTAAAGTATGTTTCTGAAAGCATTTGAGGTGAGAAATAGGCGATGCAGTAACAGAGTCTTGATTTATATTTGATTGGCGCTGCCAGGTTTGACAGTTTGACCACCATTCACAGAGTGATTGACAACTGTGTTAGAGACTCCTCAGCTCTCAATGGTTGTTCCTGCCACGCTGCAGTCTGATTCTAGCGAATGCCAGTTTTTTCACAGCCTGTTTTCACAGACTTTCTGTCTCTTGTACTTTTTTCAGAATATAGTGACAGTTTCAGCAAATAGGATAAAAGGTTATTCACAAAAGTTACCATCTGTAGCTTTAACATATTGAATAAAAAAGATTATATTATTGTTCCCCCCATTTTTCCCCATTTTTTTGTCTCTTCTATTAATATGAAGCAAAAATGTGTTAGATAATTTAATTTACACAGCATCTGTGCTTGATTATTCACTGTATCCACTGAAATAGCAATGAACGCAGCCATACACTTATGGTTTCCTTATGCAGAAAAGACAGCCAGTTTACTTTTCTCATAACTACATCACCACATAACTCATAAATGTTCAGACAAACTTCATATTTGGTTATTTGTGATACTATGTTTACATCCAATTCAAAGTTATTGCCACTCTTTCTTTCAAACTAATTTGGCTTCCAGATTTGGTTGAGTTATAAGGAACCCGAGTAAGAGCCGTTTTGCAGGCTGTGACGTGCAGGTGTAGAGGCAGCTATTCGTAGGAGTGTGCGTTCATTTACATGCCATATTTCTTGCCTTGCTTTCGATGAAATCAAGCTTGCTCAGGCCTGCACTCTCTCACACAGTGGTAAACGTTTTGGCTGCCTGCTCCACATGCCATGAAAAAATGCTTGTGTAATCAATTTATTTTATAGAAATTAAGAATTTTAAATTTAATAAGGGCAACAGTCTGGAAAAACAAATATTTCTCTCATCAAATGCTCTCTTTTCTTTTTTCCATGATTATCAAGACCTGTAAATTACTCAAATTAAATTCCATACTTTTTTATACTGTGTAGGAAGCCTGAAAAGTGTGTGACACTGCCTCCTTTATCAGGACTATGAAGAGTCACAGCATACGAAAAAAAAATGTCATATTGGATGTTTAATAAGGCAGGCAAATATTTGCTCATGTAGGGCGCTAATATTACTTTTACACACAAGTTATAAGGGACAGGAATCTGCCAAGTGGAAGCAGATTTATTTATCTATCTTCCCTCAAATGAGTTTCGTGTTTTTTATGTTATTGCTCATTGAGTTTCTCTCAAAGACAAGCCTCACTGTACACCTACATGAACCCCTCTATTTTTGGTTTCTTTTTGTGTTCTGTCATTATGTGGGTATCCTTCAGATGTTGGGGGAAAAAAGGTGTTCGGAAAGCCTATTGGTTGTTCCAGTACTGACGTCTAACTATATTGGTGAATAAAAATATCTAAAGTAAAATTTTTGTACTAGTCTTGTTGAAAGCTTTTTTATCCCGCCATTTCTCACCTCATCTTAGCCATCGTTGACCTTGATACACCTAAACTATCACTGAATTTGACTTTATTTCTCACCATCTCGCAGCACTTATTGTCTGTGCACTTGTTTGTGCCAAAGATGAAAAAAAGCAGAAGGGCTTAACGGTGAATTTGTAAGAGAGTGTGGTTGGAGAGATGCAGACAAGATGACTTGTCTGTTCTGCAGAGAACTGAAGGTAAAACTATAAAGCCCCAGTGATGCTGTGTTGTTTTATAGAGCTGCTGCTTCTATTTTCTGCCCAAACTCTACAACACTGGAAGATTTTGTGCTGACAGGAGTGCACATCAACTTGGCTGCAGCAAAGAGATTTTTGTCTCTTTGACTTAGATTTAAAATCTTGTCTGGAGCAGCTAAATCAAGACTGAACTCATGTAGTGTGCAACCCATTTAAACTGCCATAAATGTGTGTGTTATATCTGGCAAAGTGACGCTTTTAGATTAAAACTAAACACACTAACCGGTTCAGTTTTTCTTGTTTGAGCTCCAGATCTGCCACAGCAATCAGCTGATCCAGTTTACACTTGGTCTCTATGATCTCTGCCTCTCTGGGTGAATATGTCCCGCCCTCCTTCTTGCGCTGATGGATCCTGATATGGCAATCAAATAAAATGGTCAATAAAACAAATACAGAATTAAAAATAACTAAAAAAAGGAAACTGGGCTGACACAGAAGGACATATATTTATTACAAATACTACTAGCAGGTTGTAAAAAACAACAACCAGGAACTGGCTGAGTAAAGAGTCTCCAGCAACCTCTGAATGGATAGAAATAGTTAAGAAAATTTATGTTATGGAACAACTGACTTATTCTGAGACATGCTACTAAAAAATGTGAAAAATATTGGAAAAATTGAAATCTTATTTGACTTTGAAGTGATCTTTTATTTATATATTTGTTTTGTTTGGTGAAATTTGTTTTATTCCCCTTAGTATTAAGACAAACATGATGGACAATAGCTCATGAATGAGAGGAAGATTTCTCCCTCCTTAAAAATACCCTGGATTTCCAGGAATCAAAGTCAGGGATCTCCAAGGACAATCATGGACATAAGGGATCCTACAGTACAGTGTAACCTTGTTTCTTCTCATTTCCTTTTTTACAAGATGTACAAGTTTACAAGTTTACCCATTTACCTATGATGTCCCTGCCTGTTGTCATTGGTTTTACTGTATCTGCTTTTTTTCTTTTTGTAAAAACATAATAAAAAAATAAACTGATTTACTGGACATTATACAAAGCAAAATTACCCATATTTATACAAGACTTTACACACAGTTTTTTGTGCACTAATACTAAATTGCAATCAATGCAGTATTTTGGTAAAAGGTATACTATGCAGGATTTTCCTAAAAAACAATGTATAGACTCATACTGAAGTTATCCCTTTAAATCATGACTTATGACCCACTGGAAGTGTGTAGTGGTGTATTTTTCTGCAAGGACTCTGCACTTTGCCTGTACTTTTTTATTTTCTGTGCTTGGGACGTTTATGGGTGTGCACCCCCACAGCGCTCAGGTGAGCTCAGAGGTTTATAAAAAGATAGCCACCAGCTGTCAGACTGTAAACAGCAGACATCCAAGAGACACAGCCGTGAAAAATGCCAAACGAGAGTGAATCTGGGGTTTGCTTTTAATTTTACTTTTGCTGACGAGTGTGTCTGCAAACAATAGCTGACAATCCTGCACAGTATACCTTTAATATATGAATGCTGGCAAATGTTTAAATGCTTGTTGCCAACTTACTTGACGGAGCCACAGATGATAATGATGAGCAACACTGCCAAGAAGAAGGAGAGCAGAACGCCCAGAATGATCTGTTCATCTCTGGTTAACAGCCCATCCACTACAGAGAGAGTGAAAAGAGACAGAGGTGACAACATCACACATAAATCAACAAAACATTTTTTAATGTAGTGTAACACCGGGATGAATATAAATACCTGCAGTCTTGATGTGCTCTGAGTACTCAGAGTCTGTGTATTGGTCATTGATGTTAGTGGCTCTGAACTTAAACCTGGTAAATATCAAACAATAGCCGAGTGTCAGCATTAAATTATTGCAAAAAAATGTACACACAACATTTTTAAGTTGTGTTGTGTTGTGTGGTGGAGTGTGTGGTGCACTCACACATAGACGGTGTTTGGCTTCAGAGGTCCGTTGCAGAAACTATCAGTGTTGTTCTCCTTAACACACTCATCGTTCCCTCCGATTATGTACGTTGCTGCATTAGTGTGATTGTGCTTCAACAGGGGCCGCCCGCCTCCGGATGAACTATGACCACTTCTGACGTGTGCATCTGTGCGCGACGTCCCGTCCCACATGGAACATGGCGGGTTGGGAAACCCCTTGTCGGTCAGGTAAGGGGCAGGACGAACAAAAAATGCATTCTTCCAGTTGGTCAAGTTCTGGATGTCTTTCACTGTGACAGGATGAGTAAGCCAGTTAGAGAGGAAAGGAATCGCAGGGGGACTGAGTCAAATTTGTGCTGACGTTAAGCCCTTTGGCTTTTGCATACATTTTGTCTGTTGTGAGCTTAGGACAGAGTGACGTACTGTAAAACAAGATTCTACTTGAGGCTTAAAGCACAAACAAGACCGATACCCAAGTGTATTCAACTAAAAGTGACGGCTGTCAATGTTTTTTTGAAGAGTCATACCCCCTGACTCGGCCACGATGACCTGGATTTTTGTGATTGGTCCATTGTCGTCACTATAGAAACAGGCAGGCATGCGGATGGTGATACTCCTGTGGGTTACCATGGCAACCCCTCCATGGCCCAGCACTGCCTGGGGTCTTTGGGTTGGCTTGGCTGGGGCTGCAAAACACGCACGTGTGAACACAGAGGAGCACACACACACACACACACACACACACACACACACACACGCACACACACACACACAGAGGTTGTTGTGTGACCACAGTGTGTGGGAAGATGTGGTTTTCGTCTGATGCATTTACATCTAAATCATGACAAACTGCTCAGACCTCTGCGTCATGAACACACATCTGAGAAAATTGCTGAGTTACATTTGCTGTGTCAGAGCAGGTCTGCACTGATGATACTGTGCAGCGGCACAGTTCTGTGTCTCACATCTATGCTGCACTGCCGCAACAAGAAAGGGAGAAACACTGTATAGCGGTGCAGAGCACACATAAAAAAGAGGGACTTGTACCTCTGATGCCTGTGGTTATCTGGACATGCGGGCTGGGTGGGCTCCTCCCAGCCCCATTCTTTGCTGAAATCTACAAACAGAAGAAAGGAGAGAAGAAATCAGAAAGAGAGACAGGCACAGACAGGAGTTAAAGAAAAGGAAACACACACCAATGAACAAACTTGTAGGGATTTGTGAGTGTGTGTGTAACAGAGGTCTGAACTCGAGTCAGACTTGAATCCCAATTTTGATGACTTTAGACCCGACTTGACAAAATCAAAAAAGACTTCCAACTCGACTTGGACTTTAAGGGCCCAAACACTCCACTCCAGCATCAAAGAACTAGTGGCAACAAAGGCCACTGTTGTGTCGCCTCACATCGCCTGAGTCTCGGCCAAAAAGTGGCACTTCAACGCACCGCAAAGACGACAGCCTATGGCTAACTAGCACATACGTTCTGCAATTCCGTGAGAGGAAATAACTCCCCAAACCAGCAGGTGGCAGTTCTCTCTATGCGTCATTCAAAAAGAGAAACCAGAGGACCGACAGGACAGATTCAGGATGCAACATAGCCAGTTAGCACATTAACAACACAACCAGATGTTGAAAGAACAAATGACATTTACCATGCGCTGGCAAACACAAACACAACCTTACACAATAAGTTTGTTTCAATCTCACACCCTCTTGACTTGCTTTCTTGCTTTCATCACTTCTATTTTTGTGCACTGAGCTGAACTCACAATCAGAATGATTTCATTCACTGACGGGCTCCGCCAAGGCCAACACCAATTCAACATGCTAAATTGAATGAAAAACAGCTGACGAGGGCTGACTTGTGCCAACGGTGTAGGACACACCGCAAAAACTAGGGCAAAACACGCTCACAGACAACCTGACATTGACTGAAGGCAGATTGCTGGAACTGTGACTTGAAAATACCTGATATCTTTCCCCCAAGCCCAAAGATTGAAAAGTATGTTATTTAAAAGTGTACCATAGAATCAACTAACATTTATGTTATTCATTTCCAGCAATTTCTCACTTAATTCCCCAGATACACTTGAACCAATTTGACAGCATCCAATCAATTTGCAGGAGAGAACCATTAAGAACTAACATTATCTTACTGAGTACCAGTTAAAAAAACACTACCAAAAAAGTGTAGTATGCAAAAGGTGTAGGTTGAAAAATTACAGGTGGATATGGAACAACCTCCAACAAGCTTGTTTTAATAAAACAAATACATATTCAGAGAAACAGCCATTATTTTTGTAAAGTTAATATATTACAATGTTGTTAAAGTGTTATTATATGGTGAAGCGCTAATTATGACTTATTTAGGACTTGAAACCAAAGAACTCAACTTGGGATTTGAGTGCAAAGACTTAAGACTTAATTGTCCTCCAAAACAATGACGCAGTCCCACCTCTGGTGTGTACTGTGTGTGTGTGTGTGTGTGTGTGTGTATGTGTGTGTGTTGTTCTTCACCTGTATGCTGTAGCTGTGTCCTCCCTTCAGGCCCTCTATGACTGCAGTCAGATTGTTTTGGTCTCGTTGGGTGATATTAAGGCTGATGTTCTTGACCAGCTGGCCCTTTTCGTAGATGTACACATAGTAAGCAGTTATGTTTCCATTGGGCTCCTCTGGAGGGGTGAAAGTCACCTTCACACGGTTCACTTCCTCTGGGATAACTGATACTATCACATTCTTGGGAGGGTCTTTGGGCTCTGAGGACAGAGTAGAAATGATACAGGAGAGAAAAAAGATATTTGGTGATATTTACGGGTGGGTAGTGGCTGTTACAGGAACTGCCAAAATGTAAATTTCCACATACCCTCCTCCAGTGTTTGAAATCCAATAGGCCCGATGGCTTTCCCATCACTGGTGGCGTTTTCCAAAGGACCAGTGAAGGCAATGACAGTCACAAAGTAATGAGTGAAAGCAGTCAAGTTAGTCACAACGAGAGTTGTCAGTTCTCCTGGAGCACGGACTGTTGAGATGTTTAAACCAGGGCCATCCACCTGGTGTGACAGGGGAGTTCATGAAAAGATTTAATACCTAAATGTGAATGAGCAGAGTCTGAGTAATTTCACAATGTTTGCATTTTACCACACCATGTGTTAAAACCTTCACCAAGATAATCTGTACTGAGAAAATCTAACATGTCATGACACATTCATATTTGTGTGTTTGTAAAAATGAAACTCAGTGAGGTGACCTGCACAAGATATGAAGTTGGTCCAGAGAGAATGGCTGGAGCACCCCATGCAATGCGAAGGCTGTTGGAGGTGGCGGTTACTTTAAGGTCACGTGGAGGTTCGTCAGGGTCTGAGGGAGGCGATAGGAGAAACACAGAATGCTTATTATGTGCTATTAAATCAAAAAAGTTAAAGGAATACTTCACTCACAAAATTATACTTGTTAATCAATTAGTCATGCAGTGTAACCTTGAATTAACCTCCAGGGAAAATGATGAACATATTGATTTATTACTTGATTAGGGACCACAAACAGCAAGACTATATCAAAACATCTGTTTACAAACTCACACAACTCCTGCAGTATAATCCAAGTCAATTTATCCAGTCATATACTCAGTACTTCCGAAACACATGAATTTTGGAAGTACTGAGCATAAGCCTAGATAAATGAGGCTTGATGTAGTTTTGCTCATGTTTAATGTGGTTCTCTATCAATCAATAAATCAATATGTTCAGTTTTCTACAGATGCATGTTTAACAAATCATAAAATCCCCTACTGATCTGCTATCAAACCCATATATCTCTTTTCCCCTGTGATTCACCACAAAGTCTTTAACATTATACCACCAGATTTTATTGCACAAATCCCACTGCTGCTATTAATAAGCATAACAGGTTTTAAAAAGAGAAAAGGCTGCGTTACAGGGAGTGCAGGGTAGCAACACAGTGCTATGAGAGTGTGAACCACTGAAAAAACAAGAAGAGGTAATGATCAGTGGTTTCTGCTCATTCTGAATGCACTGAGATGTTTCAACTAATGATTATACTTCATTATGCTTTACCATAATACTACTGTAGGATGAGATTTATTTTCGTGAGGATGTATCCAGTAGATTGTCTTGTTTTTCTCTGTTCATTATATTGCATCTACGTAATTTAATGTTAACTACATTCATATATTGTTTAAATATTTTATGTGTCGCTTTACGTTTAATTTGGGACTATTTAATATCGTGCACCTTACATGCAGGTAATGAGAGCTATGATTAAGTTTGGCAGAATGATATCCTCCTGAGACCCTGTGTTCTCATATATTTTGGGTTTACATGACCTCATACGTCATTCTACTTAACTTAAACCTGTTGTCCTCATTCATGGACACTTTTTTGTGCCATCTAGTGGTAGTAGGACACAATACACTAATCCATGTAAAAACAAGATGGCAGCCATCTCTGCCAAGTCAGTCTGGAGCTGATCCCAACACAAAAGTGGACACGGCGCAAAACCTGATCATAGTTTATGGTTGAAACTTGTTTATTTATGGTTAATAATGTTTGCAGTTTGATATGGCAACAAAGTTGACCAATTTTAGCAACAGTAACAAGCTCAGACTCTGTTAATTAGGAAGTACTTGTTTGAAGTCATTGGGATTTAATTGTCATTGAGTGTTTAGTTTTTTATACTCATTGGGTCCTACTGATCCAAAATAGCTCTGAGAAAATAAAAATGCATACCAAACAAAAGTTCGGGTCTCAGGAGGATATTTAAGATGTGAGATGCCACTATGGTTGTCAGTGTTTGGTTGTCCTACATTCTTTTTTGGACATTAAAGTGGATCAAGTACACAGAGAAGCTGTCCCTGTGCTCTTACTTCACCCACAGCCCTTTGATAGTTAATTCAGTAACTTGTATGTTTATAGACAAGACATGAGAGAAACCTGCTTACACTATGCATGAAGATCTTCCACAAGATACAATTTAATTTACTAAAGAATATCCATACATCAGTGCGGATAGGGTTAAAAATGCTGTATTTTTTTTTTTTACTGGAACACCCTGAAAAAAACTTACAGATTAATTAGTCAAATATTCCTCCTGAGGTCATGACTAACTGCCAACTCTGCCCTGGCAACACAAAAAGGTCATTGCATCACTGTGACGTTCTTACTTCCAGCCAGGGTGCGTGCGTAGTTCCAGTGCGTGTATTCTCCCACTCCAGCGTTGGTCACAGCAGCCACTTTGAAGCGGTAGTATCTGTACTTTGCCAAGGACTGGAGTGTGATGCTGTGCTCATTCCCTTCAACTCCATCCGAAGCATTCACTGACACAGTGACAATAGAGTCCACACAGTCCGAGGGCAGTTCGTCCTCTGGGGCCGGCTGTGCAGTAGTTAGTGTATTCGGTTCACAAACAGTCGAAAGCAGCTGTGCGATGACGTGGTACTCTTTCAGCAGGCCTGGAATGGAAAGTGGCGGAGCCCACTCAAGTGTCACATTGTTAGGTGTGACCTGAGAGATAGCGAGGAAGCGAGGGGCAGCCGGGGCTTTTAAAGGGAAAAAAAAGAAGATTAAACTATTCATTTTTTGCACTGCTGTATAAAAGCATTTACAAGCCAAAATGTTACACAGTGCAGTGAGACTGACTACCTGATTCAGACAGAGTGGATGCAGTACAGTTTAGTCTGTCTCCAGGTCCTGCAGAGTTGACTGCAGCCACAGTGAGCATGTACTCCTGGTCTGGAGATAACCCAGTCACTGTGTACTCTGGTGCGTAAGCCTGGTGTGTGTAAGACTGCGAGTCCACCTCCACTACAATCTCATAAAATATGATCTGCCCGTTAGGGTTGGCCGGAAGCTCCCAAAACAGTTGAACTGAATCCCAGCTCACTCCTGAGCAAGACAGGTTCCCCACTGCGTCAGACACTGCAGACAGAGATGAGACAGTGACACTGTTAGACTAGCATTAGCTTTAGTTAGCATTCTTTGCTGTCCACTGTCAGAGAGATGAACCAAATTCAATTACAGTATTGACCTTTAATTGTACATGCTGAAAAAAGGCTGCAGGACTCTGGGTGAGGGGAAACTTCAAATGTGCAGTCTGCAGACAAAGTTTACAGATTGTCATTGATTTTTTTTATACATTTGTTGGTTGACATGCATTTGTCAAAAGGACAAGAATGGATTTTTGAAGCTTGCCAGACACTGGGACAGAACAAATTCTCAAAGTACTGGATCCGCATTGAACAGGATCTTACTTCTCCTTTTACACCTACTGAGGCTCTAGCACAAACATTAAATAAGGGTGAAAAATAATATGACGAATTCCATCCAAGCAGTCCAAGACAGTTTGGCAAGAAGTATATAAAAGATATTGTTACGAAAAGGTATCAGCATAATGGATGACCTATTCAAAGAGGGCAATTTCCTTTACTGTAACAGAATGAGGCAAAATTTAATTTGCAGGGACATGGCCATCTTTAGAAATATTCAAAAATTAGACACTGTATTGAAGGGAAAGAAGAGTGCTACCTATAGCTACCATAATGTTTCATGAAGCATCAAAGGGGTATGAGATGTGTCCTGGGGTAAATAACAGTGGTTGCAAAAATCTTAAGATAATGAGAGACATGTGTTGTAGATTTAATGGAGAAACATGGGAGAGGATTTTTTTTCCGAACAATGGGAAATATATCAGAAAAACCAGAGGCAAATTTCTTTAATTTAAACACAAGACTACAAGACTCAATAAAAAGGGTCTAACTAAAGATTACTTAATAATGCCTTGTCAAAATAAATCCAAACCTATATGACTGGACCATGTAGGAATGTAATTTGAAAGGACAGACACATGAAGTGGCCACACTCAGCAGTCAGACAGGAGTCACATTGATTCACAGGGCTGGTACCTGCGGTTATTCCACAGGCTAGTTAATAATATGTCGGGCAGGAAATCCAAAGTGTGGGATCATTTTGAGAAGGTGAAGGACGAACCCAAGGTGATATGTAAACTCATCTTCATTGGTCAACTACAAACATGACGTATCATGTGAAACATGTCAGTAGCTACATGCCCATTAGCCACTTAGCACAATCATTACTGCTTTGCCGACAGCGTCATTAACAGGCGGCTTGCTCAGTGTGTGACGTGCACTTGTAGATAAAATATAGGCCTATATTAATGAAGGTTCATTAGTACGGTTTTGTATTTCTCTGTAATGTAGCACAGTGTTAATGTTACTGATACTTTACTGATACTATTCTTTCTCACACCTTCAACTCAAACCATTGTGTTGCCCCGCCCAAAATATATATCAATTAATAATTAAATTAATATCGTAAACATGCAAGTGACTAGTCGACTAATGGCCCTAAATGACGACTACTGGTCGATTAGGAAAATTCTTAGTCTGGGGCAGCCCTAATGGAAATGTAAAACAGAGCAAGGTACATACATGCACGCACTATGGGAGTGTCCCATGGTCTCTCCCTCACAGAGGAATGCTGTGGAATGTTTTGGTGAATGGTGAGAATGTTTACCACCCAGATCACCAGAATTGTGTCTCCTTGGGGACAAAACTGGAGTGCTGCAGTTTGTGAATTTGCATTTCGAGTATTAACAGCTATCTTAATAATCTGTGCCCAGCTGATTCTAAGATGTTAGAAAGAGCCTCAAACTCCTACACTGAAAATGTAGTGGGAACAAATGATGGAAATTGTTGCATGTGAAAAGACATTGGGATGATTAAACTGTAACAACATGGTTAAAACACAATAAGACTAGGCTTTAGTGGGTTTATAGCTGAGGGAGCAACCTAACCTTGATAAGAATCTATAATTGTTGTCATAAATACCAATGCCTACCACGTTAGTGCAACCAAATAACTGCCTTTCTTACATCAGTGTCTGGTTACCTGCCGGGGCTTTGTTTTGTTTAGCTTTTTGTTTTTTAATATTCTCTCTATAAAATTCAGTAACACTTTGAATTATTAAAAGCAAAGAAAAAAAGGAATGGCTGATTGTAAGGTGCTGATAACCTCAGAAATTACTGGCTAAACAATAAGCTCCCTTGCACAGCCTCAGGAAGGCCTGTGCGATTATCAGTGACCCCACACATGCCCTTCATGACTACTTTAAGCCAAAGGCATCGGGAATTGGTGTTAGATTGCATGTATTTAAATCAAATAGATGAAAGTTTGGTTTTTATCTCAGAAGCCATATGAGTTGTGAACAGCTGAGTTTAAAGAGATGAAAAGTTTGCTGTTTGTACAGAACTTTTAGACTTTGTTGGACTGCTATAGACTGGCCACAAGCTCTTATATCTTTTAACTTGTTTTTCCTATTCTTTTCTTTTAAGTTCTTACTCTCTCAAATTCTTATTTTTTAGATGCATGTGGATGAAAGTGTTTTTGTGTGTTTTTATATCTGCAAACCTGCTTCCTTTTAATTGCTCCTTAAGGGACAAATAAGGTATTCTGAAGTGAAGCGAAAATACAGTACAAATCAATTTTGAACCACAAAACAAGCAGTGACCTAAATCAGTGTTACATCTCTCATGTGTAGAGAGTGTGTACTTTACCTGACTCGTTAGTCGTGAAGGTCACAGGGCTGCTGAACTGATTCCCATGGCCCACTCTGGTGTAACTGTAAACACTGATCTCGTAGGAGCTATGAGGCCTGAAGCCTGATATATACTCTGTGGTCGACAAGCCAGAGGAGTTCTACATACACACACATAAAGTGACACATAGGAGATTAAATCATCAAATCCTGATTACTGGAGTGGATAATGTTTTATTTTATCAGCACACATATGTGCACGTGTGTGTACGTATAGTGTTACTGCTGAGTGGTATCTGGAGTGTGAAATTAGAGCTACCGTAAGTGTGACAGTGTGTACTTTTACCAAGTGTGTGCAAGTGTGAGTGTTGTTGTTGTGTGGAGCAGCTTTTTCGGTGTGTGAAATTAACGGTACCCTGTGTGTGACGGTGTGTGTGATGAGGTCTCGGATCCTAAAGCCGTACTGTATCACCACTCCATTGGGCTCCAGAGGAGGCTCCCAGCTCAGCCACACAGAGACTGCTGTGTGGTTATATATAGTCAGGTTACGGGGAGGAGACATGGGGCCTGAAACACAAAGTTAGACAGATAGAGAAGAAGTTGAAACGGACAGTATACCCACAGTTTCATGAGTTTGTATCATCTAATTAGGATCTCAGAGATATTATAAACCTGCTTTCAAACTAACCTCCTTCATCAGTGTGCAGCTGCAGCATCAGATAAGGCCCTGAGCCTTTGCGGGTTGCAGCCGTAATGGTGAGGTTATAAGCTGTGTATGGAAGTAGGTTGGTGAGGGTGAAGGAGGTGTCGAGGGTATGTGTTATGTTGGAGCCCCCCGGGCCAAACAGAGTGAGGGTATACTCTGTTATCTCCCCATTGGCCTCTAGAGGGCGCTGCCACACCACTTCGATAGAGGATGACGACAGATTCCTGGTGGACACCAGCAATGGAGCAGAGCTAGGAACTGAAGAGAAAAAGTGTCGCAATAAATACATGAACCATACACCATTAGTGAATGTCTGTGTGGATAAACTCACTATCATCATCCGTTCTCAGATACAACGTGCTGGTGTGGTTGTAGGCAGCGCCAGCAGCAGTTGCCGGGGTAACAGTGAACACATAAGGGAAATACTTCTTGAGTCTGGTGAACAGGAAGACATTGTCAGTTGTGTTGTGCTTGATGGTCTTGTTGACAGCCGGAGCCCCTTGGTTGGATACGTCCAAGGGGGTGCCGGCCTCCTGTAAGGTGAGCATGTAGGTGGGGCGGCCATTGGGCTCCATGGGAGGGTCCCAGCTGACGATGATGGTCGTGGAGCTGAAGATCTGAGCAGTCAGGTTTCGGACCGAGTCACTTGGCACTGCAGAAGCAAGACAAGAAGAATAGTGTTATTATCATTAACCACCAGTGACAAGACTGATTGAAAACTGTGAGCCCTTTGATGTGAGTTTACTGTACTACGAGGCAGTAAATGAGGGCATCAATCAACCATACACACTCTGACACTTGAGGGAAAATGAACAGCGCACCAGCCATCATCATCATCATTATTATCATCATCTGTCACAAGCACCGTCATAATCACTGGCAGCATTGTTGTAATTAACAAAACCCACAACAGCACATCAAGTAGAACAATACGGCATGACATTACTTTAACAACACAGAAACACAGCATAGGAAAACAGCAAACAGACACAGAATCAATATCCGACTAAATGAACAGCCCATTCAGGGACATACAGAGGCATTTGGGAGGGAAACTTGCATACTGAAAACCTTGGGAAAGAAAAGGGGTTGAGGAGAAAATACTCATCCTGTTCATCGTCTCACCCCTCCGAAAATAACGCATGGTACGCAGAGAAGAAATAAAAGGGGGAGATGAAGGGGAAAGGGGAGATAAAACTTGACAGATCCATAAGATGAATGAGTGGATGTGAGGAGCCAGGTGTGTGTGGGGGTCTGAGCCCAGCAGGGGGGCTTGGCTGTGCGGAAGAGACAAGGAGCCCTGGAGATCCGCTGCTTTGCTGAGAGTGGAGCAGCTAGAGCACAGGCAGAGATACAGAGTCAGTATGAGCAGTAATCATTCAGAGACAGAGAATATGTTAACAAGAAAAAAAATAAATCACAAACATGAAATGTATATGACAAAGTCTGTGGCGGCTGTCTGCACCATTTTTCCCAAAATAACATAAAAACAAAGAGATCAGCTTTATGTACACTTCACTTTTTTTTTCCCACTGAGGACATCAAAAACACTAAGTATAACTAAATATTACATCCAAATTTTGGTTTCTGTGGCAACAGTGCAATCGTAGCATGAGCCCAGCTTGAACTTTCTTAAAGCACATCAGGCTTTGTTTTTCCTCTGTCATCATATCGTAAACGGTTCTGCGCTATCTTTCTCTTTTGCTCTGTCTTTTTTTTTTTTAATCCCTCACAACTTTCGTCGTGCTTAGCAAAAGGAAACACAAACTGGCTGTCTTCAAGGCACAGAGTCACAGGCAGACAAAAATAGAGCCAGTTTGCCAGACTGATGGTTATCTCCTTTCACTAACAGGCTGAAAGTCACGTCTTCAATCGCCAAGTTTTTATGTAATTTTTTTTTTTTTGGAAGTTGAAGAGTTTTGAAAAAAGTGTGCAGACTCACCCTCCAGCGAGACTTTGAATCATCCTATGCAATAATTACCTTTACCAATAATTACCTAGCGTTATGTGTAGTATTTTATCTTTAAGTCTATTCTTTTCAAATTATTCTTATTTATGTATGTGGGATTGTGTGCATATGTGTGTCTGACTGACCGTCTTCCGGTAAGAACAGGGTTAGTGGCTCGCTCTGGACCCCTCCGTCCCCCTGCACCGTGCTGGAGGTCATCCACACGATGTAGTTTGTGCCCCCAATCAGCCGAGTCAGAGTGTAGGAGAGGGCTGAATCAGGGGAGGCAGGTGCAGGTAAGTCTGAAACAGGAACCCTCTGTGGAGAAAAAGGAGCGTTAGGATTACTTTCACACACTGACAGAGGCCTTTAATCAAGAGCACAATACGTGCTATGTATGCGGATGGGTGACAAATTAAATGAAAACCTATCATTAAGTGTCTCAGCCAGGTGTTAATCCTGCATTTATTATGTTTCCACACTAATTTATTCAGATTTTTTAGGTTTTTGGACACTTGGGGGAAGTGGAAGCTGTAAACCAAGCAGCAACCATCTGGGCTGAAAAATGAAACCAACGCCGAAGTGCCAAAAACAGTTCCAGTACAGTTCCTTAAATGGCCACTTGAGGCTGGCTCCAGGAGCAAGTCAGCACTCATCGACACCCATGTTAAAATGCCCAACTATTGCAGAAACAAACATGTTTACAGCCTGGTACACCATCCCTTTATTACTATCATCGTAACCATCCTAAATTGCAGCTCCAGTTACATTACACGTGTCATACCTCATAGCTCTCACTGGGGCAAAGACTGTGTGCAGTCCTTCAGTGAATAGCTTTGGCGTCACCATAGTCTATGATTTAGATCCACCCACATCTAGTCACTTCTGGCTCCAAAAAACCAAGTGGTGACGGCCAAAATGCCAAACTTAAGCTTCAAAATGGGACTCTACAAACCAGTGGGTGGCTGTATCCAGTATACAGTCTATGTGATAAACAAAATATTGATATATCATCCGATTATAAAGCTGATCTTATGAATGTGTAAGCAACTAGCTTGGAGTTCGTTAGCTATTTACACATCCAGCAGACACAAAGCAATGTTTGCATTTATTTTGAGTTTTTTTTTGTGTGTTCACCCGACCAATGTAGGTACATTTTCTCTCTCTTTTAGCTCTGTTTTGGTCTCTACACACTACTCAGGGAAATATTTGGCTCATTAGCTGCTAAATGCAGCACTATGTTACCAGCTAGTTGCTAACTTTGGCTGTTTGGTGTTGTGCATGTAGCTTACAGTAAGGTTTTTCTTAGCTGGAAACAACTACCTGCTGCTGGCAACAAAGTCAATGAGAGCAGTGTGAGAGAACCAAAACAGGAAAGTTGCAGGCCAGAAATCCAAAACAATGAGCTAAAAGACACTAAAATGGGGAACCACTGAGTTGGGTGATAATCCTCTGTGGGTTTGTCACGACTAGAAACACTTTCTACATTACAAGTAGTCATTTGACCTATTTTTTATATAAAAATATGCTGCATGCAGCTTTAATCTGTCACTTGCTGTCTTTATATTCTATACATGGTGCATGTCTCTCACCTGCTGAGCGACAGTGCCGTTATCAGAGTAGTAAATGGTGTAGTGTACAATAATCCCATTGGGTTCAGTAGGCGGGTGCCACAATAAGGTGACAGAGGAGGCGGTCACATTTGCATAAGTCACATTCTGAGGGGGGTCAAATGGTTCTGAAAGCCAAAGAGCACAGACAAATATTCAGGAAGTGAGAAAAAAATGCTTCATTCAAATGCAGTGTAAAGATTTTTTTTGTATGAGAGGATGATAAAGTTATCTATCTAAAAATGCTCTGATAATCATCAAGCACCTGCATCAGTGGTGGTAAAGCTGATGTAGATCAGCACTCCTCCATTTCCCAGCCTGGTCCAGCTGGAAACGGAGGCGTTGTAGCGACTCTCTGAGTCTACATTAATAACCACTGATGTCCCTGTCACATTCTGCCACAGCTCAGTCGTTTCATTCCTGACAAAGAGAGCCACCAGATGTTGCAATGTGTTCTGTTTTCCTTTTAAATTTCTTTTTTAAACAGACAGAGAGAGGTGGAAGAAAGAAACTCACCAAACTCTGACCACATAGTAGAGTATGTCTGAATTGGCTTCACGGGGCGGTTCCCATGACAACTCTACCTCATAGTCTGACAACTTCCTGGCGCGGAGGAACTGTGGAGGTGTGTCTGGAGCTGAGATGTAGGAGAAAGACTTTCCAGTAATGTAATACAAACAAGAGCATGGCCTGTCAATACAGAATCTGATGAGTGATAAAAAATATATATTTGCAATGGGCGGATAAGAACCTCAGGAATGTGCCAGACAGACACAGAATATTGCTCTGAAATTAAAAAAACAGGTTAGTTGTAATGATGTTGTTGTTTGTGCTTCTCAGTCCTGATGGGGGTCACGCGGGTCACGTGGCATCAAATACCTGTGATGTAACATGATTAGCATGAGCTGAAACAGAGATGTAACTGAAGAGGAAAAGACGAGAGGAAAGTCAGATTTAATCAGATGCCCTTCGAACTCAGTCATGATGTAATTGTGCAGTGTCCTGGAACTGAAAACAAACCCTCCCCTTTTTCTCCCCTCCCCCACCCATCCCTCTCACCATCCTCCAGTGTGGTGATGTTGAGCGGCTCGCTGCTGTGGTTTCCCGGCCCGACACGTGTGTGTGCTTGCACCATGACGCGATAGCGTGCATATTTCCTCAGATGTGTGACGTGGATGAAGTTGGTGAGGGAGGTGAGGTTTAGGTAGTGGGTGGAATTCCACAGCTCTAGGCTGTAGTGGGTAATGATCCCATTAGGCATTAAAGGAGGTTCCCAGGTCACGTTCACCTCGCTGGGACTGACCGACTCATAAGTAACATTGTATGGAGGACTACCTGGGACTGGAGAGAGAATACAAGATGCACCTTTACTAAAATCTGAACAGTCGATATTTTTACTAAAGATTTTCATAAGAGTGTATTTGCAAGCATCTATCAACACACCGTCTTCTCCAGACAGCAGGTATAAAGTGTCAGATGTTTGGTTGCCATGGCCATAACGTGTGTACGCCCTCACAGACACATTGTAGTAGGTGAATGGCTTCAGGTTCATCAGAGTGACTGTGTCAGAAGACGTGTTCATCAACGCAGAGTAGGACTCGTTCTCATACAGGACCTCATAATGTTGGATTATCCCATTGGCTTGTTCTGGAGGAGACCAGGCTAATGTGGCAGTGGAGGGGCTGGTGTCAACCACAGCGAGGTTCACAGGCGGAGAGTCAGGCTCTGAGGAAGGGACGGACAAGAAAAATCCAAGAGTGATCTTTCATTGAATAAAATGTAATTAAACTGATAGATTATAGAATGAGACATAATCAAATCAAACAATCTAACTAACCTAGTATCACATATTTACATGTACAGTTTGTGTTCAGCACATACCGTCCTCTAAGGTGAAAACAAAAATGTCGTCTTCCTCAGAGAGAGAGCTCTCGCCCACAGCTGTAGATGCAGCTACACGTAGCTTATATGCAGTATACTTGTCCAAATCTATACATTAGAACAGAGACATTTAGCAACAGACTGGTACCATAATTATTATAATGACTGTATAGAGCTGAGCAGAAAAGTTGATTACCTGTTATCAATATGCTGGTGGTATTTGTAACCCATGTTAAGGCCTGATTATTGTGCAGTTTGAGGCCATAGACAGTGTAATGAGTGATCCGCCCATTGGGGTTGAGAGGTGGGACCCAGGTTACTTGTATGGAGGTGGAGCTGATGTTTTGATAGGAAACTTCGAGCACTGAGCTTGGGACTAAACAACACATACAGTTAAAGACATTATTAGGGACAAAGAATTGTTAAGGTTTTGCTAGCCTTCTCATTTGTTTGTTTTTTATTGTTCGGGGTTAATCCAAGTGACATGTAAAAGCAAAACAAAACACTTCCTTTTCTATTTCCTCTTGTCTTTAAATACTGCACTTAAAGCAGACCTTGACTGCATGATTGTTGCACTTTTTGGGGTTGTATCCACATGGTTGAATGCTCTTATTGTTGGTCTCTTTGGACAAAATCGTCAGCTAAATAAATGTAATGTAATGTGATGTAATGTGACCACCGACCCTGCTCCCTTGTCTTCTCGGTGATGTCTGTTGCAGGTCCCTCTCCCACTGTTGTGGAGGCAGTGACCCTGAACGTGTACTCGGTGAAGGGATTCAGATCTGACACCAAGTAAGACACCTCCTCAGACAAAACCTCCATCACCTCCTCTCTAACTGTCACACCTGCAGCATGCATGGAGACACAGATTGATACACAAGACCACATGCACACGCAGTATTTAGCACTGGAATAGATAAAAATCCTTCTATGAAGGGCTGCAGGAAGTTAAGAGAAGCAGTGTTCATGGTTATCGCTCTCCCACCTGTAGTACCAGAAGTTGCCACACTACGTGTTGCGTGTCCAGTAATTGATGCATCGTGTGTGGACAGGCGTAGCTGGCCTGGGGTCAGAGCCAAGGGGGAGGAATCTGAGGTCATATCCCCAGTGTGTGATTGCTTTGTCAGCCAGGGTGGAAGTGTAGCAGCTGGCACAGAGGTGAGAGAGAATGCAGAGGTCCCAGAGACCACAGAGTCAAAAGACTGACTGTTTGTGCTGTAAGCGTGTGAAGCAGAAACGTAACTGGTGCTGGGCTTTTCTGTGAGCATGGAGTCAGCAGTTGTTTGAGTATCGGTGTTAGTGATTTGGTCAGCGCTTCTTTGACCAAAGTGTGTGACGGTGGAAGCGGTTGCACCAGTGGGCAGCATGCGGGCAGAAATAGTAGCCGTGAAAGTGGGCGGTGATGTGACCAGACTGAGCTCAGCAGTTCTCTTACGGCGCCCTGGATTGTCCTGGACATCAGGGGGAACGGTCTCATCTTCATGCAAACCAGTTGTATTCTGAAGGTAGAAATATACATGTTATCGTCTGACTGTAGTTTTCGATTTACTCTGGTTGGGTACAGAGCAAAGCGTTGATTCTGTATCATTTTAGCTCATCAGCTCTTAAAGGTATACTATGCAGGATTTTCCTGAAAAATGATGTATGCACTCATACAAAAGTAATCTGTCTCAATCATCACTTATGACCCAATAGAAGTGTGTGGCAGTGTATTTGGATGGATGGATGAATTTGACAACAGTTCTAATGGGTCATACAGATGTCCTAACCCTGAAAATCATCAAGTGCTTTTACAATGGAAAAAAATATGTTTCTTTAGTACACACTGTGAGTATACATCCAAGGATTTTTCAACCTTTTCAGCTGAACAAGTTCAAGTTTTAACACTGAGTTTTTATTAGCACTGAGCTGTGATGTGATGCAATTATGGTGGCTATACATAGATGTGACATCTGGCTTACCATCTCTGCCAGGAGGGTGATTTCCTGCAGCAGAACCTCGCCAACCAGAACCTGCAGTTTGTACTGGGTGATCGGACCGTTGGGCTGGGCAGGGATTCTCCAACTCACACGGATTGAAACTGAATCCTCGGCTTCTGCCATCAAGTCCTGTACTGCACTGGGTGCTACTCACACACATAGGGCAAATAGAGCCAGGGAGAATTAGACACAGACATAGAAGTGAACAAAACAAAATTCTAAGTGAATTCATGGATACATCTAAACACAAAAATACATATGTTAGTACATTCATTCATGAGTGGTCTTACCCTCAGCAGGTGTAATTACATCATCCTGTGCTGCTGGACCCACTTCTCCAGCAGCTTTGGCTCGGACAGCCACCGTGTACCGTGTGTAGGGGGTCAAACCAGTCAGAGAAAACCGCGTGTCTGCTGTGCTGTTCTCATACAAATATCCTAGGATGAAGAAGAAACAGAAAATTGTGAGTGGATTTCTATCAGTTTAGAGTTTGTGTCAGTCTATGTATGCATGCAAGTGTGTTCAAGAGTGAATATTTAACAACCTGTTGGCCCATAAAGGTAGAGCACATAGGTGAATTTTCCTGTAATAATGTTGGGAGTGCTCCAGGACACAGATATTGATCTAGACGTCATATTCAATATGGAGAAGTTCTGTGGTGGGTCTTCTGGGGCTGTCATACACAAACACACAGAGATCATTAATTTATAAATGCAGTAAATATTTTATATGCTAACTACAGTCTGGACTGGGGCCTGTTTTGCTTCTTTTTCCACACCTGATTCTGGCATGCGGACCATAGTGGAGGCTATCTGTCCCTCTCCATCAGAGGTGAAGGCAGACACTTCGAACAGATAGGCAGTGTAAGGTCGTAGCTGATCAACTCCTACAGATATGGGCACACTCCAGGAAGCTGCAGGGGGCACAGCGGAGAGGGTGATGGGTGACGACGATGCTGTTATCTCCAAGGGACTAAGAGTCGCGCGGGACAGGATATCAGCTGCATCCTATAGATACAAATCACACAGGACATACACAGAGGGAAAAGTATATTAGAAAAAAAATCTAGCCCTGTGTTGTATAAATGTTTGTCCTTGTGCTTTGGTTGCATCTATAATCCTGACATAACAGAACATTTCACAATAACAGTTCAGTGAAAAGGACAAAGGGTGAAAATGTGTAATGCAGTACATTGCAGTGAGGCAACGCTCCGGTCATGATGTCCTCTGCGTTGACCTCTAGCGTGCGGACCGTTTGCCCAGTACGAGCGTGTTTAGCCTTGACAGCAAACTTTGTGATGAGGCCGTTGATGCGGTGCGGCAGGAACCAGGTAACCATGACGGAGGTGTGGTTCTGAGCAAACGCAGTCAAGTTGGTGACCAGGCCGGGGGCTGCAGGAAATGCACACAGAAATTAATGCGCACACACACACACACACACACACACGTACAATACGGTAAATATAAAATGACTGTTCTAGATTTTGAGATCATATGTAAGTGTGTGCATGTGTAAAAAACCCACGGGACTCTGCTGTCTTTATGTATAAAGATTTGCTGAAGGCTCCTATTCCAGCGGGAACTATGGCTGCTACCTAAAGGGACAGAGAGATGGAGACACAGAGATGGTATAGGTATTACTAATAATGAATAATTCATGTTCCTGTCAATAGGGCAGTCACCAGATCCCGATTCGGTGCTAATCTCAGGCAATGATCACAACTGGAACAGCACTCTGTTCAAGGTGATTCAGTGATCCCAGAAACATGTGAACAACAATGATACAACAGTATACACCAGGTACGTGTCAATAGTGTGTGAAGAGAACTCAGCCTCTGCCCACATCTTTAATCTTCTCAAAGATTAAAAGAGATTAAATAAAAAATGAATGATAAAGAAATTAATAATGACACGAAAATGAAATGGCAATTAAAGCCTGATTATCTGGCTAATGGGGAATTCATCTAAATGGACAATAATAAATGCCACCTCCAAAATTTTATCTTGAAAGATCCATCTTCAGCTTTCATTTACTAGATTTCTGCCGGGAACACACTCATCATAAATTCAACCATTTATTGCAACAAATGGAAATACAGCTATGCTTGGCATTGATGGGTCTGCACTTAAGACAAGCAGCACTCCTCACATTAGACAAGCAGCATGCCAAGGCAAAACAGTGAGCACAATGCAGAAAACACCCCTGGGTATACAAGAGTGGGCCCAAAGCAAGACATTAAATACCATTTTGACCTTTAAGCCATGAAGAGACTCATAATTAGAAAGGCGGAGGCTGGGGTGGTGGAGGCAAAGCTTTGCCAGCAGGAGCAGCGGTGTGTGGCAGCATTGGTGTAGCAGGGATCAGTGAGTAGGACGTCACATTTAAATAGACCGCCTTGCTGTGAAAATGGGCTGTGACTGTTGTAATTAAAACGATGATTCAGTCAGTGGGCGGTCAGCTGCTTCCAGCTGGGGCGTATGAACTAACTCAATACTTCATATTTATAGTGGAGCACTATGAAACACACTGCATATTAAACAGAAATGTCAACTAATTAATATAGAAGGAACATATTTGTGTCTTTAGTTTGGCCATAGGGCATTTTTTATCTTTTTTCTAATTGGCTTTAAAAATGTTTCTTAATGCAAATATGTGATGAAAATAACCTACAGAGGAGCGTGTCCAGAGAGCAAGCACAACACCTGCACAGTGCAGTCTAATGCAAAAATAACATTAAAAACTGCAACCTCAAATTACCATAGAGTGAATCAATGACTCTGAATTGGACTTTAAAAAAAATATATTTTTATTGAGCAAAAGAAGATTATGCACACAGTATATTGCTGCGTCAGTGCTCATTTCCATTTATATTAAAAAATGTAAAATTATATACATTGACTGATAGAAGACAGATGAAATAGGCGAAAAGATATAGGATTGTATTTTGAGATTGTTACTGTATGAAAAATAAGCAAATTTAAAAAGAGAGGGAAAACAATTAAATGCAAATAAATAATTAAATTTAATAAGAAATGACTAAGATAAAATAAATAGACACAATACTTTTAACATTAAGTAAAAAAAGACCAAATTAAATATATTAAAAAAGAAACATTAATTAAATTCAATCCTTAAAAGTATCTATCTATTTGTGGGGTGATTTTGTGGAATGGACTAGAGGAAGTGATCAAACAAAGTAAAAACATCAGTCAGTTTAAAAGGATGTACAAAAAAAGCGAAGCACAGAAATGAGGAGGGGGAATGCAGAGCTCTCTTTACTCATGGGGATGCACGCTGGGACAGCGAGTTTGTTTATGAGATTGACTGTGTATTGATGGAGTTGGATAGAGCATATATTTTACGTATATTGAGTAGTTTATTTTTTCTTAAATGTTTAAAATAAAGCATATTTAATCTAAATCTAAGAATAGTAACATGAATTGGACATTTTAAAGTGCACATAAGTAATAGCCCTTAATAACACTTAATAAGTGTTCATGATTTTGTCTTTATTGCCTGAGAATAACTGTATTTGGAGTGTTTTAAGTTTTTTTTTATTACCATACAGCAATTACACTACACAAAGAAAAATAAAATGAAATGAAACAAGATAAATTAAAATAAAATACAATTAAATTAAGTTAAGTAAAACAAAATAAAATAAAATTAAACAAGATAAAATAAAATAAAATAAAATGAAATAAAATAAAATAAAATTAAAATAAATTTAAAAAAAAACTGTCAGTACTTAGTAATACTTACTTAAAACAGATTAAAGGAAGCAATAGGATAGCAATTTTTTTCAGCTTTCGTGATCTATGATTTTTATCATTCAGGTGATATTAACATAATTATAATGTTCTTAGTTTGTCAGTTCAGCTTTGTGCATGGCCATCACACTCACAGGTGAGATGCAGTAATATGATACACGCACATGCACATGCACACACACACACACACACACACACACAAACTCATAATCGCACGCACACACAAATACAGAATGTGCAGGTATAATCACAATGTGTGTCAGCCTCTCAGAGTCCATTTGTATGAAGGTCATTGTGGGTTAATGAATTCTGAAAACTAATAAGCACGATCACATTCAAGCTCAGTGACAACAGGCAGTGGAAAGAGCCATGGCTGATCCATAGATCTGTTTACCTGATTAATAATGCAGCCAGGATCAATTACCAGCATTCAGCCAGATCAAGAGAATAGTCTGCTCCTGTGGGATCTGTCCACATGATAATACACGAAAACAGTTTCCAGGAATATGCTTGTTATGACACACACTAAGATTGTTGGTGCTTGGGTGTGTGTCTAATGAATATAAAAATTTAAGTAAATATATTCACAGAATTTGGCTTTTAAATTTATCAAAGCTTCTATTTTTTGTGTGCTATTTTTGGTGCATAAAGTTTTTATTGTTTGGCTTTGGTTGTGTTTGAGCAGATTTCTATCAGCTACCCTCTAATGGGAATAAAGATTTGAATCTTGAATTGTGTATCCTACCTCAATGTGGTACGTAGAACCTGAGGTGAAGTCAGTGAGCAGCGTCTCTGGTATGTCCAGGTACTTGGTCACCTGGGTGAAGGTGGGATCGGGGTAGGGACACACCTCCTTGTACCTGCAGGGAGAAATCAGTTTTTAAGATCAGCATCATCTTACATAAACTTACATTATATTTTAATAAACAGTATGAGGGTGGATAAAGGACCCTGAGCAACAGTAAAAGACTTATATTCAGTTAGATTTAGGTGCAAAACTGTCAGTGGCAGAAAGAAAAGTTAAGAGTAAGATAAAGAAGCAGTTTGTAAGATTTAGGGGGATTTAGTGGCATCTAGGGGAGAGAATTGCACATTGCAACCAGCTGAAACTTTCTTTCCAAAACAAACAGTTTCACCTTACAAATCAGTGTTTTTCCTAAGCTCTCGTCACGGAGGGGCTGCCAACTACAGTGGCCAATGCAAAATGCAAATAGCCCCCTCTAGAGTCAGTGTTTGGATTGTCCATTCTGGGCTACTGTAGAAAAATGGCAGTTCATCATAACATTCTCCGTAGATGAGAATCGGCTTCCTATCTAGATATAAATGGCTCATTCTAAGGTAACAAAAACACAATAATTCTTATTTTTAGGTGACCTTACACTAAAGAAAACCTCCTTTATACTTACGCTTATTATATTATAATCCATTTCTACCAATATATCTCTCTAAAACCTACACACTGGACCTTTAAGTTTACTCAGTTCCTGTATTTGAGCACAGTTTTAAAGTACCTCTTTGACCTCAGTGACAGAAATCTCTGTCTTTCCGGTTATTTTAGACTAAAATTTTTGTCAATTTGTTACAATAAATTTCTAAAATCCTTTCTCCTGTCTTGTTTCAAGGAGACACTAATTTGTAGGACATTTAAAACAAGTCAATTTAAATTAAAAACAGGTTGAAATATTGTCAATATACTGTACAAAATGTGGTTTTTAGGGCTTTGTAATAAAATTAAACTGCACAGTGCTTAGTGAGTAAGCAGTTAAAACCTCCACTTAGACCCACAACAACAAAAATACTGCATTATTGCATCAGTAGTAATAATCCTATGATATATATGACAGCACAAAGGGGGCCATTTGGCATAATAATTACTTCTGAATGCAGGAATTTAACTTGCAAAGAGTTATTTAAATTGTAGTATTACTGCTTTTGCTCAGGTAAAATATTTGAATGCTTCTTCCACCCCCGAAAACTGCAAATCACTGGAGTCCCACACATGGAAAAATAAAGTGTGTACAAAACCACAATGCACAGAGATGTTTATTTTTTTAATTGATATGTATCTTTGTGGTAAGTCTTTCCTTTATTTATTGGTATTCTCTTTTCATTAAATTTGACAAATGTATATTTGGTAAATCGATACTTTATATTTTCATGGTCTCACGGTGACTCAGCAGACAAAGACAATAACACTCTCCTGGATTGTGAATCTGACACTCACCACCTGTGTGTACCTGCTCCGGTAGACCAAAAATAAATCTTTTTTAGTTTTTCCAAAAGACAACAAAGAATTACCTGATGACATATCCGTCTATATTGTTGGCATCCGGCGGCATGGTCCAAGAGAGCAAGATACCGTTAGAGCCCACAGCCTCTCCTTCCAGGCCTAAAGGTGGACCAGGAACTAGAGGGGACGATGGGAAGAGTGTGAATGAAAAAAGAGGAGAAAAGAGAACAGAAAATTGTCTTCACATCCTATCTTCACTCTATATACTGTGTTCAATATCATCAATACAGCAAATATCCAATACAGATACTTGTGTATATCACAACTCAACAGAACACAGAGTCATTTGAAGAATACTGTTGTTGTCTGTGGGGGTCTGATCCTCCGAACGTGTGTGTGAATGTGTGTGTGTGAGAGAGAGAGTGTGTTTTAGGCTGAACTCTGATGAATAAGGCCTCACACAGCAGTGGCATTTCACTGACATTCACTGCAGACCCATTCATCCTGCGGTTCAAAAGCCCGGGCTTAAGTTACCTAAGAGGAATTAAACAGGGAACAAACACACACAGACACACACACACGCACAAACACACACACATCTACTGTACTAATTCCTTCCCCTCAGTGTGTGTGTGCATGTGCTACACAGGGACTAAATTAAACAGCAGAGGGCAGACGAGAACCTGATGGCACTTTAACACCCAAAAACAAAACCCATCTAAACAACAACAACAAACAGTGCATGCCCGTCTCACCGCTCTCATTAGTATTGATCATGCGGCTGACTCCAGGGCTGATGTTGGAGGAGGAGGAGGCCGCGGTGACCGTTACGCTGTATTGTGTCCCCGGACTGACATTCACCACATCGGCCTGTGAAAACAGACACATGGTCACAACATATACACACACCAGTGCACACACAAGACCAACAAGCTCAACACTAATGTATTGTAGATCAGTGGTTCCCCTACAGTTTGAAAGTAACTACGGTAAGTATATGTACTCAAGTGCTCGCTTAAGTGCAAATTTGACATACTTATACTTTACTCAAGTATTTCCATTTTATACAACTTTATAATTCTACTACATTATAAACTACATCTGTCTAACAGCTTTAGTTACTTTTCAGATTACAATTTTTCATATTGTTCTTGTCCAGAAATCCATGCATCTTCAGATGTGTTGATGTGGAACGTTTGTGATAAACTGGGGGATGAAGTGTTCCTGTATGTGTGAAGAAAATCCTCCTACTTCTCAAGCTAAATAAACTCTTTAAAAGATCATGCCTTTGTGGTTGCTGCTCCAAAGCTTTGGAATAGCCTTCCACTTTCAACAAAATGCTCCCCCTCCATTAACACATTCAAGACAAATCTTAAAACATACATTCAATGGCCCGTGGTTGTTTGTAGTGGTTTTATTATTTTAGTATTTTATCGTATGTAACTGTTCTTACCGGTGTCTTTCTGTTTTATATTTGTGTACATGTCACATTGCTATATATTTGTGTGTCATTCTTTTAATTTGTACAGCAGTTTGGTCAACTGTTTTCAAAAACATGTCCTACATAAATGAACTTGATTTGATTTGAAAAACCCTCTTGTACCAGTTGATAAATGCGTTGTCACAAAGCTGAAAACAGGCTTTTTTTCTGACTTTTTATAGACATGTGATTCTCACAGGACAGCCACGCTACGAACATATGATGTTCTTGTAGAATATGAAGCATCGCTATAGATTAAACTACCCAACAGTATATAAAATGAGCACATGGCATGGCAGTAATAGAACTAGTGGTAGCAATCTCAACCAGCATAGACAAGGGGGAATACACTGTGGGGGTCTTTATTGATCTCAAGAAGGCCTTCGACACTAATGACCATTGCATACTCTTTAAAAAAATGAAGAGGTATGGTGTTAGAGGAGTAGCCCATGAATGGCTCAAAAGCTACTTGGGCGACAGGGAGCAGTATGTGCATATGAATAATGTAGACTCAGACCCACTAAAAATAACTTATGGAGTCCCCCAGGGTTCTGTGCTGGGTCCCAAACTTTTTATCCTGTACATAAATGATATCTGTGATGCAATGCCATTAGTTAAGTGTGTCCTCTTTGCCGACGACACAAGTTTACATAGCTCCAGAAAAGATCTTGGGCAGCTCTTGTGTGCAGTGGAAAAGGAATTAGTGACCCTCAAGAAGTGGTTTGAGATTAATAAATTATCACTGAATCTATGTAAAACAAAATACATTATATTCGGCAATAAAAAAAATCAATAGACTGGTCAAACTATCGATAAATGGTGTCGAAATTGAACAAGTTTATGAACATAAATTCTTGGGAACCATTATAGACAATAGACTCAGCTGGAAACCACATATAGATAATATAAAAACAAAAGTCTCAAAAACAATTGCAATACTACATAAAATTAAGTACACAGTGAACAAAAACTCACTTTACATACTGTACTGCTCCCTCATACTTCCATACCTAACATATCATCAAACAAACCAATCTTCATCCTGCAAAAGAAAGCCATTAGAATTGTACATCAAAATGACTACTTTGCACCAACCAATCCACTTTTCATCAGTACAAATACTCTGAAATTAGAAGATCTGGTTAACCTCAACACTGCTGTAATACTCTATAAGGCTCACAACAACCTACTTCCACCCTGCATACAGGAGCTGCTCTCAACCAGAGAGTCCCAGTATGACCTTATAGGGGAACCTGCATTTTTAAGAAATCAAAGGCAAGGACCAACATAAAAGGCAAATGCATATCTGTAATTGGAGTAAACTTATGGAATAACCTTGATAAAGAATTAAAAACATGCACATCAGTCACAAAATTTAAAAGATGTTTAAAACTAAGGTATTCAATAAATATAAAATATTTGGATAAAGCAAGCCAATTATTAGTACAAATTGAAGATTTTGCTTAGATTAATATTATTTATTGTTTTCAGTTTAGATAAAAAAATCATTGTTTAAAACTGTGCCATCCCGTTATCTTGTTCTGTTTCTGTAACTTTCCTTCTTGTAAATAGGGTAGGCAATAATAAGCTGTTGCTTCAGCCTACGCCTTTTCGTCCATACTTAATATAGAAATCCTAATTGTATGTATGTAAATATCATGTTCTGCTACTACTACTTACCACACATCCTTAAACATTTACAGCAGTTAAATGCAATATGCACATTACTGAACATGAATCCAAAAACATCATATATAACAGTAAAACACTGACAGCAACCATTTTATTGCACAATAACGAATTAATACTTTAATTTCAGCAACGCATCTGAATTCTTCTACCACCACTGGAAGTACCTTTACATTAAAAACACCCATCAAGTTTCAAATGTGTTTGTATTTAATGGATTTTAAACTGGATGTCACTCAACACTGTTAATTATAAAACGTATAAAATGCTCTATAAAATATAAGAGAATGAGTAAAATGGCCCATCATAAATTCGTTAAGCCCAAGGTAACATCTCTCATTGCTTGTTTGTTCAATTTTCATTTATTATTGCTGGTTTTGGCAGCAGTGCAAACCTCAGATATTCTTGTTACTTTCCCATAAGAAAAATAAAAGCAGCAAATCTTCATAGCAGCAAACCTGGAACCAGCAGATCTCTCTTATCTGCAAAACTTTATTGCTTAAAAAAACAGTTGCAGATGAATTTCTTGTCAAATTTCTCTTGTCAATCAACTAATCAACTATTTTTTCAGCAAGTGTCAATCATTTACTTTCCTCCTAGATGGACATTTGTGGATTTAGATTTTTGTACCTATTCATAGTTTCTATTTCTTTTCCCCAAAATTGGCATCATTCCAACAGTATTACTCACTGAAAACTGCAGATGTATTCCTTGTACACATACCCCTGGTTAGGAATCATTACCGTACAATATATTAGCAAAATACAGCATTTCTCTGAAAAATCTCCCCAAAGAGAAGCAAGAATAAATCTAAATTACTTTCTGCACTAACCCTAAGGGCACACAGCCTTCTGTTGTTGTATTTCATTATGTAGCCCACTAAAAAAAATCACCACAACTCTATTTGAAGAGGACCCTTACATCCTCAGCCATCTGTATCAATATGAAGGTGGGTGGTTGTGAATGGATGACAGCTTTTTTCTGCTTGTGGTTGCACTTGTTTGTTTCTTTCTGTGCTAGTTAATGTCTGTGTGACAAAGCAGTGCAGTCTTTTTTGCTGTAATGTGTGTTGCAATCACCTGTGACATCAGTATGTTTGGATGGCAGTGAGCCACACTAACACCTTATGTTACATCCCAGAAATATGGCTGAGCACTTCACAAGAAGTCTAACAGTCTGTAGGTGTTACATTTTCTGTATGTGCAGCAATGCCAGATATCGAGTATTGAATTCTTACCTGTGAGTGTGTCTCATTGAAGCAGAGTGTGAGCAGCAGGAGGAGTGAGAAGAAGGCCATGCTGGGTAGCAGAGTTAGCTTTAGTTTAGACTCAGCTGGTTAGAGGCCTCAGCAGTAGAGCTGCATCCAGTGTTAGTGCACAATCGTTAGGTCTACAGGTAATCCACCGAGCTGAAATAACTCCAGGTATAGAGGCTGGTTAGTGGCATGAGTAAAGGTCACAGGGTTAGTTGTCCAGGCATTGCATATTAACAACTCGTGGTCTTGAGGTATTCCAAAATTTTAGTGGCAAACCAGGGAGGGCAGTGGGTCCTCTCATTAGCACAAGGCTAACGTTCTCCCTCTGGTCTCTCTCTCTCTCTCTCTCTCTCTCTGGGGAGAGCTGCTTAAGCAAATGAATCATTCAGGGTTGAGCTCATGAGGCCAACTTAATAAATAATGAGATCTATTACTCAACTCTGTGCTCTGTGTGCTCTGTGTGTGTGGTGTGTAAGGTTACATTTTGGGGGGTATCTGACACCTGGCAGCCGGGAGGAGACGGTATGGGGCGGGATTTGGTTGAATGGGAGGAGAGATAATGCACGTATGTTTGTGTAGTTTGGACAGTCAGTATCATAACTCAGCTGCAAGTCCAGAGCTCTGCAATGCCAGTCTTCCTCCCCTGTTACTGCTCTTCATAACACTGCATTGATGATTTTTAGGTGAACTGCAGCGTCTGCAATGATTCAGTGAAAGACTGAGCCAGTGTGTGTGTTCACTGAGTGTGTGTGTGTGTGTACCTGAATGAATCCATCACGTGCAGGGTGCACTGTCACTTGTCCCTGGTTTGGTAGCAGGTTGACTTGATAATGATCCACACACCCAGCAGCCTGCTCCCAACGTAGCGAGAATGCACGTGCAGACACATTCACCACACGCACTCCTCTTACACGGGCTGGCACTCATGAAGGACAGGAAAGGGAGAAATGGAGTCAGAGAGGTGGAGAAAGTTTCCGTAATTTAATGAAAAAGGTTGATAAAGGCGGCTGATAATAATGGGGTGGTGACCGGTGCAGCCCTTGTAATATGGTCTACCTGTGGTTACAGTCAAAGAGGCAGCGCTCCCCGCTGTCATGCCTCTCACTCTCTCAGCGCTCACGTTGTAGCTGCAGCCGTCCACCAGGCCTGTAACCACGGCAACCCACTCCTCCTTGGGTACGGTGAGTGTGTTTGTGACTGAGGCGTTGGCCACAGTGACTCTGTGAAAGTCAAACTCTCCAAACGCACTGTCCCAGCTCACAGAGACAGAAGAGGAGTTCATGTTGTCTAAATGAAGGGCACATAATCCTGCTGGGCCTGGAAAACAATGTTTTCAATTTTACAACAGTTTTTATCACTTAGGCCACAATTTAATTATTTATTTGTGTTACGAGGGCATGATGCTCTAACTTAGAAATAACCAATAACTTCTCCATCCTGACAGGCCTGCCGTTTCCAAAAATACTGTACAGAATTTTGGCCTGTGTGTATGAGTGTTTCTTACGTGTGCTGAACTCTTTGTGGACTGCTTGACTGGTGTCGGAGCCCAGCACACTCTGAATGCTGACACCATAGTCTGACCCTGGGATCAAATCCCTGATCTCATAACGTGCGCCCTGGACAAGCACTTCAATCCATGATTTCCTGTCCACAGACTGCAGGCCAAAAACAAGCTGAGAAAAAAAAAAAGAAATCTTCAGAGTTCTGTTAAGGCTTTACAAAACCCAAGTGAAGTTTCAATTACTGGACGCAAAAACATGACGATTTTTTTTTGCTTTTCCAAGTCAGTATATCAACTAATGTCTCTTTTTTATTTCTTTTAATGTAGGTTTGTGTTGTGCATGCATGTAATGTGCTTGGTCATTCTTCCTGGCCATGTCTCTATGGAGGTCATACATCTTTAAAGGGTTGGTAACCAAATCTGTGGTGTGCCGACAATGGTTGCTAAGTAACCAACAGGTAAGTGCAGAACCTGATGCAAGTGGCCTCATTTGTCCTTGAAAAACATACAATTTTGAGAAAACCAATTGACACTGACACACATCATTATCTGTCTGGAAATGGCGTGGCAACGTATAATGCCTGCTTTCCTTCAGTGATTGTTATGTGGAACTAAACAGGCGCAGTAGTATACGTGTCTTACCTTGTACAACTCCACCTCTCCTGGTGGTGGTCTCCAGGTGACAAACACAGATGTCACTACCTGCTCTGAAAGAGTCACTTCCTGTGGCACCTCTGGAACTGGGACAAGATTACTATTAGAATGTGACACCATGTACTCACACATAATCATCACTGTCTTTGACTCTCCAGCGCGGGGGAATACTGGAGGCTAATTTTTACAGTAATATAAATAATTTCTTTGTGTAAACATGTGTAAAACTAGAGAAGTGCTCTCAGTAGAGTGCAGATCTCCACCAGGTGTGTTTGGGAGCATGTAAGCGGGGAGCAGGGGCTGCAGGGCAGGCTGTGTGTCCAACATGTGTGCATGAGTGTGGCGGAATGAAGGGGAGACAAAATGCAGGTTACATTGTCAAGTCTAACAAGAGTAGACAGGCTATATGAAGATAAATGTTGGACACAATGTGCAATAACACCTCTCACTACCTTCCTCTCCCCTCCCAAGCAAAGAAGACTTGAATCTCACTCAACTGTCCCTCCCAGCTCCCTAACAGTCAATATGGTGGCAAAGACAACTAAATTTGGGATTTTTTCATCTTGTATTGTGCCTAACTTTGGTGGATCATAACATATCAGGTATGAAATGAAAATAAGACCAGACTTTTCTTTGGATGTCAATTTTTGTGATACGACAATGGCTAAAATATGGCCTGCAACAGACTCAATAAAACTTATTTTATCATAGCCAATTGCTCAAAATGCCTTTTACTAAGTAATTTTGTCCATCACTTGTGCCCCCTACCAACTCATTAAGAGGATCAAAGAGTCAGGAGTAAATCACCGCATGAAAGAGCAGTCAATAAAACTGTTTTTTCAAACACTGTGAATCACTGCAACCACGAGAGGTCCTTGAGCATGCAGTCATAAAAGTGCACAAACAATATTAGGCTAATGGGTCCAGTAGTTTGTGAGATTACCTGTGGACAGACAGATATACACGTGCACATCCATGACTGACGCATTATCCTCTTCAAGCTCACCCCGAGCATAGATAACAATTAAAGTATAATCAGCATTATGACTGTCCAACAGCTTTATGAGTAAAGTTTAAAGCCAAAGACACATCATCTCTCTTTCAGCTGGTCCCTTTATGCTCCACAGCTTGCACTCTAATTTTTATTTTGACAATGATTTATTTCAAACGACCGTCCTACTCTGACACAACATTGCAATATAATGTTAACAGTGAAGTGACCTAAGGCTGAAACTGAGGAGAGATAAAAAATAATTTCCTTTTTGTCTCTCATTGTTAACACGGACATCTGCACTCCTTCCAGAAATCTTACTGTCTTAATCTAATATGTATTTTAAATTGTATTTGCACATTTCTGCTCTCTTCTGACTGTTCATTTCCTGCGACATTTTGTAATCCAAATAATTTTCTTTCTCCCCCTCGCTCCCTCCCACACACATGCAAATGTGGGCACAAACACGACTGATATTTGGTGCCAGATACTGCATGTCTTTCACTGTGTAACTTACTCGTATGGAGGATCACAGTGGCAGGATTACTCTTTCTTTCCCCGCTGGTGCTAATCACTTTAATTGTATAAAGACTTCCAGGAGCGAGGCCTTCAAAGCTGTAAGATCTGTGAACACACACAGCACACGGTGTTTTAAAGCACAAGCTCTGAGTAATCTGTGTTGCACTCAGTTGTCATCAAAGAAAGTTTAGATGTGGTGATTGGAATTCTAGTCTCACAAAACTGTAATAATTTGTGCACTGCCTGTCAAGAGTGAGACTGACCTGGCCTCCTGATGAGAAATGATCAGCTCTTGGCTAGATGTTCTGTTTTTGATTGACAGGATGAGTCCGTTCGCAACTCCCTTGACCGTACTCCAACGAATGCATATGGATGATGTGGTTTTATTGACAAGAGACACCTCTGCTGGGCTGGGTGCTGGCATATAAAAAAAACATTACACGTAGTAGTCTGAATAAAAGAATATTGAGCAGTGTGAGTACATGTGTGTGTTTGTGTGTGTGCTTACCTGCAGTGATGTTAATGGTAACAGGGGAACTGTCTGTGAAGGACTCCTTCTCTGTTCGTACAGCAAAGTAGTAGAGTCTGCCCGGAGTCAGACTAGAAAACACTGCACTCTGACTGGACACCTTCTGCACCTGTAGCACACACAAGATATATCCAAAGAGCCTTATTATAATTCTCACAGTAACAGTATTAGTTAGAGGGCACGTTAATGTTTAATACATAAAATCATGCTAACTACTGCTCACATGAATCTCAAGGAGAAAACCTGCATTTTTTATTTACCATGTATGAATGGTCACAGTTGAGGCAGACGACCTCATATCTGTGAGCGTGTCCTTGCGCAGGATCCCAAAGCAGCTCTATGGATGAATCCGTCACCACGCCTTCCCTCACTCTGTTTGGAGGAGCCAGACCTAAAATCACAAACCATATCCCACAACACATACTGTAATTAATACTTTAACATACTGAAATTACTAATTCTCTTTGGTTGGGGATATTTTAAACACCTGGGGATTATGTGTTTATGCCTAATTTATAAAAAAGAGCTAAATCATTGCAGTAATGATGAAACTGATATGTTTAGAAGCCTTTACAAAAAAAGCAAACATCATATTAAAGGTCTGGTGTGTAGGATTTAAAGGCAAGTGGAGGTTGCAGAACTGAAACTTCTCCTGTGTGCAAAGCATGTAGGATAACTACTGTGGTCGATGTGAAAACACAAAAACCCCAAAACCCCAAAACTGGAATGGCCCTATCTAGAGCCAGTGTCTGGTTCATCTGTTCTGGGCTGTGGCAGAAACAGCATGGCGGACTCCATGGACAAGGACCAGCTTTGTATGTAGATATAAAAGCCTCATCCTAAGGTAATTAAAACACAACAATTCTTATTTTCAGGTGACTATAAGCTAGTGAAAACATATTTATGATTATCATATATGATTTCTGCCAATAGCTGCCGCTAAATCTGACACAGTGGACCTTTACATTCTAATAAAACAACAGGATAAAAGACACCACATACATATCTATGTAATTTTGTTTTCAAAACAGATTTAAAGATGATATTTAGGGCTTCAACTAAAGATTATTTTCATTGACAAAGACATCTTTTATTTAAGAAGCTTGAAATCAGCAAACATATGGCTTTTTAATAACAAAAATAGTTCTCAATTAATTTTCTGTTGATTGACTAATGGATTAATCAACTGATTGTTGTAGCTCTCATAAGATATTATCTACGGGCAACCCCAAAGACAGAAATTTACGTCCAATGTCTGAAAACATGGATGCTTGACACATATCCTCCTCCCGGCAGCACAGAAGATCTTTACAATCAGCACAGTGTCAAGGTGGGCACCCAAGATTAGTGTCACCAAGTCAGCATCTGACTTAAGTTAAAGCTAGAAAATAGTTTTTGCAGAATATTGTGATGTCACAGTAAAGCTGACCTTTGTCCTTTTGGATATAAAACAAGATCTTCTCATCCTAATGTTCTATTTGACATCTGTGTGAAATGGTGTCATAAATAGCATATGAATTTTTGAGTTATGGCCAAAAACAGTGAGGTCACAGTCATCTTGACTTTTGACCTTTGACCACTAAATTGTAATGAGTTCATTCTTGAGTCCAAGTGGATGTAAGTACCAAATTTGAGGAAACTCCCTCAAGACCTTCTTGAGATATTGCATTCACGAGAATGAGATGGATGCAAGGGCACAGTGACTTTGACCTTTGACCTATAACCTATAACCACCAAAATCCAATCAGTTCATAATTGAATCCAAGGGGACATTTGTGCCAAATTTGAAAAAATTCCCTCAAGGCATTCTTTAAAGAGATGAAGATGTGAAAAAGTACTTTAAATTGATGCCAAATGAGGACAGCTAAAGTGGTGCAATCATGAAGAGAAAAAGTGATCAATAACAGAGATCATTAAAGAGATAATTAAAGTGGAGATCAGTCCATATATTTATGCTGATACCTTCAAGTTAGAAGCATTTGTAATATGTCTGCTGCCACTGGCAATCCCACCTGTATGTGCATCAGTATGTACTAGTATCAGCAGAGGTTACTCACTTGTTCTGACGGGGCAGGTGTAGTAAGGTGGTCCCATCTGCTCCCGGCTTGTACTGTACACCCTGAGCTGCTGCTCTGATCCTGGACTGAGGTTGCCAACAGTTATGATATGAACACCGGCAGGGAGGGCGTACCAGTCGCATGTGTCCCCGCAAAATCCCTCACACACAGTGTCACACACTCCTGGACATACACACACTTTAACTCCGTCAACCAGCCCCAGCTGTGGACGCTGGATGTACAGCTGTGCGGAGTTTGTGCCCACTGAAAGAGGGACTGCCACCTGGACTGGCATTGGATCTACACATAGAGGGAGAAACAGAGACAAAGATAGATAATAAAATGACTTGTATGGTAGATAATAATTTTCCAGTCCGTCTTTAAACAATAGTCAGGTGACTGTATGAACACTGAAACATGTTTTGCTTGCTGTAATCACTCCTTCTGTTCATACTGGTCATGGGGGACAAAACACAGTCCTCCTTCTGTCAGCTGTGTATTAAAGTTCATCTGAGGCTAATATGAGGCTTCAGCTTTGGTAAAAATCAAGTTACAGACTGTTTAGTACAAAATACCCTCTTTTTCTTACTCTCCTTCCGCTGCAACTCAACAGGGAAGCACCGTCAGGGGGAGTTTTACTCTACAGGCTATTACTTTGGAAGATACCCACTGGCTACCTCCGACTACTGAGGCCTTGTTTAAGCTTCAGATAAAGTTTTGAATGCATTTGTGCACAAAGAGAGGACTCTGGTTTTGTCTCCCAAAACTTCCATTGAACACACATTTGGAAGGAATCTCACGGCCAACATGAAGAGAAATGACTACAGCAAAAAAAGAATGATATCACTGTTCAAATAGACACCTGATAATTGTTTTAAAACAGACTTGAGAACTTTTAATCTTATCCTTTAAAGCAGTGGTTCCCAACTTGTTTCCATAATTAATATAATTCATATTACATTAAATGCAGAACAATAACATTAAAGAACAACTATTAAACTGTCTTATGGTATCTGCATAATACATTTTGTGTTAATCTTAGTAATTGTCTGTGTACGTTCTCCCCATTGTGTTTAATTTGGTCTGATCAGCCACTATGTACATTGTTTTTTTGTTTCAACCTCTATTAAGGGCTCTATAACACCAGTTTTGTTATCCTTAGTCATTTGCTTTGTAAAATTTATTTTTTGGGAAAATAAAGCGACCTTCTTTGAACTTTAAACTTGTGTTTTTGTGCTTTGGCTCCTTGGTTCATGACAGGCAAGGGGCATAATTGCTTAGTAGATCCAATCAGAGCTGATCAGATCAGATCAATGGATGAGAGGAGCAGCTGCTATAGAGGCTAACTTTTAGACCCAGTGCATTGAACGGTTAAGTTTCATTCCCACTGTGCCTGATGTTCTGCTGCTTTGTCTTTGCCCAGAGTATTCTCTGTGCTGCGAGAGTGTGGTGCAGTGAATAACCAGACAGGAGGCTATATATTCCAGCAGTGCTCCTGATGAATGGTCCAGCTCTTAAAACAGAAAATCAAAATGTGGCGACAGATGTTTTCATCGTGGTGGGCTGCCACAAAAAAAAGGGATGTAAACCCTGACTGTAGTTTTCTCTACAGCAATATATGAAATGCTGGGATACAGGCCAACTGTATATTTTAAAAAGCTTTCTTACACCCCTTAAAATCAAGAGGCACTAGTAAGCCCCTGTGAAGCTTTGGTGACCCTTAGGGGGGTCGGGACCCCCAGGTTGGGAACCAGTGCTTTAAAGGCAGTATTGTTGTTTCTCTTACCTGTTGTGTGTGTAACACTGGTCTTCTTGCTCCTGTCCTCTCCCCTCAGTGTGACAACTCCAACTTCATAAGTTTGACCTGGAGTAAATGTGCCCATATTAACACACACTGACTCATTTAACCAGTTTACACCAGGACTGGACTGGTTTGTCCACAGTGAGATGGGAGCAGGGTAAATGTGTGGGTGGGACGTGATGTAATAACCATCTGGTGGGTCATCTGGTGGATGATTCCAGCAGACTGTCAGATTTCCTGCTGTGCTGAATACCTCCAGACCACTGGGAGTCCTAACAGCTAAAGGGGTAAAAGAGGAGAATGTTAATTTTGTTGTCAGCTAATGTGGGTCAAAGGTAAGTTATCTGCATATTACTATTATGTATGTTTTTTTTGTTTGGACAATTACGTGATGTAAATTTTAGAACATCGCCAACTTATCGACTTTGTTTGACAAAATACATGAGCAAAGTTCAATTTATGCAAACTAGTAAGAACAGGCACAATCAGGTTTGCCTCTCCCTTGTGTTTCCTGTTTCCCCTTCCTAGTGTCTCACGTGTTTTTTTGGCGCGGCCTCCTGATTCCCTCCTCCTGCAAATCCTCCTGATTGCCAGCAGCTGCTGGACCTGCACACCTGAACCACATCTACAATTAAGCTCGTAAGATACAGACATCTAGGCCAACTTCTGGATTTTGAACACGTTGTCTTTTTGGACATCAATTCAAACTTTGTTCTGTGTCTCAGGTTCACCACGCAAGCCTCAACCGTAACCCGCCACATCCAGCTTCATTCATGACTTTTGCCTCCGGATTCAGACTGCTCTGCCTTCAACTAGTCTGTCTGCTCCGCTTCACCATTCCCAGCCCACCTCAGCCATCATTTCATTCAAACCTTCAGCTCCACTTCTTCAAACTACAATAAACTGTCTCAAACCATTCAGTTTCCTGGTTGTGTTTGCATTTGGGTCCTAAGTTGAACTGCCACAACAACTGCATAGACAGCTCACTTTTATGAAAGGTCGACCTTTCCAGCAGTGAAAGTGCAATCAGTGCTAATGGTCACAAATGTATCACCAGTCACATTAACAGCACAATGGCTTCACAGCCAAAGTCCATTCAAATCTCAGTTTGCATTGTACTGGCTGATTGAATAAGGCAATGACGGAGAATTAGTGCATTGTCACTGTAAAAATTTTCATTTGTATATTTTGCCTGAATTTTCAAACAATACCTTTCCAGATTTCCCAAAAACTGAAATGAATCATTTTGACATTTTGACATGTCATAGTAAGAAAAGCACAGGTGTAAATAATAAAATGAATGATGGCTGAATTCCATTTAATTGTGTGTTTCAGGGTTCTGGTATTGTTCACGCTGGCTTGCTGTCACACAGTCATGGCTTACTGGGACACTTGAACAGAGCAGGGCCATCACTAATGTTATTAGCTACTATGACAAGTCAAAATGGCTGCTGTGAAAAAGGCCTGTTACATGCTTACCAGTCTGTGCAGTCACAAGCGCTTGTCCGCAGCTCTCTATCCCGTGCTGGGTGACTGTGTAAACTTCAACACTGTATTTCCTGTAAGACTCCAGCCCTCCAATCACAGCGGTGTATGACTGCAGCCCACCAGTCTCAGACAATCTGGAGATGTTGGTCATCCCAAGTATCCTCTGTTGTCTTGAAGACATGTCCACATAGCGCACAACAAATGTCCATCCAACCCTTGACTGTGCATCCGTCAGCATCCAGTGAACAGCAATCTGACTGACGGTAATGTGGCTGATGGTGACATTTTGAGGAGGAAGAGGTCCTGTGAGAAGAAAAAACAAACATTTGCGGTACATCTGTTAGAATAAGATATGGCTTGCGTAACTTGTGTGTGTGACAGGTTGTCAGCAGACTCACTAGTGTACGCAGTCCGTGTTTGTCCTAAGATCCAGGTGGCACCAGCAGGGTGAGAGACTCTGAGGGTGAAAGAGTAGACGCTCCCTGGAGACAAACCTGCCACAGTTACCCCCCTGGAGGAGAGGGAAATTGGGACCCTGACAACTTTTTTTATACTTCTCTGGCTCTGTATCCCCTTTATGTCCTCTGACTTCCTGCTTCTATCTTCTTCACCTTGACCCCACTCTCCATCTGCCTCCTCTTGGTACTGGAGGCATATCCCAAAGGATGAGAGGCTGAGAGAGTTCAAGGATGAGAGGTCACTCCAGCGAAGCTCTACCTGTTGCTCTGTCACCTGAACCAGGTCAAAGGAGAACGAGGCAGGGGCTGGAGGGACTGTGGAAGAGGGAGAAGAAGAAGAAATTGTATGGTTTGACTTAACTAGTAAGTGTTTTGCATTACTTCTTTGCCCTTAGATTAAGAAATAATGGATAAAGGGTTATGCACAGTAAATAATGTGGTTAATAAAGATACATTATTCAAGTTATTTACTCTGGTACTGGCAGATGAAGGGTAAGGGGATGTTACAGAAGAAAGGAGTGAGAAAGTATCCTGCTCCTGTAGCATTCCTTTGAAAGGCAAAACAGTCTGTCTGATTGGCTGGCAGTAATGACATAGTGTTTGTCAGGTTATAGGCTGAGCCATCAGACCAGACAGGATGTCCCTCCTCCTGCAGGGGTGACAAAAGAGAGGTATTATGCACTGCACTCAATATATACACATGACAGACCCAACCAGCTCACTGTCATTAAAGTGAAAGTTTCAAAAACAAAACTCCTCTTTAGGGAGTAACTGCTGCCGTGGGGCTTTTCCTGTTTAGAAAGGAAACTTCTTCTCCAGAAAATTACTTTCCAGTGATTCAGCAGTGGATTACCATTACACAGTCTTACAGTCTTATGTCTGCACTGCCTGAAATTGAGTCTAAAACCCTCTGAGGTCTTATTAGGTCTATGCTTTTGTATATACCACAATACGTGAGGACCTCCCTGCAGGCTTCGGCCAATGCAGCCCGAGAGAAAAGTGTCATTTTGGCTAGATAGGCTGCTTTTGAAATGTTATAATAATCTGTTAAATCTGTATTTTCTTTAACTACTCAATCATAAACAAAATCCTACAAAGGGTATTAAAACTTTATGCCTCATTACTTAAGTATACTCATTAAACAAACATCTATTTGGCCATTTCCTTTTTTAATGACTTGCAATTTTCATTTTTCACTATGCAAAACAATGAGTGAACATCAATCCAGTGCACAAATACAACTCACATCCTAACCCACCCTCCCTCCTTACCCAGTGTAATACCCAGAACATGAGGGACAAACGACAATTCATCAATAATGTGACTTCATATAAAGAAAATCAGTAGAAAATAAATACATGAGTTAAGCAAATACATTAATCCTCAGAATAGATGGGGACTTTTAAGAACGTAAAAACATACAATCCACCTGACAGTACTTGTGATTCAAATACTTCCACTGTACTCTTACTCTTGTGCAGTATTTGTAATTTCCTATATGTAGGTTCCTTTACACATAGAGTCTAATGCCATGCACACTACAGGAGTAGACTTTAGTGTCGAAAGTGTCCTGCAGCGTTTGTGTGACAAAATGTCGTGCAGGAATGTTAAACTACACTGCATGATATTTTTAAATCTACTGTCTGCAGGGGCATGTGTCTTGACACTATATATGTACCAGTGTAAGAACAAGTGGCGGCATATTGTTTGTGATGGAACAGAATTTTATTCATTATGCCCTGTCATGTCTCTCTTTGGTTAATAATGTGTGTAGTATATTCATGATTTGCGAGCCACTCTATAGGTAGGATGACCCCTCTGGGTGACGGGTGGGACTAGTATGTTTTGTTGTTGTGATGGACTATATGTCGATCATGTGATCCAAATGATTTGCATGATATAAGATAAGAATTGCAAGTCATAAAAAAAAATCTACTTTCTGCAGTTCACACTCTACCAATTCCACCATATCATACAGGACCACATAATGCAAGATTTTGAGTCTTGCAAGACAGAATAAGCAGTGTTTTGTAAATATTTAATCAAAAAGGTTTTCTTGACAAATTCCTTTTTAAATTACTAACTATAAAGTTATTCATGAATATTCATGAGAATTCTCAAATGTGATCCATTGTGAGAAAATGTTAATAAATAATATATAAATGTGCACATTCTCAAGGAAACATTAGGTATTCTGACGATGTAAATGGAAAGGCACAATACAAAGTAATTATTTATTATGCCTCTGACTGATAGGATGAGAAGAAAATATTTTATATTCCTAAGTGCCACTCCTTGAAATGTTTCTGTAATTAGGCTACCTGCTGGTCAGTAAGTCCGGTCCACAACAGCAGCAGGTTGTTGTGGCTCAGCAGGTGAGAGGATATAAAAAGCGCATCTTCCAGGGTCTTCAGATCAGCCAGGTGACTTCCAGCTGCCAGATTTTTGCAGCTGTGCTGGGCATTGCTCCAGGTCAACCCTGTCTTTCTCACAGTGTAGCAGCTTCTTCCATTGGCCAACCAGTCAGTAGGGCACTGAGCTGAAGACAGAAATTATCAGCAACTAACACCGGCAGATTCTCTGCTGCCTGCAGTTGGTTTTAAAATTAATGATAAAGTTGTGGTTATGTAATCCTGATGTGTACAATACCTGTTTCCATGCCAAAGCTGAGTCCTTGCTTTATCATCATATTCAGGTGTTTTAGGAATGTGATCACCACGACTTTGGCCTTGAAGCGTGTACCAGGGTGGAGACCTCTCACTGCGTACTTAGAGTTTTCCTCCGATGAGTTTATGTTTAAGATGTGTGTGACAGATTGTGTGTGAGTGTCGTAAAGACTCAAGGTGGATAGCTGTTGTTGTTTGTGAGGTTTCCACGTGAGGAGAGCAGTAGTCGTCGTGCTGTATACATGGAAGGAGGACAGGGAGACTGGGGCTGGACACAAATACAGAGGGGAAGGAGCACAGACTACATGAAAGATGTTAACACCATGAGCATTATACCAAACACTATTTAAGTATGTTCATTTTCTCCATCAGGGCTGTGGTATTCAGAGTTCATGGACACTCACTGAAGTGAAAAGTCTTTGCCGCAATAGTCGTATCATTTCTGCTGGCTCTCAGTGTGATGTTATATCCTCTCGGGTCCTCGACCAACTGCAGTGAGATTTTGCAGTCAGGGGAGCATGCTGAATGATCAATGGGATCCACATACACCTGCAGAGATGGGATTATTAATTTAGCTCCCTAACTACTGTAAATAAGTTGAACAAGAGTACATCTGCATTATCTCCTGGACCAATATTCTCACCAGATGGTTACTTGCAGTCCTGCAGGTGACTGTGTAGGTGTCTGAATCTCTAGTGGAAGGGAAGGACTGGAACACAACTTCAACCTCAACAGGGTTTAAATGCTTCTCACAGGTCAGGAGGACCACCTGAGAAAGAGGAAAATGACATGTGTCACAGAAGCCAAATGTACTTTGAGGTCCAGTGTGTAGGATTAAGGGGCCTATAATGGCAGAACTTGTATATAATACTCATAACTACATTTTCATTAGTTCATAATCGCCTGGAAATGAGAACTGTTTCGATTCGTTACCTACTGGCTGGGACAAGATGTCAAAATGATGTTAGAAAGATGTTGGACTCAGGTTGACAATATCTTATGAATGTTAACATTATTTTTGCAGACTTTAGGTTTTGGTCTCCGTACATCCCGACTAAATGACGGTATTCTATGTCGAGATGATGTTGACATGAGACATTTGAAGAATGTCGAATTTTGGTTACTTGACAACACAAATCAAAACCAAAATATCAACGCCAGTTTTCTACATCAATTGATGGTGGGATTATACACTGTCCTGACATTGAATTCAGGTCAACTGACGTCACAACCTGGATTCAACCAAATTTTGACGTCTAAAGACATTGGTGGTCAGCTGGGCTTAAAATGAGCCATTAATATCTACATAAGACGAGGATCCTTCTACAAAGTCCGACATGTTGTTGCTACAGTAACCCAGAACGCTGGCTGTAGACATGGCAAGCCACATTTTCGTGTCAGCCACCGTAATTCTCCTACACGCAATCTGCAACCTCACTGCGAGATGCCACTAAATCAGGCGCTTGCACAGACAGACCCCAGGTGGTAATCAGGCACCTGCCGTTATGGCTGCTGATTAAATGTCTTTTTTTAAAATATGGTACATGGCATCAATTCTAAATTAAAAGCGTGTTGTAATGTCCGCAAACTGCATTTGAGTTCTAAATCTGCGAGAACGCACAAGCCCCTGCTCCTCACTCTTCACCTTCCCTCGTCACAGTCACCACAGAGAACAGACGCAGCTCAAGTGCCCAGTGGAGTGGCATCCATGTCTCCTTGACCTGCCTTCATCGGTGACAGCCTGCCAGGTAATGAAAGTGGTTGTCCTAAGCCTTGACATTGTTTTTCACTGATGTAAAATTAAACCATTCATGGGTGTATGGGGTTTGAAATAACTAAATACGTAAAAGTATGTGATGGGTGCCCTTTTTTCGCATGAGCACCTGCTCCCTGAAATGTCTGTGCACTGCCCTGCACTAAATCCTACACACAGGAGCTTTAAATACGATTACAATACACCTGTGAAGACAGATAAACATGATACACAGCAGAAGAGAACAGCAGGCCTTTCTCTTACCTGGCATAAAGTAGCAAGTAACCACAGACGCTCTGTTCCACCCATTGGAAATGTCACTCCATGTCATCACGCACACCTTCCAGCAGTCACTGATCCACTACGGTCACTTCCAAGGAGACAAACAGCAGATCCTAGCAGTGCTTACAGCCATTGGTAGGCTCATACACCAACCCAAGACATTTGCCTTGTGTGTAAACATCTGCTGTGGAAAGTCCCAAACTATTTGGGTCACTGAGGCAAAGCTGCAGTATCAAAAAGTGTGTAACTTTTTTAGACTTAAAAAAGTCTTTGAAAGTAGCTTACATATTCCAAGCTGTCTTAAATCCTGAGAAAATCTGGTCTTGGTTTCACTTCAGTTTTACGCAAAGCCTGGAATTTGAATTTCGCGCGCACTTGAAGTCAGCGTCCAGTGGCTGTTACCTCCGAGAGGCAAACCCTTATGTGAAGGAGAGAGAGAGATGTATGAGTTCAACCCAATTTGTTCTGGCTCTTTGTTGGGATAAGAGCAGTTCACCATGGCAACCACGGGCACATGGCCACTCCAGTGCCTGGGCTCCTGAGGAGAGGAGAGAGGAGAAGAGAAGAGGAGAGGAGGGGAGGCTGGGGATGTGGGGGCATACTGAGGAGGAAAAGAGAGGGATAAGAGAGATGTGGACAGGCTTTGTGGGAAATTGAGATGTTAAAACCAGCAGCTTCACGCCTCCGGATGACCAACAGTCAGACAGCCACTTACAGTCTTAGACAGGTCTAAGATTTCTTTTCATAACCTCGAAAATAAACACTGGTGCAGTGGTGAGAACGGTTTGGCTCGGATGTGGGGTGTGGTGGAAGCGTAGGCCCGCGTGGAATGACAGGAATGTGAAAGGGAGAAATGATTGACAGACAGAGAGCTGAGTCCACTGAGGGGTTCTGTTATGAAGAGGTGACTCCCACACGGCAATAACCTCCCAGAGGTGAAACACAAACACGTGTCAGCACTGCGAACGCTGAATCAGGATGAGTGTGTGCGTTTAATAAGGGTTTGAGGATGAAAATACCCAAAGGGGGTGTGAAAAGGACACACTGCAGGTCATGAGGACAGAGACAAAGACACTGTTAAATCTTTTATTCCCCTACTTCAAAATACAGAAACTACAAAAAAAGCGCAAAGGTCACATTTTCGAAACTCATTAAACTTTTCTAAGGACACAAAGCTTCGTATTACACTTTCATTTGCACAAAGGCTAAATGTATTTCCTAGGACAAACCAAAATGCATATACAGAGTTTGAACCCAATAGCAGATATAAAAAATGCAACAACTTCTGTGTCAACATGATATCAATTGTTAATATACAGTAGGATAAAAGGCTAATGGCATCGTATCATCACTTGAGAGCACTAGAAAGCTGACTGGGTTGGCACTGCAGGTCTTAAAGAAAATAAAGACTAATGTGCATATAAAAACTACTTCAAAACAACCTCCCACTTAACATCAGTTATTTTCAATATCTTTAAGTTACAGCTATGACTCAGGGTCAGTGTAAAGTGTACCATAGTGACAAATAAAATGAAACATGGCTGGCTTTTATGCTTGTTAAAAAATCAAACCCTCCTCATTTATCCATCTATTCATACATTCTCTGTATTTGTTGTGCTCTCGTATATTATTTTGTTTTTAGTTCCATTGGCAGGAACAGTCCAGAGGTTCTTGGAAGTTGTACTCCACGACTGTGGCGTTGCGAGAGCAGTAGAGTGTGACAGAGCGGGTTTGGAGTCCGCTCTCCCGGCAGCACTTACAGAACCGGGCGTGACTGTTGATGTTAAAGTTGAATATGGTGGCAGATGGGCATTTCCCATCACAAGAGTAGACTGTTACCTATAAGAGGAAGGGAGATGATGACATCAAGAAGTATAAAGCAATAATTGTCGTTTAAAATAATGTTTATTTGCCAACTTAGCCTCTTCATTTTAGGTTAGCATCTCTCCTGTCTCACCGGTGCGTTGCTCCTGCAGTCATCTTTTCTAATGGTCGTCCGAATGGCCACACGTTTGCATGTCTTAGCATCCTCTTTACCTACACACACGTTCACACAGAATTAAGACGCATACACAGAGCAACACTCAGAAGTCACTCCAGACACCAGTACTTTCAGAGCAATAACATCACTGACACAACATGCCATTTAACATCAGAAAACATAAAGATGCAAGTTCAAGCACATACAAAGAAATGTGCACACACACAAACATACTGGCAAACATATGCTCAAACACAAACACATTCTTTGATCGTTGTACCGCAGAGATCTGTCACTCACACAACCCTGAAAGACCTATTGAGCAGGGCTCTTTGTTGCCCAGCAGTAGGAGCTCGCTTTGATTGACAGTTGGGTGACGGGGGGCACAGTTCTCTCAGCAGAGATCTGGCTCTCCTATTGGCTACTGACCTAAACTTAACCTTACTTTTAAGCCAATCAAAGCTGGTGTAAAGGATTCTGTGTAAGGCTGGAATGTGTGAAAGGAGTAGATGAACTCCAGTTTCTTTTTAATGGATAACTGGAGCTCATTTTATCTCACAATTTGATTTGTTAAAGGCTCTCTCTTTTATATCCTCTCTATCATATTTAACATTGCATATTTGAGGTTTTGATGTTGTTCATGTACTGTGTTTGGGGATTAATCAGTGGAAGGAAGAAAATGAAAAGACAAGACACACCAACATAAAAATAGACTCACACCACACACATTCACGCAAAGCTTGAAAGTGCAAGTGAATGAGTCACTGAGTGTCAGGATGCCAGAGAATCACAATAAGGTGGTGGTACCTGTGTCACAGTTAGTACTACCAGTGGGTGTTACAGGATTAACGGTAAATGGTAAAACACCCACTCCAGAACCTTGGAGCATCGTCAGGATCACAGCAGTCCGGTTCAAAGAACGTCAGGAGAACACACACACAAGGTTATGCTTGGTTCAGAAAACACAGTTCACTGTCACACACAAACACACACAGGACGGAATCAGTGCAGCTGGCATGCACATGGATTTCGCTTCTTCTTTGGGCCACTCCGGGCAGCCAGCCAAGGAACTCAGTCATTTGATGTACTACAAAGAGCAGCACAGCAGGGCAAATTCTAACCCCTGCACCATCTCGCATCCTCATTGGTAAAACGCTCACCGTGGCGCACCCTGATTGGACAAACTGCAAGGTCACGGCAAAAGCAGGCAAGCGGGCGAGGCTGCAATGCCGAATCCACAGCGAGAGAAAATGTCACCACTGCATGTTTTTAAAGCTTTAATCCGCACAACAAAAATATCTTATTACTGAACATCATTTTGTAAAGTAGACATGAAGAACACTTTGCATGTCAGCGTCTTGAAACCACAAGCTCAGGAAGTTGTATGTTAAATTAGTAATTATATTAAATGTTGTCATATCCACCAAATATTCCTTCTGTCTGAGCTGTGCAGGCTCTTGAATATGCAAACAGATGATTTGAGGCCAAACTTTGAAAGCCAGGGATTGTGGGAAATGTAGTGAAAGGCCAACAACAGACTTTATCTCCACCCTCTACAACAGGCCACACCCCCATCCACTCAGCCAATAAGCCCATCCACTGCCAGGCAACAAGGCGCTCACCCCTCCGATTGGCAGCTCAAAGCAATACCAGTAGCATCAAATAAACTGGGAAACTCACATGTCCTGCAGCAACCGTCCACATAGCTCTGAACCACACCGCCACTCTGCAAGAAGACAGTAAGACAAGAGACCGAGGTTAAAGCTTAAGATGGTGACTTTTGGTCACTACATCCTGACAGTATAACATGAGACTGTTAAAAAAAATCATGTTCCCCTGCCTCCTCCTAGTGCTCCTATTGGCATTTGCATGAATCCATCAATGAAAACAACCAATCAGAGCAGAGACGTCTCTAACACAGCTGTAAATCATGTCAATCACTGCTTGTGAACTGCAGTCAAACTGTCAAACTGGGCAGCGCTGATCAATATGAGTCAAGATTCTGTAACTGCATTGCCTGCTTCTCACCTCAAATGTTGTCAGGAAAATTCAGATATATATTATATTTACAGGTCCTGACCTGAATACACTCTGTGTCATTAAAAGGTGGGCAAACCACCCCAGAGGCAAGTATCACCGCTCCCACTGCTGTTTCCATGCAGTCGTAACGTGTGCAGTTCTCCACCCAGGAACTCCCTGCCTGCACACAAAATCAGAATCAGTACTGCTCAAAAAGTGGAGCATTGAGCACGTGTGAATGTGTTTGTCCTTACAACGAAAAGCTCTGTTGTCCCGTTTTCGTTGGTGAAAGTACAGGAGACATTTTTGCAGGAGCCACAGCACACCTGAGGGTCCGTGGATGTTACGTACACCTGGTGCTAAAAAGATGAGGGGAATGCAGACGTTAAGGTTGAGCACAAGATGCAGAAGGGAGGATAAGTGGATGGGGCATGGTGTAAAACATAAAATACTGCTTTTCACAATGACTATGTGATCTATCAAAATATTACATTAAATGTGTTTGGATACATACTGGCCCACATTTTTGAGAGCAGTTGACAGAGGTAATTTCCATGGCATAGAAGCCAGAGTCTGGATCCTTGTGATGAAGGCAGTGGACGGTGTAACACAGCTCCCCTTCAAAATACTGAACCAGAGACTGGCCTGGGCCCAGCACTGTTACCCCTTGGAAAAGACACACCTCTGCCTTCTCTATACACACACAAAAACATACGATAATATTCATGCTGTACCATAAGTGACAAATACAAAAATTTCCTAAGATTTTTTTTTTTTTTTTGTCTTTGTTTGATAGTTCAGGTATGACAGTAAGGACACAGCCTTAGTACATGAGGCGCATGCTCTACCAGGTGACCTCCTGGGCACCCTAGGATTTAAGACTTTTTTTTTTAAATCATCTGCAGGAACCCTGCTAATTGTCCCACTAGTGTCAGGTGTGAGTCTGTGAGCTTTCATGCTTGTGTTACACATACGGCACATATGCTGAGGACAACCGCAGTTGGTACTGCTGTCTGGAACCTCGACCACCACTTCCCCCTGAGAGAAAAACAAATTGCTGACTTAACAGAATTTTCTCTCTTTTTCTTCTTAATAGCAAAGACCTGATTAGACAGTGACTTGTGATGCAGCTTTTTGCTGACTTACCACCTGACAGATGGGGAGAGAGCTGTCCTCACATTGGCATTCTGGGAGTGACAGAGAGAAAGTTAAAGAGAGAGGTGGCGTGAAGTTTATGTAAGTATGTGACAGGCATAATAACTTCAAGATAAGATCAATCCAGTCATCAACTCAACACACATCAGCAACAAACAGGATGTATATGTATGTATGAGAGTGTTTTTGAGCGTGTACCGCAGTGCTGCTGCGGGCAGCAATGCCCCGGGATAGCAGTTTGAACCAAAGTGAGACCAGGTGCACAGGTCACAGATGATTCAGGGCACAGGTTGACATCACATACTGCAACACATGAGAGAAAGTATAAAGATGACTTTGAAGGTACACACACATATATACACACACTCTCACACACTTACCACAATGGTACTGTGGACAGCAGCTGCTGATAGTGTTTAGATCCACGGCCAGAATTTCTCCATGTGAGCATGTTGGAATAGGTTCAATACATGACTCACACACTGCCCCAACAGAAAACACAAACAACAAATTCAGTTCTGTTGCTGTAATTGATGGTGGTGCCAAAGATGGAGACACAGCAGATGGCCTGCCTCATACCAAAGATTTAAGTTTTAGACTGACCCGTGAACCACAATTAAAACTTACCACACAGGTAAGAGTAGCAGCAGGATTTCTCCCCCCTGACCTCCACTAGGAACTGATCTTCCCTGCAGTTGGGGGCGGACACAGGTGGGCATGCCATGGGGTCACACTCTGAGGAAGACCAGTCACAGCAAAGTGTTTAGTGAAAGTAAAAGTCCAGGCCAAATGTCACACTAAACAAAAAGTTTACAACAAAACTTTGCAGGCAAGAGTTGAGAAATTAAAATTTGTTTTCACCACATCTGTACTCGGGGCAGCAGGACAGAGCGCTGTAACCGATCACCAGTCTGTTTCCATTATCACAAGGTGGAGCTTCGCTGTCACAGATGGTCATGTTGCACTCTGACAAGTAGTGAAGGAGCAAAAAAGGCAATAAGGAAATATAGCTGAATGGGTCATATGTTCACTGAAATGTAATGATTTCTGTTTTCTGTTATTCTCACGTCTTTACAGTGAACAAAGGATCCAAAAAAGGTGAGCATTCTTTATGAAGATTGGGGAATGCTCAGCACTCCCCAGACACATGCATTTTTGCTAGGGGTGTGCCATATTATCTCATTCACGATAATACCAGCATAAATTTTAATATGATATGAAAAATCCATATCGTGATACTTACAATATTTCCACTTGTTGACAAATTGACATCATACTGTTTCCCACAGCAACAACAAGCATGGCTGAAAGCGAAATTATTACTCACTCTGCGGTGGTTCCAAAAAGAGGAGCAGCTTCAGTAGTGTGGAATAAACTGTGGTATCGTTAGGCCTGGGCATCCTGAATGTTTTATGAACAGCTCCGGACTTCTCAGACTCTTTCAGTGAGTTACAGCTCAGAGGGAATTCATGTTATCGCACGTATTGCCCACCCTTTATTTTTGCTAAAACCACAATATTGTAAACACTGATGAGTAGCGTGCCTGCACTGTTTTAGTGAAAATGCATATGTTAGGGCAGTACTGAACATACAACTAGATAAATGAAACTTCGATTATACTGCGTGAGCTGTGTGAGAGTTTGTGAGCGGCTGTTTTGTTACAGTTTTGTTGTTTTTAAACGCAGCCCCCCACCGTGACGACAATTCATCAAGAATGTTTGAATTCTTTGTTCACTGTGGAGTCATGTGAGAAAAACAAAGTTTTCTTCACAAGTTTTATGTAAAACAGGGTGAGTATTTGACACACAAATTATCATTTGGGGAGGCGGTGAAGTATTCCTTTAAAAGCAGAACAAAGGGAGAAGATTAAACCACCATCTCTCAAATACAGCCTCCAGAAGTTTGTTTTTTGGATCAGATGCTTTGCTTGGCAAAGACTTTAATCTCTAAACTTACCACAGATCTTCTTTGGGCAGCAGGCTCCTTCTTCCAGTACATCCAGTACATACTCTCCCTCCCTCTCACACAGTGGCGTCGGCACAGAGTTGCAGTCTGGCTCGACAGCCACCACAGAGCCATTCTCCATACACTTGTACAGACAGCAGCTGCGAGAGGAGCCATTCCACACCTCGCCCGGGGCCCGGGGGTTGCCATCATTATCTGTGCACACTGGATACATCAGAACCAAGTAAATACACCGTATGTGAGTCTAGGAGTGATATAAGGCACAGTCCAAAACTGATTCAGACTCTCTGACAGTGCAGCTTTCGTCACAAAGGCATGTAATTACTCTGTCACTCACCACAACGGTCCTCAGTTACACAGTAAGGGGAGTCAGCGCGGTGCAGGATGGTTCCACTGCGGCACACACACTCCTCTCTGATGAAGGAGCAGGTGGTCTCCTCATAGTACTCTCTGTTCAGACAGGTGCGACTGGCGCAGGTGCTCACACATGGCTGATACTCCTTACCGGGGGGACAGCGCAATGCTACAGGATGACAGGCACTTAGCAATGCATGAGCAAATGGGAAACACGAATGGGTACATCTGTGTTATGTGTGTGTCATTTCTTTGCCCGTGTCTCCTTACGGCAGAAGTTGTGTCGTCTCCAGCTGATGCACACTTGATGTGTGTAGCAGACCGCCACGTACGCAGCCAGGAAGTCACATTGATGATCCTTGTAGTGCAGATCCCCCGCCCACATGATGTCGCAGAACTGCTCTGGTGGGACCTGCAAACTCACAAGCAGGGCAAATTCAGTTAGGGCTTTCATTATTTTCATTATAGATTAATCTGTTGATTTTTTCAGATCACACAATTGATGGTTTGGTCTTTAAAATGTCAGAAAAAAGGTTAAAAATTGAAATGTCACACAGTGATGTTATCAAATAACACTGTAGCTACCTTGCTGTGGCATGGCATGAAGGCTCTCTGGTAGAGCATGGAGAGACAGGTGGAGCAGTCCCCGATAGTGCAGTTGTCTCCGACTCTGCGTGTGTGTTCGGTTTCATCTGTGGTGTGGACTCTCCAAGCCTGCAGGAAGAGCACCATGTCTCCCACCTCTCTGACAACTGTCCCATTGGGCAGCTTCAGGTCATCTTCTGGGTTCCCGTCACAACAACCTGACATAACGGGCAGACAGATGGCCAGTGTAGGTGTGTGTGTGAGTTATATCGCTGCATTGTCAGCTAGAAATATATATGTGAAGCAAGATGATGTCTGTGTGAAACTGCTTCATTAAACTACATGGCTCTCAACATCTCAAACTGTCATATCCCATAAGGACTCACGTCAAAGTGATGCTGCTGTTTAGACATTAAACCTTTAGGTGGTAACAGCTAGCGCTTAGATAAATGACGCTGGTGCTGATCTGGTCAAAGCTAGTGTGTGTGTGTTTGTGTAGACTCACCACACAGTCCTCGAGTTGGCACAGATGCATTATAAGGAGCGTTGTACTGCAGCACCATGATGCCAGTGCTGTGATACCACTGTATGCTGATCCCGCCAGGTGTGTGGATCAGATACATGCTGCCTGTGTCTTCCACGTAAAGAGAGTGACGGGAAAATGGAAGCCTAGCAGGTCGGTAGTTTACTGTCACCTAGACAAAGATGGACAGACAGGCACAGAAGAACCACTTTATTTGTGTGGAATAAGTTGAACTTGTGGCACTGAATTAAGTAAAAAGACTCACCTTGCGATCCAGTCGGTTGATAATGATTCTATAGGAGGAGGTAGTAATGTTCAGCTTCTTAAAACACAGACCAGATGTTCCACCTGTAGGACTCTGTAGGGTAATAAAATTAGAAAATGTAATGATACAAGATAATATTTATTGAATAAGTGGCAACTTTCGATTTTGATGCAAACAAACTTGACCCTTCTCTAAGCCCCTCCCTAGAACAACCACCAGTCTCCAATATCTGAGTTTAAGTAAATGCAGGAAGATATGGTTGGGCCACGAGAAGACACAGGACTGATTTCACCCAGCTGTCTTTCGCTGTCCGTGGGCAGCTCTGCTCTCTCCCAGCCCTGGCAGCTTTCCATGCAGCCTTGATCTCCTGGACCCAGCCGCACACAGCAGCTTGTTTTCCTGCTGAATGTGTGTGTAGGATTACTTCCAGTAGAAGACACACTGATCAGCTGCAGATGGATGCGGGTTGATTATTGAAGCATGTTTTGTTTAATAGCTAATATTAAGTCGTGTTTGATTGTGTGAGGGACTGATTAAATCTGACTTAACCCAAATATTTACCGGTGCTTACAAGTATCACGTGAATGCCTGCAGCTACCAACTTCTCTGAAAGTGCTTAATCTGCAGACAAACATGTCCACATTTAAGACCAGTCATGCAAGTGCAGCATACAAAATCACCTAGTTTAAAAGTCACTAAAATCACTCGCTTCAAGCCCCAAACAAAAAGCCACATAAGTCAGCAATGCTAAGTAATGGGCTTATGATCAGACACTCATATCATGTTTCTTCTTCTTCCGCCCTTGCCAGACAGGCCTAACAACAGTAACCAAGAGGGGTGGGCCTTAGCGAAGGGTCAACTGTAAGGAATGATAGGGAAAAAAGAGAAGAGACTGTACTCACCGTTCGTCTGATGGAGTTTACGCTCTACAAAGAAAACAAAACATTTCACAAAAAATATGGTTTTCAGATGTCTTTTTTTCAGACACAGTTCATATTTAATTTTTTGTATGTTACCTGGCTGGTCGGACATTTCTCAACAGTGCCAATAATCGTCTCTCTGGGCAGGTTAACCAGGATGTAGGATCCGTTATCATACAAGGCCACGTTGTTGCCATCAAATGTGATAACTCGCAGGTCTGACATCACAGTACAGCGACCTGGCAAAAGCATCAGTGACATCAAACACACATCGGTGCAACAAATTCTCATCACTACACATGCCTTTTACTGAATCACTGGGAAAATCTGATTTTTAATGTTAACAACCACGCTTACAGGGGCACTGCCACAGTGGACAGCAGGGGTCTGTGTTGATGAGGATGGGCAGGCCCAGCAGACTGCACTGGGGCTGGGTGGTGTTGTAGCGACAGTGTAGAGAGGAGTTGTGAAGCAGCAGCTCTCCATTGAAACAGATCAGCTCAACGCACTCATCAATGCGGTAGGAGTACGGAGGCTGTGGAGACAAAGACACACAGTTTGCTTTTACAAGGCTTGTTTACACATCACAGCACATCTTAATAGCCATCTGCAGAGTTTTTTGCATCAGTAAACACAAATATTTGCGTTTTTATATATTGAGCTGTTCTTTTCCAGTCTCCAAGTCTTCCCATTACATAGTGCCTACCTGTACTGTATATACAGACTGTTATGGATTCATACCTGTGGTAACAGTTTCCATATTGCTGATATAAAAGTATTTTACAAGTAGCGCATAAAACATTTCATGACTTATACAACATTTCTAAGAGTGGAGCAAACCTTTTTCACTGATGTGTTTTCACAGTCACACTAATTAAAGCAAAGCTGTCAATATAATGAATGATGACCGCATTTAATTAAGCCGGTGTGGTTTTAAGTCTTGGTATTGTTCATGCTGACTCACTGTCACACTGTCATGGCATACTGGGACACTTGAATAGAGCAGAAGCATTGTTAATGTTATTAGTAATACCTGCACGTTTCAAGCAAGTCAAAATGTCTGTGGTAAAAAAAGACAAGCCTGTACTGAAATAATCACTTTAATGGTAAATTCATTCATGTGAGTAATCAATTACATACTACACCTAGCAGAACTGTCCCAATTTATCAAGTTCAGTAAACAAATTTATCTTCAAGATGCTTATATGCAGGTTCATGAAAAGTGTGTTTGTGGCCGTGTACTGAACTTTAACTACAACACTTACTGTGCATGGGGTAGTGGGCCAGATGAATGGCTGTGTGGTTGTCGTTTCCTCTGTCACAGGAGAGGTGTCAGGGCTTGGGATTACTTCTGTGGTTACTGGCTCAGTAGTGGGCTCAATGGTTGTAGGAAGTGGTGCTGTGGTTGTCACCACAACTGTTGAGGTGTCTGTTGGAGTGGTGGTCGCTGTGGCGACCATTGTAGGCGAAGGTGTAGGCTGAGTAGTGGTTGTGGTTTCAGTGGTGGTTTCAGGGACAGGGGTGGTGGAGGTGAGGGCTGTTGTGATGGCTGTGGTGGGTGGTGGCGGAGTGGTGGGGGAGGTTAGTGGAGGTGGGGTGGAGGTTACTGGGGGTGTTGGCGATGGTGTTGAGGGTGTGATAACGGTGGTGGAGGTAGGAATGGAGGGTGAGGTGGTAGAAGAAATAGTGGTAGGGGGTGGAGGAGAGGAAGTTGAGGGCACTGTTGTGGCCTCAGTGGATACAGTGGAGGGTGTTGCTGTTGTGCTGGTGGTTGTTGTGACCCCTGTGGTTATCGTAGTTTGAGTGGGGGTCATCTCAGTCGTGCTGAGAGTGGTCGTCTCTGGCAGTGTTGAGGGAGTGAGAGTGGTAGACATAACAGTGGTGGGAGGGGCAGTTGTAGATGGAGATGTGGTGAGCGGAGTGGTGACGCGCTCAGTTGCTGATGTAGTACTGGGAGTAGCGGGAGTGGTAGTGGTGGTTGTGGTTGTCGTGGGCCTGCCAGTAGTGGAGGAGGTGGTAGTAGTTGCTCTGGTGGTGGTTGTGGTGGTGGTCGTAGTGGATGTGGTTGTTGTAGTGGTGGTTGTGATTCTAGGCCTTGCAGGGGTAGTAGTAGTCGTCGTAGTGGTTGTTGTGGTTGTAGTTGAAGTAGTTGGTGGAGCTGTTGTAGTTCTGTTGGACCGCGTCACATATGCAAACGGTGTTGGAGTTGGGGGAAGGGACACACCTAGTACAGACAATTAATATTGTAAGTACATATTTTATATTGAGTTTTGAAAATGCATTTAAGTTTTTTGGCGCCATTGGACAAAAATTCTATAATAGCCTTTCAGCACATTGTAATTCAAATGGTCGAGTTCTGCACCTCTATCCTGTGACTGGAGACTTTTGCCAATCACAAGTCATTTCAGAGGCTGCTCCTATTGGCTGTTCAACAAACACAGATGCGTGTGCACATGCCTTCAGATGATGAAAGCCTGATTCAACGGCAGAAAATCCTACAGAAGAAGTTGCTATTCCAGCGCTGGCAACAACGGCCTATACTGCAGAGCAACCCATAAAAGGGAAGACGGACTTTTCAAAAAGAGGGTCTTAAGCCCTATTAGCACGGGACTAGTATTACCAGGGAGCCTCATGTGATTTAGAAACTACCCTCCCATGTCTGTGTACCATGCGGCACATTTACATAAGCCTGTCTGTATTTTACTCAAATTCACTGTCATTATCCCCCGGATATAATGCGCACAGTAATTTGTATCTCCACTCTCCACAGAAACACTTCACAGCACCACTAGCAGTGATTTAAAGTATTAATCTCCTTTTTTATTCTTTTATTAAATGTTGGTAAACAAAAATAACAGATTCTGACACATATTGTCACATGTCATCCATCTCATCATCTGTCGAGATTCTCTCTTCTGACGGGTTTGAGCCTGCTCTTTCTGCGAATGGGTTGCAGCTTTGTAGGAAGATGAGCCTCCTGCACCCAAAATGCTGTCAAAACTTCAGCTTATAATTGCCAGAACAACGTCCATAGTTCTTGACTGGAAAAGAGGCAGAAAAGAGGTGCAGAGAAAACAAAAAACCTTATAACAACCCCAAACTCCGGGATGCCGATTTGCATGGGACTTATATTATCACATGACCTCTGTGTTGGGCGAAATATGGTAGGTAATTTGCCGTGAAATTGTTACAATCTCTGCATATAGTACAAATTACCAGAGGCCCCAGGTAATACTAGTCCCATGCAAACAGATCTTAAAAGAGAGTCTGACAATAAAACACAATAAAATACGTGATAATATCGGCAAAGCATTTCAGAGATGGAGAGTAAATGTTGCTAATAATTTAGCCTTCTGCTAACTGTAGCCAAAAGCTCACAACTTGCTAATTCAAGTCCATGTTTACGTAGGTATAGCCTTGAGTCACAGCATGTCATCTCACATGGCTTTATCGGTCCACAGGTTTGCAAAAAAAACAGGACAGTAACTCTCATTGAACTGCTGCTATATAATGGCATCAGAATCACAATCATGATTGGGATGATTGGTGAATGACCAATACTCATACAGGTTACTGCATGAGGCATAACATAACTTTTTAAAAGCACTTTTAAGACAAAACACTCGTCTGTTGTACTCACAGTCCTCTGAGTAGACACATCTTCTAGTGACTTCATCAAGGACCATATTCTTGGGACAACGTGGGAAGCAGCCCTCTACACTGTAACATACAGACACTATTTCAGCACCTGAGCTAAGCTTTGATTATGTTGGTTGAATAATGAGTGCCTTTATTGAGACAAGCCTCTTACGGAGGCAGGAACTGGCAGCGGGTGGCATCTGGATCACTGCATGTGTGGACACAAGGGCTCGCACAGGCCTGGTAACGCCACTCACACATCATGCGGTAAGGTATCACAAAGCTGCTCTCTGCCAGAGAGGAAAAACACCAGATTAGTTATTTTTTTGTGTATGTAAATAGATATGTGTTGGGTATATGTGTGTGTTTCTGACCCTCCAGTGTGAAGCTGCTGCTGGCTTTGAAGCCCTCTGAGGTGTCATATCTCTGAGCTCGTGCAGCAGTGCGTGTCAGTGTCAGAAAGATTCCAGGTTGGCCGACGAGCTCAAACGAGGTGTGACCTGGCAGAAACAGCCCCTGGTGCTGGATAAAGGTTGACCTGCGACCAAACTCTGGCCCTCGACTCCAGCGCTCCAGCTGAAGCCGGCTGCGTCCTGACACGACAAGGAAAAAGTTTGGTCTTTCTGCAGACTCCAGTGACACCACAGGGACACCTGCGAAAATAAGCGAATGGGAGTTAATTTACCCCAAAAACACAAAGACTAGTCATGTGTTATTGTGTGATTGTGGGTGCTTACGTGATGTTCTGTCCTTCTGCAGGCCTGCTGTGATCATGAAGTTGAACAGTAAGCCTGGGGCAGGCAACTGCCCTGGTCTCTCTCTCACCAGAGGAAACACTGAGCTGCTGGTGCGATTCACTCCAAACATGGTGTCATTATAAACAGCACTCACCAAGGAAAATGGGCCATCGCCTAGCTCTGTGGGGAAGCGAGGAAAAGAGAAAGGAAATTAGTGCGGTGACAAGCTGGCAGGGAATCAGAGTGTGTAAGGTTTGGAAACAACAATCAACAAAATAGCTCTCTGAAAACAACTAGCCCTCACTCATACTTACCTTGATTATAGTATTCACAATCATAGGCTGAAAGAGAGCAAGAAAATATTTTGAAAATTCAATAAAGAGATGTAAAGAGTGAGAGAAAGACAGTTTAGAAGTTGTAAAGCATTTCAGTAGCTCTGAGATAATGCGTGACTAAGATGAAAAACAGCACAACATTGGTGTATGCACAGAGGGACTGCTGAAAATGGGTCAAAGGGGTAAGCAGGGGTCATATCTCAGACCAACACAGAGTAGACTGACATACTATGATCATGTGTGTGTGTGTGTGTGTGTGTGTGTGTGTGTGTGTACTCACGACAGACAGAGGGCGATCTCCAGCGTATTGTGACTCCCTGTTGACAGCATTTGTGTGCATAAGCAGCGATGGACGTACAGAGACACTCGCAGTCTCCCCCGCGGTTACAATTGCAAGTGTCTGTCAGGCAGTTCCTATAGAACCAGGCCACATCCACCTGGAGGGTACGCACAGCACGTATACGTGGTCATACACAAACACACACAGACACACATACACACAAACAATCGTAAAGCGAACCAGGCCAATCTCGCTGGGAGAGACTGTTTAGGGGGTGAGTAGTTTTCAATAATTCAGACAGCGAAGGAGTGATGAGATTTCAGGACAAAGGAATGTGGGTCAACCTCTGGTGCAGAGGGGATCAGATGAGCTCTGTGACACACAGACAAAATGCATCAGCAATGAGTTTGTCTGTCCAAAGGCGATGGTAACTGGGCCTTTGTGTTTTTGACATTGGCGACTGCAATGCACAAAAACAGCACACAATGTGAGAAGCACAAATATTGATTAGGTAGGGCGGGGGCTGCATCCTGAGTGGAGCAGCTGGCTGGCAATTGAATACAGTCATGTTATTGAAAAGGTAGTTTGGAGTGATTCAGTCATTTTCTTATTTTTCTATATTGATTATGAACAATCCAAAAACAATCTGTGTTAACAAAATCTGTGATATACAACTTAAACAATCCCTATATTACCCTCAATACAAATGTTATTTTAAATGACTGCTGTAAGTGCATCACTTCTACAACAGCATGTGTCAACTGCCAATAAAAAACAAGTACCTGTAAAGCAGGATGTCTGATTGTGTTCTCTAGCACAACACAACATTTCTGTCACACCATGAATCTCACTTGTCCCTTAGTTTCAGTTAAGACATCATTCAGATTTTATACAACAAGCCAGACAAACTGAGTGTGTCTTTGCAGAGCAAGGACACTTACATTATGAAAAGCCAGAAAAAAACATGTTTTTCTCAAGAAAGCAAGTTTTAGAAATGACTTCCTCGGATGGGTGCTTTTCGCTCCAATTTGGACGCGGAGAAAACTTCAACAAAGTCACTAAAACAGGGATGTTTGGCTGACTTCACTGGTGTTTTTAAATCTGACTTCCCTCACATCTGTTTTGAAAAGAAGTCTGAAGATTGAGACTGAACGTGACAGCCACTTCTCTTGTCTGAATGCAAAATGGAAAAACTCTGTGTCATTTAACCATGAATTTAAAGATCAATGCTTCAGTGCAGCTACTACCCTTCAAATCCATTTATTTGTGTGAAACTGTCTTTTCTACAACGGCCCAGGCAAAGGAAAAATCTCTGTCTGGTAAAGTGCTGCATAGTGTAGTGAAATACAAGAAATACAAGGCCAAGTTTTTCTCCCTACACCATAAACAAACATACCAATATTTTATATATATATTAGATAGACAGACAGATAGACAGATAGATAGATAGATAGATAGATAGATAGATAGATAGATAGATAGATAGATAGATTTATGTGCATTTCATGCATGTTATTTTTGTTGTCCTGAAAGTATTTTGATCTGATAAAAAATGTACAAAATATCTCGGCAGAGAGAAAAGCAACAAACATTCTCTCAAAGTGCACATGGATGTCTTGCACTTTAGTCACTCTCTACACAGAACAAACTGCCAGGAATTGGTCTCTGAGCGAAGTCATAAAAATTGAATGCAAAGGCACCAAATAACACAGTATTCACTTGCTCCATGCTGCTTTATAGCAGGAGCAATCAATGTTTTTCAAGCTAAGGACCCCTTAGCTGAAAGAGAGACGGTGCAGGGACCCCCACTACAGATACTGTATGAAATTGAGTTGCACTTGAGATACTTCTCGAAATATTTTTCAGTCTTCTCTCATTGGCACATGTCTAAAGCTGCTCAGACAGCAGCAATTGTAGCATGGCAAGGTGCGTTAGCTTCACCCATTGCAGTTTCACTGGTGGTTTCTCAGTTGGATAGTGTGTCAGAATCTCTTGTTAGAAAAAGGTACAAAACGATACACTGCTGGTCAATATATGACCAAAAAAAAAGGTGCTTCCTCACATGACTGCACACGGATTTGTGGGTAACAGTTAGCCTATCATTAATGCTGTGTACTGTAAATTAAAAAGGTTTAAATTATCTTGTCTAATAATATATTGGATTGATGTTAATGTGTATTTTCAGACACATAAGTTTTGGGAAATACAGTACATAAATAAATAATAATAGTCATTGAAAAACTAAATTAAAACTTATCAATTATCTTATAAATTATCATGAGGCAATCTGGCGGCACCCCCTGTAGTTACTGTGAGGACTCCCTAGGGGTCCCTGTTGGAAATCCAGGCTTTTAAAGTATACTGTGCAGTGTTATGCAGTGTTATCGTTTATTGTTAAAGCCATCCCTAAATTCACCCTCATTTGGCATTTCGCCTCGCTATATTTCCAATTTTTTTTTTTAGCGCCGCGTCTCTTGGATACCTGCTGTTTACAGTCTGGTATCAGGTCGCTACCTTTATATGAAGCCCCGACCTCACCTGAGGGCTGTGGACATACCCCCCCAAGTCAACATTTCAGGCACAGAAGATAAGAAGAAAATCCAGGCAGAGGGCAGAGTCTCTGCAGAAAAACACCCCCCCACACGCTTCTAGTCTTGAGAAGTCTTGAATCTTGAATAACAAGAAGCACACAGGTGCAATGTGTGTGTTTTGCACTGAGAAGCGACTAATGCTCAAATCAGTGCCATGACAGCACCTGCTTACAAGGAGATGTGCTACTAAACAACAAAAATCTTTACAGTGTGAACAATAAACCATCACTCATGAAATTATTTATATATATGTAAATGCATCACATGTGAGAACAAAGGCACTGTAACAGACACATGCAAGGATTAGTTCTTGCATGTCTATTAAAAGTGTAAAGTGTCAGTTACTATAAAAGTCAAGTGAGTTTATGTGGTGGCCCCTGTACATATATACATAGCTCCATCTGCTGGCCACATAGAGAAATACAATAATGTCATATAACATACAGGTGTGTGAGTCTGTTCTTGTGTGTAGCCCCGGATCTGCTGTGGTATTTATCTCTGAGGAACAGTGTATTCCCTGGGATCAGTTAGGAGTTGTTCCCATAACCCCTAACCAACCCCTATTCCCCTGCTGCAAGCAAGATAACCTTTCTGCAGCTCACTCTGTAGCGACGTTTGTGTGCGTGTGTGTGAGTGTGTGTGTGTGTGTGTGTGAGAGAGAGAGAGAGAGAGAGAGAGTGTGTGTGCATCAGTTCAATGGCACTCACCACGTTGTGACAAGGTGCAAAGACATCGCTGTAGAGGAGAGCACACTCCCTCTTGGCGTACGGCTGTCTGCCTAAGTCGCCTTCACACGGTCGCTCAACTACATAGTCACTTTCACACTAAAATGCACACAACACACACGCACACACACACAGAAGGCGATCAAGTGTCTGATTACTCTTAAATATCACAGTGGACTCGAGGGAGTCAAACCCACATAAATTACAGGGGAAACAGAGACGAGTGAAAGAGTGAGTGGGAGACACACAAAGATAGAAAAGGGAAAGACGGTAAAGGAACAATGACTGGAGGAGAGGAGCTGGGGTGACTCATACCTGTCCCAGAGCCCAGCTATCTCCAAAGGTCTGTGCATTATTGACTTCCATGTGGCTGGAGGTGGTCATATCATTCACTGTCACACTGTCAAAATTTCCACATAGCCCACTGAGAAGGCCCTAATTGACAGGAAAGACACTGAGTCATGTTTTCAGATTCCTTTCATAATAACAGTCTACACATTCAGTATGAACAAAGATATATATGTATATCAGAGAAAACTAAAATCATTTTTCATCTGAAAAATGTACTCCTAGTCCAGACCTTCCACTGAGGTCCAGCTCTAATGTGCACAGTTGTCTTGCGGTCCCAGAGGATGGTCAGGTCCTGATTGGAGAAGTGGACCACAGTGTAGTAGCCGGCTTTCCAAAGCTCAAACTCTGACCCACGACCGACAACAGTGGACGGGCTCTGAGGCAAGACAAAGTAGATTAGTATCAGTTAAAATCACTGGAGCTTTCCTGATATATTAATTTGTAAGAGGAAAGGAGACACAGGTGCATTGCTTGATTGGTAAAGAGAGAGTGTGACTGTGTGTGTTTCGTCCGTACAGGGTTGCCAGAGTTGTCAGTGAAGTAGATTTTGGTCAGGCCCACGTGAATGACCAGTATTTTCATGCACACAATGCCACTCTCATAGCAGTCCTTGTTTTGGGCAACAATGGACACCTCGGTTTCTCCTGCACTCTGGTGAGAGGGGAAGACAAAATATTACTCTGAGAAAAGGAAGATTCATCTCTATTCTTTGAACACAACACAATGTTTTTGTTTTGTTGTTCATAATTCCCTCTTATACTGTTGCCACATCAGCTGGAAATGCAATATCTGAATACCACATCGTAGATTCAAGCTAGAAATCTGATTCTCCTTGTTCAGGAAACAGTGTCATTCTGGGTACACGAGAGGTGACGAGAAGAGGAAGCAACTCTAGGCTATTAAGACACAGCTTTGACCTGCCTCCCCATTCTTTTCAGGTCTGCACGGTGGCCGGCAGCCTGCTGGTGGGTCTGAATTGGAATGCCTGTTCTGCTAATTCTAATTCTATATCCCTGGGAGCGCAGGAGTCCTGGGGTTTGAAGTGAACACTGGTCTCTTTGTGTCGCTACGGCTTTGCACAACGTCTGCTAGCATTACCGTGGTGCAAACCCACCAGCGCACACACACACATACACACCTTAATCTGCTCTAATTAAAAACCACTCTCTCTTCCAGGTTTAGAAACAAGCTTGGATCTTCTTTCCCAGATCCAAATCAGTCTTGGCTAGGAAAAGTGGAGGATGCTCCTCCTTTGCACTTAAACACATACCATCTCACACACACAAACACACTTCTCTTACACAGCCTATCAAAAGCACTTTGAAACCACCTGATTAACATTCCAGTGCCCGTAAATGTGTGTAAATGCTACAATGTACTGACAGAAAGAAGTGTTTCATCTGGTCTCGCTCTACTGTGCTGTGACAACATGCTGTGATTGGTGTGACGAGGTCGGAGGTCATGGTTAGGGTTGGTAATAGCCAATCAGAGCATAATAAGGTGGGACTAGGTAAAACACTGTCGTTGCTGGGTACAGTTTAGCATCTACGTCTAAGCTGATGACGTCATTTTACAACCACACACAGAATCTACTCACTTTAAGCAGGTAGACCTGACAGTCAGAGTGGTAGTCATACTCAAGGCCATCGAAGGTGTGGTAGTGTCTGTCGCTGTAGACGGTACATACAGCTGGACATGGCGAGTAGCTGCAGTTAAAATAGCCACGGTGACACACACTGAGGAGACGGACAGACGGGTGCACATGCGGAGAGTAAAGAGAAACTCATTGTGCTGTGAACAATACAACTTTATGTTCTGAGTCACAGTTTGTTAGAGTTCTAATCCTACACAGAAAAAAATGCATATGCAGTAAAATCTCAATACAGAAATAATATGATTGCATCACTGCTTATTCTGGTGCTTCTACCTTTGGGAAAAATACAAATGGGGAGTAAAACACAGGTGTATACCATTTATAACATGGAGTTTCCACGGTTTCTCCAGGGAGGTATTCAAGGCCCAGCCAGGCACAGGGGCAGTTCTCTGGATAGTAACACTCGCTGTTGTGCAGCACCAGCCTTCAAAGATAAAACATAACTCAGTTAGGAGGTAGAGAACATGCAAGCACCTGATTGAAAACCCCTTTTGCAGTACACAGGGTCATTCTATTCTAAAGATCATTCTCCACTCTGTGGAAGTCTGATATTAATAATGTGCGCATTGTTGGCTATAACATACTGTAATATATGAAATGATCTCTTACACGCTTAGAAATTATGAGCAACTGATCATAAATTAATGCACACACACCTGCAGATGTACAAGGCTTCACTTAATTATAACTACTGCAGTGCCTGCTTGGCCTCTAGTAGCAGCTTTCTCAAGAATCACTAATCCAAACAACTTTATCCTCAACACTGCTTGAATTACATTATTCAGGGTTTTGGCAGCTTAAACTGTAATGTCATCCAAACAGCAGGTTCTACTAAATGACGTGACTTTCCACAACACCCAAAGAAGCCTTCTCAAATTCCAAACACTCATCCATAAACTACTGTTTGTACATTAAGATTCCGATCATAACTTAGCCTTCAGATGGCAATGTTATCTGTTTTGAGGAGCTCTGATAGATGAAGCGATGTTGAAATTATTTTCCCACACAACAAAAGCTTCTCCAGGACTTTTTCTCTCATTTTCTATGACTAGAAAACTGTCTTTCCAGGATGCCTGGAAACCCTGCAACCCTGAGTAAGTTAATTTATGTAATAAGTTCTGTGAGTTATGTATATAGCCTGTGTTGATTTTGTTTACACTCGGGAATTATAGGTGTGGAAAGTAAATAAGGTCAAGGTGCTCTCAATGAAGGCTTTTAATTTGCATTTGACAAAGGCACTTACTACTGTACAAGCTCTTACACCTTTAAAAGACTAAACCTGTGCTTTTATCCAGAAATTAGATGACTACTGACTAGCTTCTAGGCAGCCAGTAGTTTCAGTTGCTTTTATTACAATATGAAAATCACCTAGATCACCTAGAGACTTGATTTCGCTCACCATTACAGAATCTGCATGACGATTTTTACATCATACTGAAATGAACAGGATCGTGACTCCCTGGAAGGTAGGAAACACTTAATAATATAGTATATTTGCCAATTGGACTGGAAAAATGACTTTCATGGTCTTTGAAAAAGACAAATACACAATGATACTGAAAGGCAGCAGATGTTTTTTTTTTTTTTTTTTTTTTACCCAGGAGGGCAGACACAGCCAGGGATGCATGGTGTACTGGGAGGGCAGGTGAGGTTCAACATCAGGTTACGGCAGGTCGGTGCGCAGGCTACGCCTCCTCTCTGCTCGGTGCAGCTGTGGTACACCTTCCCCTCCGGACACTCCCCGACCTCTACACTATCTGGCTCTAGAATCCGCATGCACAGACACACATACCAACACACGCACATACACTCAAGAAAATCAATGCCCCGGTCGTCTTAAACATCAAACGCAACAGCCAGTCATGGGAAACAAGCTACAACCACAGACATAAGGCTCTTGATTTCAGCAAGAGGGACACAGCCTGAAACGGCACTTTGTTGTTGGAACGAACGAGAGCAGGAACTGAAGGGAGGGGAGGGAGTGCAGAGAGGTTACCTTTTTCCTCTGGCACACACTCCATCTTCCCATTTCTGCACAGGCTGATGGAGGAGACAGGAAGGGAGAGAAAAAGAAGTGAGTGTTTGGGAAAGAGAGTAATGTTATCAAACACAAGGTTAGTTTAAGTGCTCTACGTCTCATTTGACAATCACTTAAGCTTTTATTGCTTTCTCAAATGTATCCGACCGTGTGTGTCTGTGAGGATGCTGAGGACACTGTGTGCAGTTAGGACAGCAGCCAAAGTGAGTTTTTACTTTCAGTGAAGGTCAAGGCCAGCTGTGACTCACCAGGGGCCAGAGGCGCTGAAGGTCACCTCCCCTGGTTGTGACACACCACCCATGGAATAACAGTGACACTGAGACCTGAGGAAAAACTCGTGTCATTATTCTAATTACATTCACTAATGACGATGCTTTATTTTGTGTTGGTGTTTGCCCATGTGTGTGTTTCTGCCAAATCGCAATTGATGACCATTGTTAGGATGAAATATGAGGTGGCGAAATCTTACAGTTGCACACAGCGCTGGCGCACATCGTCATGGTAGCTGCCGTCTGGACAGCCACACCCCTCGGCACAGTCGTCAGGGGTACATGTCTCCGTGCTAGAGAGAGCACGACAGGACCGCCCACACGACGACACACAAGAGTGGTACAGCATGCCCCCAAGACACACCACTCCTATGTAAATACACACACACACACACACACACACACAAAGATATACACATTCTATATACTGTACCCCTAAGACAATACAATCTCTTTAACTGTTAGAGAAGTTTTTACTCTATGTGTACTGTGTGAGCCACTTCAAAGACAAATTTCAATAAAGTTTTAAACAAACACAAATACTCAGTCCACACATGTAGCACAGTTTTAAACTGAGACCATTTCCAGCCGTACATTTCAAAGTATCTTAAACACAACACAGTAACCCAGAGGCCAAATACTCACCACATTCAGAGACTTGTGATCTGAAATCAATGTCGACCCCGTGTTTGGAGCAGAGGTAAGCGTAGTGAGCGAGCGCTGTGCACAAACAGCTGCTCCCACATCGACAGGCCTGATAGCGGCACTGCTGCTGGTAGACGTTTGGACTGATGTAGCCATGACACGGGGTAAACACACTCCCCATAAGCACTTCACACTGGGATGCATAGTACACTAGAATACACAACAACAAACACACAACTCCATTTAACACATTTGAAATTCTAGTCTGAAGAAACTCAGATACCCTGCAACTAAACTTGTACAACTCAGTGTCATATTTATCAATCATATTTAGGATGTGATGATATATAGTGCAGTCTGTAGAGCTGCTGGCATTCAAAGGAGAATGCCACATAAATTAAGAATTCCATTGCGTTATTTCAATGGCCTTGGAAAGTTCAATAAATATTTGTGAGCAGGAGCTACTCTTTCTCAAAGCCAGAAACCAGAGAAGTAAGTCTCAAACTTGTTATGTAATAGGGTATAAATCAAGAGCTGCTCGATAGACAATGAATGAGAGCCAGATTTTGTGAACGGACAAATGGTTGGTTTCTTTTTTATACCTAAACAAGCTTTATTCTATTGTAATGTTCTCAGTCCTGAAACAGAAAATGGACCCATATACTCAGAACATTTCCCTGGCTGCTCTCAGTGTCATCTATAACATCTCTCCCAATTCATTGTCTATGGAGCAGCTCCAGACTTTATACCCTATGACATCACAAAATTTTAGTTTTAGCACCCAAGTTTTTGAATTTAGGAGATATAACCTAATATTTTTGGACTGCTTTAAACCACTTGAATAACATCTATGATTTTAGTAGTTGGAGTTCCCCTTTAAAATAACAAGTACACCCAAAATAATAAAAACAGATGAAGCCATTATTACCATTGTGCTGGTTCATCTCACATGGGTCTATGATGGGCAGGTTGACTGGAGCGACACAAGCAGATGAAACCTTCCAGGCATTGGCATGAAGCTGAGGAGTGCCCTCTATCATTCCTGACGGTGACCTACATGCACACAAACATAGTCATGTAAAGTGACATTTTCTACATTGATCATTAAGTAAGCACTTGCTCACAGGAAGTCATCTCGTAGATTGCCATTGAAGGTTCCACAAAGGCCCAGCGTCTGTCCACGCCACTGGCTGTCCAGCTGCAGATAGACCCGCCCCCCTCGACCATCATAGTGTAGCCTCAGGCCGATCCCTGCCTTCAACTGTGTAAACACAGAGGTCAGCTTCTGCACTTCCACTGCATCTATGTAAAGAGAAAATCAATGCCCATGATCGAGTAATAATTATTTTTATTGCAGAACAAAGAGGAATTATTTCAGTGTGATGTGACTGCATTTGATATGTAACAGCCCTGTGGTGTGCTAAATAGCTTTGTGATTCCTACCATCAGCATAGGGCAGGACAGGCGCCGGGTTGACACCCATTATCACCTCACCCTCTCTGGTCAAAGTGATCTGACGACTCACATCCTCATCCAATACCACTGTCACCGACTGAATACACACCTGCTGCTGTGGACACAAAGACAACACAGAAGGTCCTGTTATACCTACGCAGAAAGCATACTCCATGTTTGGTAAGTGTGTGAATGCATGTGTGTGTGTGTGTGTGTGTGCCAGTAATCATGTGCGCTACCTCTCCACAGGTAGTATACTGCAGTGTGACGGTGAATCTGCTGCTGCTGCGGCTCTTTGCCAGGACGTACTGACACGCCCCCGGCTGGAGAAACATCCTACCGTCAAATGTCGTTACAAACAAGTCACCTACCACCGAACACTCGGCTACGAAGGGAGTAAAGGGTAAAGTAATTAATCTTAATTTGCCATTTCCCCTTCAATAACTGCTCTGAAGGAATAAACTCACCTGTGCAGTTGTTCTCAGTGCAGTTCCACACTCCTCCCATGCACACGCTGACAAAGAACAGTCAGTTAGCAGCACATCGGCAAAGATACAGTGCACACTCACGAGTGATTACAGTTCCACACTTACCAAACACTACATCCTTGTTGAAGCACATGTCCTTGCACATAAGACGTACCATGGTAAATACATGGACACTGAGAAACAGCGATACATGTTCCATTTTGTAGGATAAGACCTGTGGGAAGGAGGACTGCAAACTTTAGAGGTCAATCAATTAAACTCAATTTAACACAAATTGGGAAGATAATTAAATACCGTCAGGGCAGTAGCAGCCATCCAGACAATGCAAGTTGGTTCCCAGACACTCTTTCTCAAATGTACAGGTGGGTGGGCAGCAGCTGATACAGTCTCTGTAGACAAAACTCTCCTCACAGCCATCATCTGCATACAAAAACACACACACCTGAGTTTCACACAAAGGCAGATTACAGAACATGAGCATGGTATAAATGTTGCCCTAATATAAATGTGTGTGAAGCTGCCGAGGTAACTCACTACAAGAAGGGAAGCTGTCTCTCCACTCTCTTACTGGATATCCAACATGTGAGCAGGCTCGAGTGTACTCAACCAAGGCTCGACAAAATGTTTCCTCATCATCAGAACTGAAAGAAAAAACTTGGAATGTTATAAATATGAAATGTTTTTGGGGGGAAAGTTGCATTGATTTTATTTGAAGAGTCTCTACAACTGAAGCCTATACTGCAGCTAGTGATGGATGTTTATTCTGTAAGGGTCTTACACTGGTAACAACACAGAGCAGAGAGGGTGAAGAAAGAGGTCAATGTATCAATAATCAGCGTGTGTGTGTTTTGACTTACACGCAGAGGTCAGACACACAGCTGGCCACAAAGGGATTTGGGTCAATGTTTTCATGACAGGACAGAAATGGGAAGAAGAGAAGTGCACTGCATTTCTCTATGGCGTCCTGCACACATTCACAATAAACACAGTATGGTTTGAATATTATGCACGTAATATGATACAGAGAACTACTGCAAAACAAAAACACTGCTGACACCAGCACTGCAGAAACACAACACACAAGGACAATTCTCTAAAAACTTAACAGAAATGACAGTTTTTAATCTAAAAGGGATATTTCAGATTTTTTAGTGTAGGGTTGTGTGAGGTGCATATGCAGTGTACTACCTACAGCTGATTGGGGTCACACCCCAACAGTTTGGAGAAGCTGGCAGGAGTACTGCCACAGAAGCTAAGTGATGTACTGCTGTGGACAGGAGGAGCAGTGAAATATATGTTAGCCACCAAAAACAAGCTAAAAAATAATTATCAGTTTATTTTAGTTTATTTAGAATATTATCACCACTTTCCCTTGCCGCCTGACATCCCTTCTTTTTTAACTTAGTTTTTATTTCAATTCCAGCAACTTCATTTTCCGAATTTCCATGCTGTTTTTTTTTTTTTTTTTTTTACAGCTGTGCCTATGTGATTTACAGCCAAACATTGAAATATTTATAATATTTATAATTAAAATGAACCAAACACATCCCAGCTTTATGTATTCATTTTAAAATAGAATACAAGGTATAAATTAGGGAAAAAGGAGTCAGGTAGGGGAGATAAAGATACATATATGTACTGTAAAAAATGTGGGCGGATTTCGATCATTTCACTATGTTAGCATGGCTGTAGCAGGGCCCCAACTTTAATGAATATTTCTTTTTAGAGTCTCAAGGAGTAAATTATGTGTTCCATGTGGTAAATTTCCCATACCTTATCAGTCCAAACATTTTGATGTGAAACTGAAGCAACTTTGGTGTTTCAAAGGGTTAGTTTAGATTTACCAAAGTCACACAATAACACAAAATAACCGACTGAAGCAGCGGTAGACAGCAGCAGCACTTCCTGTTATGTGAAGTCAAATTTACTCTTTCTGTCAAAGGAGTCTAGTGGCTGTGAAGAGAGCATAGATAACGGCTCCAGTTCCTCGTCGGAAAGTGCTGTCTGACAGCAAGTTTAAGCAGTGAAATTACTATAAATATAGCATACACTTAAAGTGACATTAATTTTTTTAGGTGGGCCTTTTTAAGGTGGTTAAAACACATTTTGCTGCTGCCCTTGTGCACAGCAGCACATTCCTAAGTTCCCTTGACAACACTCCTGCCTGCTTCTCCAAAGTGGGGGCAAGGCAGCCACCATTTACTGTCGTTAATATAAGTACATCATACAACCTCACTCCAAAAAATCTTAATTATCTCTTTTAATTTAATCATGACAGAGCTAAAATTGCTGGTTCTTTTATCAAGCAGTAGAAGTATGTATATGGTATGCTGTGGTGACATGTATGCCAATAGTAATACTAGTAGAAAAAATGTGTCTGTGGTTCTTACATCCATGTCTGACTCAGAGTGGCAGGGCCCATTAAAGTCGAGGTCTACTGAGGGACAGGCTCTCTCATGAGGCAGGTCCACAGCCCAGCTGTTAGCAAACACTGCAGGCTCATCTGTCCGAATGCCTAAAACACACAGGCAACACAGTATATATGTACACCCAGCACACAGGCCACAAGTTGATGTGACATTCAAACATGCGAACAATAATTTCTGTTTCTACATTGTCATTAAAAATTCACATTAAACAAAGCAGAATACAATAAAATTCAAATTAAATAGGGCATTGAGAGGAAATATGATTAAAACTTTGTGTTTGTAAAAGTGCCATGCCTATAGTAGCTTTATAGTCAGGGCCCTTCCACTTGTTTACTCTCCTTCTCTGAGCTCATCCTTACTCAACTGGACATCTCTCTGCTCAAACAAGCAGGGGACTGCAGTTCATATTACTGGTCATCTGAGGAAGGATTCTTGCTCCTTCCAGCCATTCAAACCCAAACTATTAGTTCTCCCCTATCCTTCCACTCCGGTGTCTTCGGGTCCCAGTGCTACTATAATTGACCACAATCAGTGTTGAGTGTATAATAATAATAATTGAGGTGAGTGGGTGCTGAGAGAAGGGATAAGAGGATGAGGGGCCGGTCAGGCCGGTCCTACCACGGGAAGTGGTGAGGTCATCACCAGCAAGATGGTTGAAGTTCCCACAAAGGCCACAGGGGGCACCTTGGTGCTCCTCACTCATCTTCAGGTAGACGCCTGAGCCTCCATCCCAGGCCAAAGAGAAGCCAAACACACTCTTCACCAGCAGGTAGTCGGCCAGTCGCTCAATAAACACACCGCCTACAGTCTGAGGCAGACTTAGCCTGACATTTCAGAGACAGGCACATTCAGAGAGTGGCAGAAAAAGTTTATCATGTTCATAATGTTGAGTGTGAATGAAGTGGTAACAGTTCTTTTTCCCTTTCTGTTCTTAAATTTTGTAGCAAGATGTTTTTATTAAGGACTCTAAAAATCAATCTGTGTCTTTTTCTCTCTGCAGCAGAGTGAACACACACACACACAAACACACACACCTGCGGCCTCCCTGGTGGACCTGATATCCAGAGATGTGGATCTCTTCCTCATTTGGGAAGAACAGGCTGAGTGCTCTTGGGCATGAATACACACTCCCGTCACACACTCTGCTGTTGTGGACCTGAAAAGACAAGAAAAAAAACGGTGGAAGAGAATAAAAGAAGGGTCACAGAGGGACAAGCATCGAAATGTATTAACAAGGATTAGCCACGGTCTGTAACCTGAGCTGTTCTAAAAAAAACAAACAAACAAAAAAAAACAGTCATCTGTCAGGTAATGATGCTGCCACCATCTGCCACAAATGACTGTTGTGATATGCCCTCCAAATTGCTGCAACAACTTAATTCACTTAGGCTATGATAATCAAACAATGTACGACAGAGTTAGAGACACTTTAGGAGCTTAATTTTGAAGCAAATAAATCAGCTATTAAAAACAATGTTACAAAAACTGTCATGTTAAATGCTATTAGAATTATTTGTCATCTTAAATTATAAGGCTGGTGATATCCTATATTTTTGTAATCGTTAACAAATGGTATGAAATCAACAAAATCAACAATCTGTTAGTCTGTCTCTTAAAACTTCCTGTCTTCCCTAGCTTGTCAGTGGCTCTCAGCTCCAAGCCCAATTGTTCCTACTGACAATGTAAACCTTTACAAACACAAATAAATAATATATTTAAAAAAAAAAAAAAAAACAGCTGGGAATTACAGTTTTTAGCAGATATTACTCAAACGGGAGGAAGTAGTACACTTGTTGGGGGCTCATAATAAACTACAGTTTCCATTTCTTTGGTAGAAACACACAATAATGTTTTCAAATGTTTTTTGGAAATCAGTGGGGGTCTTTTGCATAAAGGAGTAGCTTTATCAGGCTAAACAATACTTGTTTGATCTATTGTTAGTTTTGTCTTTTCATTGGATTCATAGACAATGAAATATAAAGAATATAACCAGACTTATCCCTTAAAATATGGGTGTTAAATACTGCATAAGATAACTAAGAGCTCTCAAAAAGGCCTGAGTCTTCTGTTCCTAAATTTTAACTGCCAGATTGTGTAATAGGTCATGAGGAATACAGTGTATGCTAGAAAAAGACAATTCAAAACTAACCAAAGAAATATGACATTGTAGTTTTTACAGCATTTATAATAACAGGTAATTAGCATGCCACCTACTGTTATATAACCCTTATCTAACTCCTGTTTGTTCAAAGATTATGGTTGGTTTGAGTAGTTAAACTGTACTTCTGCTGCTGCTGTACTAGCTTCAGCATGACTTTTACATTATTTTAGCTAGACTGCAAACATGGTGTCGCTGTAAAAGAGCCTCACTACCCTGCACAAATTCATGTTAAATTCTGGTCAAATATTTAAGTGTTATTTCGATCTGTATGCTCTTACCCACACCGTGTACTGTGGTGCAGCTGAGTGGCAGTCCTGGGCCAGAATATAAGAGCAGGTTCCAGGGAAGTAGAAGTAGATTCCATCAAATGTTTCGTAATGGTGCTGACCCCACGACCTGCAGATCCCGTCTCTATCCTGGCCCTGGTTAGGTACTGAGAGGAAAACGGCCAATTCATTTTGACAAGATCATTGTAATGATGAAGTGGCTTAGTTTCATGTGGTTACACAAATGAATTTCAGCAGAAATTGGCACTTAGTTGAACTGAGAGGGCAAGTCATGCATCCTATCACCTTTTTCATCTTTTATTTCACTAAACTTATCAGTGGAAAATGAATACCTGGATTTTCTAAAAAGCCCTTTGTTACAGGAAATCCCCACAGCTGGTGATGCCAAGATGCTGCCTAAGAAACTCTGAGGGGGTGGGGGGCTGGTGACAGTGAGTCACATCTTCTAATCTTATCAGTGAGTGGTTTGTCATGCTAATGGGAATTCGAAATGGTACATTTTGTAAATGACTCTTTGCATATGTTAAATGCAAGATACCCATGATTTAATTCACACAATTTCCGTATCATATTTAACATTTTTAGAATATGTACTCTGTGACATCAGCTCTGTTATCCTGATCTTCAGAATTTGCATTACAGCTGGGAAGCTTGATTGATGATTTTTTTTTTTTTTTTTTGAGGAAGCTTATTGTTATGGCCCACTTTCATGCTACTATGTTTTATTTGATTGTGCTAAATACTTATTTATCTTCCTAGAAATAGTCTATTTCAGGATGTCATTTTAAGCCTCAATCCAGTTACAAGTCCCTCAGGAACTATACTGGTTCAAACATGTGTGTCAACACTAAAGTAGTTCATTCAAATGAAAAATATCCTTACAATAATGGTGACCTCAGATTGTCTGATATTCTATATAAGGGAGCTGTTCAGAATATAGAAACCAGAAACTCCATCACTCAGCCCTTACCCTATTACTTCAGTGCCAGTGATTTTATATCTGCTGCTTTAGGGAGTCTGTGTATGTGTGTGTGTGTGTGTGTGTGTGTGTGTGTGTGTGTGCGTGTGTGTGTGTGTGTGTGTGTGTGTGTGTGTGTGTGTGTGTGTGCGGGCGTGTGTGGGTGGATTGATTGGAGGCTGATGGATTTGTATCAACAAAGAGAGATAGAGAGAAAAAGAGAGAGAGATCTGGGGGAAATCTGATAATTAATACCGGAGTGTGTGCACGTAATTAACGTTTGTTGAATGATCTGTGAGGCCGATGCGCACACACTAACGATCTCATACAATCTCATACACATTCCTGTATAACTGAGTGTGTAACTGTACACTGTGCGCAGTTATTAAAAAGTTGTAAGCCTTCTAACCAGCTAGTCTGCTGCATACCAGGAATGGTGCTTGTCAATTAACAATGAGGCTTCCATGTGGATGATACTCTGACGAATCTAATCTGACACCAAAGGAAGACATGTAGGTGTGTGTGTGTATTACTCACTGATCTGGCAGCGGTCTCCCAGTGCCTGGAACTGAGCACAGTCACACACACCGCCCTCCTGACACCAGCCACCATTGAGGCAGCCGCAATATTCTGGGGGAGAACACAACGAACAAACTCAAGTTCACTTTCCCCAGTCTATCTGAGTAAAGAAAGTTTTAGGCATCTGTGAATGGGTCGCTTCAGAAGCAGCAGATTTACCTGAAGAGGCATCTCTGGCTGTGTAGTTGTGTAAAATGCTGCGTGACAGAGTACCCTCCGACAGCAGCGGTCTGTATGTCTTGGAAAACAGTGAACAGTAAACACTTAGAGTAGTTCCTCAAATGATTCTCAAGCTTTGACAGCATCAGTGACATAGCGCTGTAGCGTTTGGTGACCTGCTGCTGTAAGTTAAAAGTTGCATCAGTTTGAGTGGGAGAAAGTGTACGTGTTAGTGAGTGTGTCTTATTCTTTACAAAGACAGCTTTGTGCCGGTTAGGGTGCTGTGCGCATGTGGGTGCCCTGACCTCCTCTGGTTCTCTTAGGTGTAATGTACCAACCTCCTCCCCGAGGAGATCCCGTTTCCTCCGAAGTGCATTAGCCCTCCTGCACACACACACAAACATGCACATTAGTGGGGAGAAACAGTCAGAGGGGAGACTTAAGTGCACTTTACACCACTTGAATTCGGACTCCAAACTACTCTTTACTGAAACCTCACACGCACAAGTGCACATGCACACACACTCTTGCGCTGTCGCTACCACACACTCTAGTGACAGAAACAGAAAGTGTAAATTAATTCATCAGCCAGCTTAGAAAATTGTGTGAGAATTATCTGTGTAAAATCATCTTTTTTTTTTACTCACTCAATATTACTTATATTTTAGTCACACTGTTATTGTACTGCATTTCATTCCTTTGATTTACCTCTGTAGTCTTCCTTCTGTCACTGAAAGTCGGCTCTGAGCTCCTAAACATAAAGGTACACATTCATTTTCAAAATAGGTATCAGCTACTTATCTAATATAAAATCATCTTGATAATGTAGCTAGATGTATCCAAAGAAACATTTTAATAATTCACATCTGTGTCACTTGTAATGATTTAGCAGTTGGGTGCCATACAATAACATGAAAGGGCAGTGAGCAAGAGCAGCTTTATACAATACATGCTTCATGAATGATGATTTAGAAAGGCAAATGACCTCTGACCTATAATACAGATAAACAGTAAGATAGGATTTGCCAATAATATTTATAAGAACTTGTAATACAGTGATATTGTGACTTAATATAAAGATTTTTTCACCACTTATGGTAGACCGATGTCCCTCTATGTTAAATGTAGTTTACATAAATATCTGTGCAGCAAACTTTATTATCATAATATTTTGTAGAAATAAATCTGTAACACTCACCCTCAAGAAACAGTAAGTGGGAGACTGAAAACGACATAAGAAGAAATCGTTTCACTGTCCACTTTAAGTTCATCTCAGAGTCCGAAAGGAAGTCCCGCCGAAAACGTTAACGGTGCATCTCAATGGTCCCGGGAGGAAAGGCTTTAGGATGTTTGGTAGCACCGGGACGATGCTCGGTCTTACCTGTGAAACCTACCCGGCGGCGACAGCCCCCCCTGAGCAGATGACGAGTAGCCTACACCTGTGTGGGCAGGTAAGCCTGCTCTATTCTCTGTCACTCCAACATCCTCAGCCAGCAGACAGGCTCGGTTACTGACTCGCCTCTGTGGTCTGTGTGTGTGTGTGTGTGTGAGAGAGTCGCAGGTTTGTCGCTCCATCACGGAAGTTTTCACCTCTAAAGTTAGGGTTAAAATTCTGGCTGACATGACCTGGGCGTGACACTTTTGACGTAGACATAAGCGGAGGTCAACGGCAGTGCCATTGAACAAAACCAAAGATACTGGATTAGGTTTATCCACCGTCTTTGACAAAACACAAAACAGGGAATTTCCGGTTATTCCCATAACGTTAGCGTACTGTAACGTTAGTTGTGATGAATTTGGCAGACGGTTTTTAGGACGCCAACCACAAATAACGTTACCATTACACCAGAAGCTATATAACTTATGTGCCGTCAGACAGCAGAACAGTAAGAGTAAACTCGCAACTTACTGTAATGAAATCATAAAATCGTTATAGGTACAGCTAACACCACGAAACAGACGTTAGCCTAGCTATCGTCAGTTGGGCTAGCTACAGTAGCTATCATTACGAAAGTTAGCTAGCTAGGTTAGCTATAGCTCGGTTAGCTAGCGTTCGTTATGTTCATCGTTGGACATTTAGTTTAGCACTAAATCCATCTTAAAATGCAACTTTATGGTAAATTGACCTTACCTTGTTTTTTTGACTTCTTGCCGACGACTAAGTTACTGTAACGATGCTAAAGTAAGCTAGCTAACATTAGGTCTGTTCAGTTTTGCTGCCATGCTGTTGAGTTGAGGAGTTGACACTCCTCTCACACTAGGCTATGTTGTATTGGATTTAATTGAAGTTTAAGTTGTTGGTGAAAGGGGTTATTGAATATTAAAGAAGTTATTTTTTATTATATAATTATTAAAATAATTATTATTTAATTATTAATAGATAAAATGGAAAAAAATATTACCATATGCCTAACATTGGGCTAAACCTGAAGCACAGTAACGTTAATGTTACCTCAGCAGATATGGTTTGCTGTGCTTCATTAAAGGTGTTTTTAATTCACTTGTTTTTAATTTAATTTTAATAATCAGCGCAATCCACTATATATTAAATAGGCCACTTTATTTTACATGTGCAACAGCTTGATACAGTCTATTTTTTACACTATTTATTTTCAGTTTTATGGATGATGATGATTATGTTGTCCGTTTTTTATTTGCCTGTTTTAGTTGGCACCTGGTCAGATGTAGCACTCTTAATCTCGATGTGTTCTCTTTGTACAATGAAAGTAAAGGCTTTCTATTGCTATTTCTACGTGCTGTGCTTTGTTTAAGTTGTATGAAACGATTAAATAATTGCCACATTTAGAAGCAGGATAGCAGTCTGCTGATTGTTGTATAAGCATATGCATGGTCTGTCAAAATGTACGCAACATCTGCACAATATAATATAGTCCAATGCAGTATACCATAGCCCAGGCTATTATTTTCTTGAATCACTGACGTCAACAGGCCTATATTTGGGACAGGTGTCTATATGGGACAGGCCTTTAATTCCTTTCACACTAAACTGTTGCTCAGCAAAGATGGGAAATACTATCAAATTGTTTATTTAAACCAGTATGAATATTACTTGTGTAAAAATTAGGCTTCGAATAACATTAATTATGGATCATTCATTTGATCTAGCTCTGATGGACAGGACATCAGTGAGGGACCAAGTTACGGCACTCGTTTGATGGCACCTGCTATACTGACACAACACCACTTTACCTGTCAAAACCATATTCACAACTTGCATTATCTTTTATGAAAAACCTTTCTGATTCTTTTGATCTTAGGACTCTTACGGACTAAAGGAATATAAATAACCTACCGGGTAAGAATAGATGCATAATTTGACTTTATGACAGCCTCAGACGTAGAAAGTGACCATCTTTTGCCATCTCTCTTGTTTACCATCCCAGTAAATCTGAAAGAATTATTCTTTGGTGCTCATGGTTTCAGCAAAATGAACTCAACAATTGAACTGTGGAGAATCTTACTGAGCTAACGATGTGTAGTATCTCCATATTGACAAAAGTTTAAACATTTGTAATTGTATGTATAAGTGGGTAGCCAAGGATCTGGCTTTATGCATCCAAAAACATCTATAAAAATGAACTTCTCGGCAACCAGACCAGACAGGGGTTTATTTGTCAAAACATAGCTACACTGGGCTAGTAAAAAGGACTGGGCGTTTAATTGGCACTGGAATTTTAATTGAAGCTTTACTGTATTCCAATAACTGCGAGGCTTATAATGCTTCTTGACTTTGAAAAGATGACTCAACCCTCTCAAAATTATGATAAGGAATTATTTTTACCGTTCTGCATAGAGAGGTGTACACCATATGAGTGAGGATGCACTCTGAACTTAATGTTGTTTTGATTCATATTTTATTGCCATCTACACTTCAAACTGCCAGGCTCTGCCAGAAGAAAATGTTATGAAGTGTGACCACACATACCATCTACCAACACATTAGAGAGGATGGGTGATGCTTCACTTCTTATTTACCATGTAAGATTGAATAATCTTAGAAATGATGTATCACATTGGAAAGAATGTAGATAAGAATTGTATTATTAGGAAAGTCCAAGTCCAAGACAGAGGGAAAATATTTGATCATATTCTTGTTGTGAGCCCGTTCTGCCACTTTGGCTGCGATGCTGCAGAGAAACCTGTCTAGAAATGATGATGCCAAGACACTTATGTTGGCATTTCTCTCAGTCTAGGCTGTACTCCAACACCATAACCGGTGTACTTTCCTTTTCATCATTTCATATCATGTAATTTTATTGTGAGATGTTGCAGTAAATTACAATCAAAGGAAATTGAAAACAACCACTCATTTAACTAGGAAAATGTAACAGTGAATGCTATGAATTTAGAAACAACAGCAGCCATATGAGGATCTCATTTCATTAGCCTTTGGATTGTCTCCCTCTGCAGGTTAATCATGTTCATATCAGGCTTAGCATGCATGTTTTTGATCAGCACAGAACAGAAGAAACACACAAAGGTTTTAAAAATCTGGTTTAATTTAATAGCACTGTACATAGTGATGCATCTTTGTTTAAAATTCTTTGTAGCAGTTTTGGTAGAAGCAGGAGGAGGGAAATACAGGAGGAAGAAGGTTTAGAGTCCACAGGAGTGACTTGAATAGTGCCAGGAGTGCAACAGGGAGGTTATTTTTAGGTAGTTTTACTTAATACAGGGTTTTAAGGAGAATTAAGGGAGAGGTAGGAGTATAAACTGGATGTAGTTGAGGTAAATGCTGCAAGGACACATTGCCCACTGGGGTCACAGTTTCATTTCTTGTTCGAAATTAGCGCATTGATTTCATCCTCTGGTTTGAGGCTATGCCATTGAGCTATTGGCCTGCGAGGGTTTGCCAGCATGTCTTCCCAGTGCCGTTGCTCAGTCCCAGTGCTGTTACTGCCCAGCAGCACCTTCCCGATGGCATCATTCTTCCCAATCTTATCATAGTCCAGCACAGTCACTGCTACCTGCACCTTCTATAAATGAAAATAGACACGCACACACACAAAGGAAATTGATTAATTCATGATTGACTGTATGTGCCTCTGTATGTGTGTGTACGGATTTATGTACCTCTATCTGTTCACATGGCACTTCAAAGCTGAAAGACTCATTGTAGTAAGGGTTTAAAGTGTTCTTCTTTATCGTTGTTTTCTTTTTCTTGAGCCTTTTCCCATTCTGCATTAAGTGGATCTTCACGTAAGGGTCTGACACAGAGAACAGAGAGGTTTTATGTCAGAGCAACAGCCTGGCACTGATGCAGTAACTCCATCAGTGAAACGAACGAAACGAAACGAAAAGAACTCTGAACTGACATGGAGTTTCAACTTTAATCTAGTGTGTGAATCCAGTTTGCTGCTGTTTGACTCACCTGATAATCCACCCACATCCATTTTCTTCAGGTTTTTGGCCTCCAAAATCACCACTGTCAGCTTCCCCGCAGTAGGCACATACCTCAAGGACAAACAGATGTCTCCAAGCCGCTCACTCTAATGCAGAGAGGGCAAAGTGAGTATGTGGCTGGAGAAATCTCTTAAAACGTAAGTATGGCTTTGCAACAGAGGTGACTATTCTGTGCAGTAGTCCTGGCTTTGAAATTAAGTGCAAGTATCAAAAGGAGAAAGTATTTGATTTTACTTAGAGATTGTACAGTATGTTGTTTATCAGAGGAGAGGGACGGCTGGGGTGTGACTGAGGTTTTTCTTTAATCTTGACCCTCCCCAGAGCGACAAATATTTTTCCTAGAACCTCCGTGAGTGACTGGGGGAAAACACATGACCCTCCCTCTACCATAATTAACCATATTTATTTTTTTCTATTCACACCAAAATATGAAAACACACATTAGGCAGCTAATTTCTCAAGCAAAATGCAAATCCTCCTTACAAATCGCATCATCATGCAAGCTGTGTGTGCACTTCAGCAGAATATGGATGCATGACAGCCACCTGGCATTGGTCCTACCACACAAAACCAACATTTAATAGGCCCAAACATCTCTTATGAATTTGAAAAGCTTACAATATTTTCTGTTTTTACACTTTCTTGCTACCTTAAATGGTGTCACTTTGTGTCTTTCAAACCTGATGATGTTGTTTAGGGTTCTGAGGGTGTTTCAATTAACACAAAATACAATTATTTAAAGTTGTGAGTCCCTCCTCAGTGCGTAAAAAAATATTTGACACACCTCCCCCGCCTTTGCATCACCAGTCCCTCAAGTCAAAGACACATCAAGCATCAGTAACACTTTCTTCGAAACACATCATTATATAAAAGGAAACCTATTTTCAAACTGTCTGTTAATTATGGAAAATCTAAAGGCTTGATTTTTTTTTTTTTTTATGCTGTTTGACTTTGCGAATCCCTTTTTCCAAGTTCACCTCCTCTCCCCTTCTCACAGTGTGCTCCCACCTCCTCCTTCTCTGCCTTCTGCAGATCCCTCCACTCCTGCAGAGACTGGCTGAAGTCCACACTGCTCATCAGTATCTTCACAGCTCCTATGGCATCGTGTTTGGAGAAGCGGTCAAAGTCGTACACAGTCATCACCAGCGTCTTTCCACCCAGCTCAGTGTACGGTACCTACAGAACACACATCAAAGACAAGAATTTGAAACATGTATGTGATGATAGTGAACCTAGTCGGCATAAATAATTCACTTTTATAATATATCTAGGAGCTTCAGCTCACCTTAAATGTGAACGTCTCATTGAAGGTGGGTTCGAGGGTCTTCCTATGAACTTTGGTTTCAAACTTTTTCTTTTTGTCCGGGAGCAGATAGAGTTTAACATAAGGGTCCGAGCTACCGCCCACGTCCATGGCAGGAAGTTCAGCAGCCTGCAAGATGCCGACCACCAGCTAGAATGTGATAGCAAAGGGAAGTAATAAGAAGAGATAAGAATCTAATTGGCAGAGAGAGAAGTATTAAAGTGGTGACATTTTAGAGTTGGCAGATGGTGGGCAAAAACATGTCATAGTGAATAACAGCATCTCACCGTATTATCTGTGAAGTTGTAGTCTAATGTGAAATGCAGTCTCCCCAACTTCTCCTCCTCCTTAGGCTCATTATCTGACAGATCTGTTTCTTTGGTACCTTCATCTTTCAACGGCTGTCCACACACACATGCACACAAACGCAGATTACATGCAGGTAAAAAATATAGCTTTACAAGTAATCAATGAAGACCTTCTGTCTCACTACTTGTAGAGCATCTATATGTGCTGTGTTCCTGCAGTGTATCACATAGGATTACACAGCCAGAGGCAATTAAACAACAATAATGTAACCATCTAAAGTTTATTTATTGTTTGAAGGGGACAGGCAGTTTTTACACCATCAGTGTGTTTAAATGTGACCTGCATCCTTGACGTCAGTGCAACTCTCCAAAACAGCTCATCTCAGACCTCAACCTTTACTACAATATGAGCAATGTGCAAAACATCCATTAGTCTTAACACACACTGACAGTTTTACTAATCCTGGCTGACCCGGATGTCAGGATGGTGATACATTGCAAGGACAATACATCTGCAGGGGGCGACTGCCTATGTGTGTAGCCTACCTCTTTGTAACCTCCATCCATTTCAGTGTCAAAGCCTCCGTTACTCTTCTCTTTTCCCTTTTTCTTGTCCTTTTCTTTGTCCTTGTCCTTCTTTTTCAAGCACTTCTTCCACACACACACGGCACACGACAGCGCCACGCACAAAACCACGATGCAAAGGGCAGCAATGGCCCATGATGGCACTGCAGATCCACATAAAACACACACAGATGATACATAATTGATTTACATACTTTTTTAGTCAGCAGTGTTCAGAATGTTACCCTTAACTTTCCCTACAAGATAAAGCTATTTTTCTCATCCAGTCTGAAAACACAGACGGCATAATTGAAGATACACAAAGTGAAGATGAAGTGAAGTGAAGTGAAGTCCGATACACCAGTAATAAATGGTGTGATAATTTATCTATCCGTTATGTATTCTGCTTGTTCCAAAGCATAATTGAAGCGAGATGACTATGATATCAAGTGACATATTCAATGACATCTTTCATGACTTGCAGTTTTGATTCTCCATTATACATGCGCATAGCATTACAGGCAGTATGCATATACAACTGGCACATCTGAACTAATACAAAGGAATAACTTCCACACAGGAGAAACAGATAATCCACCTCCACCAGGGAGATAAGGGTCCATTTCCATTTTTAAAAGTAATGTCATTAATCTGTCCCATTTGAGCAAATCCTGGTCTTTTCTGACCCTTCCTCATTTAGCCACACATCCCTGAAAACAAAGACACTCCCTGCACCTTTTCCTCCCTGAGAATGATTTGCCATCCAATTATTCCAGCTGTCTGAGTCCAGACCTCCAATGATAAGGAACACAGATAACGATCTTATTTATATTCTTGAAACAAGACAGAGCTACAGCACTTTTTGTTCTCCCAAATTGCCACATATGAAATAACACTTTAATGCCTAGCATGCTTTAACAAAAGCCTCCAGGGTTATACCTGGCTCTGGTGCTTGGGTATTTGACCCAATTATCTTCTAGAAATGCCGTGCTTAATGGCTACCAGGGATACTTGACTTGCTTTGCCCAAGGGGCCAGTTTTACAAGATCACAGGAGGCCAAGGGGCCAGTAAATAAACAAACATTAATAATTGATAGCCAATTAGCCAGTTCTCTGTTGGGGGATCTGGGGATCTTCCCCTGGCACTTTTTTATTTGATACAAAGGCTCTGTTTTGGTGCTTTTTAATGCACTCTGGTATGTACATTCAAAGTACAAAAGGAAATTCCCAGTGTGAATCAATTTATTTAATTGCGATTTCGAGCAGTGGTTCCCAACTGGTCCAGCAACAGGGTCCAGATTTCTCCTTAGTCATTAGTTCAAGCTCCACATGGTTTAATGTATTCAGGGTCATACTTGTGTTTGCCCATGTTGTCGAGCTAGTTTGCTGTCTTTGTCAAGTAGCTGTCCGTTGTTCACTCACTCTACAGCACTTCAAAATAAAAGCACTGTGCCTAAAATTCACTGTACTTAAAAATAAAGTGTGTTTTTTGCAAATTTGACACATTTGTGAGTCACTTGTGGTCCAGTCAGAATGGATCCATGACCCACTTTTGGACTAGGACCCATCTGTTGGGAACCACTGAATTAGAAAATGGCCGGCCAGCCACTCGTCACGCTACTGGGTCATAAGTTGAGTGTCAGTGCGCTACACCATATTAGTACCTAGGCAGGATTGTATACACTTATGTTATCAGAGCAAAAGAACACTTCACACCTCTGTTTCAAAGTTTGCAGACAACCTTCTGCACACTGTCAAACCTGTAAATGTTTGGGTAACTAGGCGGTCATCACACTGATCAAGGTCAAGTTACTAAAACATTGTAATAAATGTGTTTCTTCTGCGAGTTACACAATGTACAGGAGGGTGTCTGCAAATTGTGCCGTGCATGTATGCTATACCAGAACATGGGGATTACTGTCTACAAGGATGGAGAAGGACTTAGGTGTCCTACTCACTGTGGATGCTGCGCAGTTCACTCATGAACTTGTTGGGATTGTGGCCTCCAGGTTGTTTTTGGCCTGGGGTGGTTGTTGCATTTGGGAAGTGGGTTGGGGTAGCGGGGGTGCCAGGGGCATCTGGGGCAGCTCGACGGTTCCCAGTCATTATTTAAGGAAAGACAGCAGATCCAGAATTAAACTTGCAGAGAGACAGAGAAACAGAAGAATATTAGCTCGGCCCCTAAAATGACAACTTGCAATATGCAATATACAAAATAATGCACTTCAACAAAACAGAAATAGGCTCACAAATGCCCTCCAAATGTGCAAAAATCTAATTTGAGGAACCAAACAGATCACATAAACACACATACACACCAGCGCGTTATTGATCAGATGTATTTGTAGCAATAATCTGCTTCTAGACGCTGTATGACCACTGGTGTCAAATAACTTCTCCTGTTTCTGCTGGCCTGGCACTAACACTCGAACACAGGATATGCAAGCAGCTGTCTTTGCCAATCTTGCTGACATGCAGAGGGAGAGGGACAGAGGAGAGGAAGGGGACAGGTGAAGTTGAGGCATCACGCGTGGACCGCTGCTGTTCCACAGTGAGCTGCCAGGGGTAAGACTCACGGGCCAAGGTCACGCTCGGTATATGAGAGCAAAAGTCCCGCTGCCAAGACTGGACTCCCAAGTGCAAAAATGTTTTGATATGTTATTGTCTATTCTGCAGACATCACAGGTATTAAATATCTGGGGTTGAGTCAGCAGATGTGATCTCACACCCAAGCGGACACTGATCTCGGTTTATGTCTGCTTTTTCTGAAAAGCTCAAACAGAAGCCACTGACAGCTGCGGGAGCAAACGGAAGAATTCGAGGTACATGCAAAGGAAGGCGTAATGATGCCATTGGTGGCTTTTTCTCAAGTCTGCTGCAGAGGTGATAATGAGTGACTCAGTATCTGCACCATATGGTCCCCCAACTTCAGTCATTAATGCAGCTGAAACTCTTTCTACACCAGATCTAACAAGGTTGCAGCTTCATTACAGTGTATTAAATATGATGTCATGACAGATGAAAGCTCTTTATCTACAAATGTAAAAGTTTAAACAGACTTTTTTTAGCTTAACATTGGATATTTCCTTAACCTTGAGAAGATCTCTCAGAAGAAGCAAAAGAAAATCACTGAAAGTTACCAACCAATAAATCACCCATGATGATTTTGTACCCCAGCCTGTGTTCGATAACGACCTGCACGGACCTTATTAAAATTTCTCTGCGTTCATGGTTTACACACAGTTACTTTTCACTCAGCTCAGGCGCAAGAACTAAATCAAAGTACTTTTGATTGATGAAACAAAGAGGGTAAAAAAGGACCCAGAGACATACCTGTATTCGGTCGTCCCAGCGGCAACGTCCAGACTCACAGGTACTCCTTTTCCTTACAGAGAGGTGGAGGAGGAGGAGGATAAAGGCTGACAGGACCAGAAAGGGCAGGAGAGGCGGAGGAAAACAGTGAGGTAGGGAAGAGTTTATGTATCACCAGTTGTTAGACATCAAGAAGAAGAGTGTGAAAGCTGGAGCAAGAGAGAGGGAGGGTAGGGCAAGACAGGGTTGGGTTTGGGATAGGTGGATTCGCAGCTCGGTCATCTTGTGTTGCTCCCCTCTGTGTGTGTGTTATGTGTTCGGGCGAATGTGTTCTTTTCTGTCCATTCAGGTCTCACGGGAGCTCGGGTGCTCATTTCTGACGCCCCAACTCTCGTGACCTCTGTCCCATCCCTACAGGTCACCCTCACCGGGCCACTGATGCATATTCATTAGTGTAGTGACACGGCTTTTTAAAGGCTCGTTAGCATAGTGAGAGTTCAGCACTAGAGGACATTTACATTCAGAGTGGACAGCTCTGTATGTGTGTGCGTGTCGGTGTGTGTGCATCTGTGCATCTGGCAGGAGCTGCAGAACTGTCTCATATTGTCTATGTATAGATGATGTTGCCTGATTTAGAAACTTAGGATGTGGTTTCTGCAGCAACACGGAGATCAAGTTCCGGCCCCGCCCCTTTCACCTTGAGGTACCAGAGATGCACAGAGATACTGTACAGAAGGAGGGATGAGACAGAGGGAAAGAGAGAGGGGGTAGGGGGATGGGCAGCGTGACATAACCTCTGTCTGGGACATGTAGAAAAATACACTATAGAATTATTTTGCTTATGACAAACATTTTAGTTTAAGTGTGCTTTTTTATTTTATTTTTTGTGACACAGTCCAGAGGCCCATGTTTGAATCTTGAGCTGACATGAACAAAATCCCTCTTTTTGTCCACAGCACATTTATGTGTGTGTAAAATTAAGTTTTGCTTATTTATTGAGGGAGACTAATTAATACAAAGATCTCTTTTACAAGGGAGAACAAATTACATATAAACAGCATCACAAGATAGTTAGTCAGAAAAGGCACTCATCATATACACAATCAATCAATCAAACTTTATTTAGTTATATAGCACTTTTTGTGCAAACAGAATGCAACACAATGTGCTCCACACAATGAAAACAATACCCCCCATAAATAAGTAAATAAAAAGTTAAAATGAATAAATAAGTAATGAAATAGAAAAAACAGCTAAAAAAACAGATTTAAATAAATAAATATATAAATAAATAAATACACAATAATCAGAAATATAAAAAATTAAAAATTAGAATAAGTACATAAATAAAAATAAATGAAAAATAAAATAATAATAATAATAAAATGAAATAAAAGACAGTTCAATTAAAAGCCAGGCTAAAAAGGTATGTCTTGAGTTTGCTTTTAACACTCTTTGCGGCCCTCAGGTCTTCAGGCAGGCTGCTCCACAGACGTATATACACAGACACCCAATTTCAAAGTTAGAAATATTATTAAGAATTCTGGTGTTGTGATTATTAGGACTGAATTCATCTAAGGATGCTAAATATTTCTATAAACAGAAGGTGTAGTTTTAGTTTATGAGGTGATTGTACAAGTAGGTAGATGGCTACATTACGGAGGAAGAAGTGGGTATACTCTTCTATATATTCTGTGGCCTTTTGGCTAATAGATGGATATACTGTAGACCAGTGGTTCCCAACTGGAGGGTCCAGATTTCTCCTTAGTCATTAGGTTGAGGTCCCACAGTCTAATACATTCAGCATCATACTTGCGCTTGGACATTTTGTTGAGCTGATTAGCTGTCTCTGTGAAGTTGCTGTCCAGTAGTCACTTACTCTACAGCAGAAAACTGCACTTCAAGAGAAAAGGTCTGTGTTGGAAATTCACTGTACTTAAAAATAAAGTGTATTTTTTAGAGTTGACATGTTTGTACTTACGCCGACAGGAAAGTGGGACAGAGAATAGGGATGACATGCAGCAAAGGGCCACAGGTTGGAATCGAGCCCGTGCTGCTGCAAAGGACTCAGCCTTCAGGTTGGGCGCACCTATTGAGCCAGAGGTCACCCCACTTAAGGCCTTTTTAAAGCTGTTTTGGCATGTCCTTGTAGGAAATGCACAGGTGTTAGTGATAACATTAACGATGGCTTCGATCTTTCCAAGTTTCCCAGCAAGACGTGACACTTTGCCAGCTTGCTGAATAGCACACTAACCCTGACACAGAAGCTAGAGTTGAAGGGAATTCAGCTAACGTTAATTTATTCTTTACATCATCTGTGCTTTTAATGTGACCTGTCAAAAGGCCTGTGGTGCTGCAAATTTGCATATGGATTTTTCTGCACTATTATCAGCCCTGTAAAGGCAGGGAGATAGGCATTTTTCATGGCAGACATTGTCATAGTAGGAGAAGCACAGGTGTATTTAATAATATTAATGATAGCTGCATTCCATTTATGCCAGGCCCTGGTGTTGTGTATATGGCTCACTGGAATTGCTTGCTGGCACACAGAATGGAACAGAGCCATCGTTAATGTTATCGGTTTATTTTCATTTGCTTGTCCTATGACTAGTCCCTGGGTGTTTCTCACAGTCGAGGACGGATTCTTACGTGGCAGAATTCAAGGATGCTATGTAAGCAAATCCCTCCGAAGGACTGCTCCAATGTCAAGGATCCTTCAAATTCTACCGAGGACAGTCGTTCGTTCAGAGAATTTTCAATGATGCATGTGTGTATCCTCAGCAGGTAGAAAGTATTCACAATTCTTTGTGCACAATTTGCTGGATGTGAAGGTGGGGCCTCTCAATGAGAGCGCAGCAGGATTTAGATAGATACAGTGGTGGAAAAAAGTTTTCGGACACCCTTAAAATTTTACACAATCTCAAATATTATCATGAAATATTTGTGGAAAAATCTTTTTTGTATTTCAAAAGGTGTGGCTGCATTAGACTGATACAAACAAATACAAATTATATTGTTTTGTTTATTGTTTACAAGAAAGACTAACAAAACTAAATTCTTGACAGTTTCAATATGTCAGTTCTCAACATTGTCGGTATCAAAGTCAACAAATAACAGAGAATGTGTTCAAAACTGAACAAAAAATAAATAAACCATCACATCATCAAATTAATATTTAGTAGTCCTGCCACTGGCACGTAGTAGAGCTCTAATCCTGGCTGGCATGTTCCCCACGAGCCTTTCACACTGTTGAGGGGTAATCTTGTCCCATTCTTCTTGAATTACTGCTTTTAATTCTTCTAAATTCTTTGGTTTATGCTTTGAAACAGACCTTTTGATAATCCACCACAGATTTTCAATGGGGCTCATGTCCGGGGACTGAGCTGGCCACTCTAAGACCTGGATACTGTGCTCCTGCAGCCAAGTTCTACTGGCCTTGGATGTGTGGCAAGGGGCATTATCTTGTTGAAACATCCGGTTTTTACCTCGACGGAACAGTGCACGCGCAGAAGGGAGCATGTGGGTTTCGAGAATGGTACAATACTTGGTAGAGTTCAATGTGCCATCACAGACAGTGAGATGACCAACACCAGCAGCACTCATGCATCCCCAAACCATGATGATGCCTCCACCATGCTTGACAGTAGGTACTGTACATGCTGGAGATAATGCTTCGCCTGGCCTTCTGCGTACCCTCACATTAGTAGGAGGAAGATAAAGCTGGAAACTGGACTCATCTGTCCAGTTCTTGTGTGCCTGGGCCCAACGACGCCGGGCTAACCTCTGTCTCTCATTGATCAGGGGCTTCTTGATAGCCTTGTAGGACCTTAAGCCATGATCTAAAAGTAGGCCACGTACAGTGCGGGTGGAACACTGGACACCAGTTTGGTTTGACCACTGCTGCTGAAGCTCCTGTGATGTCATTCGGCGGTTTTGCCTGCACATGCGGATCAGGATGCGGTCATTTCTTGCTGAAGAAACCCTTGGACGCCCAGATCTTGGTTTGTCTTCCAAGCTGTTGGTTCATCTGTATTTCTGCAGAGTGTATCCAACTGCTGAAGGACTGCATCTGCACTTCCTGGCTATCTGGCAGCTGTACCCTTCCTGGCTGAGAATCTTTATCTTCAGGCGTGTTTCCTGCGTTAGGTTCCTTGTTTTAGCCATTTTTGTGTCTGAAGAACTTTCAAATGTGCTGGCTTTATGTAGACACGAAGCTTGGCAACAAAAATTGTGTCTTTTAATAAAAAGAACGACCTTCATCACTGGTACCAAAATGACCCAATACTCAAAATTTCTTATGTATTTTTATGGAACCAATCAATTTTAAGTTTTTAATGGCTTTTTTAGGATTTATTTAGTATTTTGGCTGTGACTGTACTAAAAGAAATTGCACTTGAAGACCTAAGAGTGATTCTTAATGCAATATTTCACAAATGCATGGGGTGTCCGAAAACTTTTTTCCACCACTGTATGTCATGTATTTGGAGTAATATCTCTAAGAGCTTTTATCATTCAAGCATAAAAAACATAGACAGAAACCTCATAATTTACACTTTCCAATGTGTCCACTGCCAAATAATGAGATTTTTATAGATTTTTTTTTATAGTTTTTAATTTGATCATTTATAGCAGTGATAGAGCGCTTAGTGCCACACTAGTTTCATTTAGCCTACCTGTTTGTTTTTTTAAGTAGGCCTATAATCCAGAAATATATTCGCACCAAAAGTCACGCAAATTTGACAATACTGCTTACATTTGTTCAAATTGTACACATTGAATGTTAGAGAGTGCCCGAATTATCATAGTATCCTGAAACCCCCTCAGTCTGCTGAAGGTTAATGATGCACACCTGGGGATACTCATTAGCCTGGTCCAGTGTGTGTTCACTTAATGCTAAGAAGGACTCTCTACTACCAACATCCTACCTACTCGCACATGCGTATAAAAAAGGAACATCCCTGCACGGTCACTTTTGCATATGTAGTGTGTGTAGCAGGTTCTTGGAGATAGAAAGCAACTGACGCTGTCACACGCTAGGTGGCAGTAGTCATCTCTGATCTGAATTACATCTGCGCAGCAAACCACAGAAGAAGCCTCGTCTCTAGGATACGGAGAAAGCGTTCCTGTCGGACTGATGGTGAGTTTTCTCTGATTAAAGTATTGTTTTCTTGGGAAGGAATAGTTTCTTTTTAGCAGCTAGAGAGTCGTGCTTTTAATTAGTTTCAAGGGTTTGTGATAAAAGAAGCTCAGCCGGAAACAACTTCACCGCACTGGTTTAGCTAACTAGCTAGCTAGCTAGCTAGCAGATGCTAACGTTATCCACGTAGCGTTAACTTAGGAGTTAGACAGGTGTGTTTACACTTACGTTGATTGAATTTGGTGTCGGTGGACACTGTTATGAAAAGCGTAATATTTAGTAGCACTGTAATATGCAGGGAGCTTTCTTGTTGTCTTAGAGCTGTAATCATGGTTGATAGACATTTTGCTACCGTATTTACAGTGTATGTGAATGTATTTGGGGCTTGTGCAGTGTGTATGGTTAACGTACATACAGCTGGTTACAGGTAACGGTTAACAAAGATCCACAGACAGTCATATGTAAACTCTATAAAAAGATTGTACCACAGCAACTTGTAGATCTTAAGCCTACAAAGTGTAATATAACATCTTTCTATCAGAAGAAACTTGGTAAATGTAAGCGTGCAGTGTAAATCTTCCATTACCATCACACACTGCATTCAAGCATGCAATATATCATATAGTTTACATAGTTTGTCAGCTACACACACTGAATGCACATAAACTGAATATTAATATTAGGGTGTGATAAAAATAATACATCACTGTTTAGGTTGAGCACAGTGCATATATATTAGACTTTGAACAGATACTAGTAGAAGTAGTTATTAGTAGTAGATTATTTATTATGAATAATGCATACTCACTCTGTAAATTGCAAATAAAGTCAGGCTGTCTCAGCACAGCAGGAATACATTAATAATTAAAACCAAGAACATGAGATGTAAGCAACAAAAATTGACATCTGTTGACTCTGCTACATAAATCCTGGGTCTGTTGCCTGTTTGTAAAAAAAAATTTTCAATTCATAGTTGAAACTCCTGCCTATCTTTTTTTTAAACCTTAGCCTGTGCGACTTTCAGGGATGCTATCGATGGAGCATCTTCACCTGGAACATGTTCTGCAGACTGTGTGTGTGTTGGAGTCAGTCATCCTCCGCAGTTTTGGCCCTGAAGGAGGACAGGTGCTGTTTACCCGAGACACCGGACAGGCGATGTTGAGCCGCAGCGGGACCCGCATTCTCACTGCGCTCCAACTGGAGCATCCACTGGCCAGGTAACACACACCACTTTTTCACTATGATAGTCTTTGTCAAGTCACACTTTTGCTTTTAATGTGTTTGTGTGTTTTTCTATTTTAGGATGGTGGTGGAGTGTGTCTTGAAACACAGCACTGTAACAGGCGATGGAGCTAAGACCTTTATCCTGCTGCTGGCGTCATTACTACGGATGATTCATACAATGGCTTGCAAGGAGCCTAATGTGTCTCACACCTATAACTCCAGGGAAGCAGCAGAGGCTGCCACTGCCAGGCACTTGGCTGACAAAATATTGGCTTTTTCATTGGAGGAGCTGGGTGATCTCATTGTCAAGGGAGTGGGCCCGCATGGATACTTTCTTTCGTGGGAGGATTTAACTGCACAGACACAATCACCTGGGCACACAAACTCTCACAGCATTCAAAAGCTGCTGGCATCATTCTTTCATTCACGTTTGGGTCACACCCACTGTGACCTTATTAGTGACCTCACCTGTGAACTGCTCGCTCACTGTAAGTTTAAAAATGACCTACCCTCCTCATCACTCCAGTTTGTAAATGACAACTTTCCTGCATTGCATACACCTGTATCAGGCTTCCCTATTAGTTGCTCACGTTTGATTGAGGGGCAGGTCATTCACAGGGACTTTGCTACACCCTGCCCTCAGACTGACCACCAGCCAATCAAAGCTGTAGTTTTCACTGGGTACCTGCAACCAAAATTGCTCAGTGCAGGAGAAGTGCTGGAGATGGGAGGTGGAGAGCACGGGGTGGAGGAGAATTCAAGGAAGGAGAGAAATATTATGCAGTTTAGTGCCTGGGCAGAAAGGTCACTTGAGTGTGTCATTGCAAAGCTGCAGAGTCTGGGTGTCTCTGTGGTCCTGTCTGCAGTGAAACAGTCGGCTGCTGTCCTGGCTTTAGCCGCACAGGCAGAGATGTGCGTTGTGGAATGTGTCAGTGAAGATGAGCTGTCTCTCTTTGCCCAGCTAAGTGGGGCCACACCAGTTTCGGACTGCTTGATGATTGAACCAGAGCACGTTGCCATACTGACCTTTTGCAGACCAATACTGCTGGGATCCCATAGGTATGAAATCATGTCTGACTTTCTATCTCATATACTGTGCATACATAGCCACATATATCTATAGAAAGAGTTAAGAATAATGGATTATATATATCTGCATGGAGCTTTGATTAATAATATCTTCTTCATGTGGTTTGAATTATGGAAGTCAAAATTAAACTTTTTTTCTCTTTCACAGGTATGTCCATGTGGCTTTCTATGACTCAGAGGTCATGGTCACACCCTGTAGTCTGGTCATTTGTGGAGCAGGGGAAGGACAAACTGACCAGTATGGATGTGCGTTTCAAGATGCCATCCGCATGCTACTTTCAACTTGGGAGCCCATGAGTATGACTGCAGCTACAGCATCAAAGAGGACCTTGCACACAGACAAAAGCTCATCTTTACATACAGATGATCAGATCCCTAATGCACCTCTCCTCCAGCAGTGTGTGTTGGAGCCAGGCTGTGTCATACCTGCTGGTGGGACATTTGAGTTCCTCTTAAACCATGTCCTCCTACAACATGGCCGCAGCTGCTCAGTTTCTGATGATACAAATATGGATATCCCTGCTGTTTGCCAGCTCTTGGCAAATGCTCTGTTTAGCATTCCCCGACAGATTTACTCCCACAGCCGGAGACGTTTCCTGCAAATTCAAACTAGGCTCCTGAGTTTTATTCAAAATAATTCCCACCCTTTCAGCCTTGTATACAAACAAGAACGCAACACAATCCTCACACAGGATCAGGGCGAAAGCGAATTTCCTCTAGAGGAGGGTAAACTAAGCATACATTGTTGTAGAGAAGCTGACATGCCATCAAAAGTTTTTATGTCGCACTTGGGCCTTGAATCTGTCTCCTGTAAATACAAGCTGCTTCTGGCCGTGTTGCAGTGCGCCTCAAGTCTTCTTCATGTGGACACTGTGCTGCACACACGCACTGCCTCACACGCTCAGTCACGCAGACTTGCAAACATTTCCTGGGAGGGCACAGAGGACGAGGCTGAAGATTGAGATTGTATTGTGCCCCGAGATGAAAGCCATAAACGCAGTTTCTAGTTTCTCTCTGTACTTACTCAGGTATCATTCAAAAGTTGGAGGAAATAATTTGCACTTTAATATAGACTGCTACATTAATTTTTGTATGGCCACAGTATTTTTTTTTCAAAACAATTTATTTATCTCACTACAAAATGTTTGTGATGCGTATTTGTAATGCAGGTTTATACTTCCACTGAGATAATAAATTACATTGATGGCAGTACTATTGTGTGGTGCTGTTTATGGGCCAATAAAATGTAATGGTGGTTCTGCGCCAACCTGTCCTGAATCAAGGCTAGGTTTGGCAATAACAGTAAAAAAGAAAACATCAAACAACTTAGCGTTACTCTGTGCAGAGGAAAGAATGTGAAGTTGTTATCAAATAATTTAGTCTTTATCTACTGTGTTAATGTGAAGTAGTGTGAGTGAGTCAGTGTTGACGTTGGCCTCTTTACTCTTCACTTCTCATCATGGTTCCTATTTTTCAACATTTCTCTTCCTTATCTCAATTTTCCGGCCCTCTTCCTTTGGCCAGAACACATTCTGTTACATAAAAGGCACACACACAGAACAACATGGAGACGTTGTCACACATGTATACACGCTCCTTTTTATAATCAACGTTATCTCCATAGTGGGGGTGGGGTGTCTGAGAGGGAAACACCCGGCTGTCAACAACCAAATCAAAGTGCACTTCCTCATGCTATAATCAGAGGAACACTAACTCTATTCTCACCTCTTTTTTGATGAATGGTGACTCATTAGAAATAACTAGGCCCACAGCCATACATAATCGTGCACCGTATACTGTAATCAGTGTGTGTTTAGTTTTGAACACAAATTTTCCATAAATTAATTGTCATGGCATGACTCACAAACAAAGACAGGTCTTGGCTTTGTTTGGGCTTCAGATCAAACTCTACATGAGTCACTCTTGATGAGCGCAAATATCAAAAGAGGGTGAAGCTGGAGGGAGAAGACAGAATGTTTTTTTCCACCGTGCACATGGAAAAGAACTTGGATGTTGTTTTCAGTGTTATTGAGGCACCTACGCCCTTCTAACCCTTACATGCCCCCTGTATCCTCCACAGCTAATTCACACGGAGTAGTCAGTTTGATACTGCGTCAATTTAATAGTAAAGATTTTGCTATTTAGTGAATTATCTTCACCCAGTGACCTTTTGTGAATAGGCCAAATGAAAAATAACAGCTCATTTGACTCTCTCTGTGTATCAGGGCTGCACAGTTAATCAAAATACTACTGAAATCACAATATGGCTAAGAGATCCAAATCGTAGGAGCTGCAAGTTTTTGATAAAATGTGTCAAAACATATCAGTATAAATGAAGCATTGTGGTGCTACAGACATGCCCTGGCCTACAAATCATAATCCAGATGTAAGGAAACATGCTTTTTTGGTACAGACCTCAGCAAAAATCACATCATCATCATCATTTATTTTAAATCTTGGGTTAAAAGAAATGCAAAAAATATTATTTTTGCATATTGTGCAACCCTACTGTGTATGTGCGAGTGATTGCGTGCCTTAATATAGTACCAGCAAAGTCAGCTCAATCAGTATATTTTGGTTTATTTGCCTCTCATTAATTTTTGTCTCTGTGAAACAGTGCACATGGTATAAATCAACCCAATCTCTGTAAAATGAAAAGAACATTATAAAATACACAATCAAACCACATGTACCATAACAACCACCTAAGTGTATAAATCTTTTACAAATAAAAAAAGAAGACATTTACAAAAAGTGACAAAAAATTAAAGGCTTTTCTTTTTTTTTTAAGAAAGGTCAAGTTAGGAGGTGGAGAAAGAAAGACAAGGAACAAATGAAATGTCACAATGAAGGAACCAAAATGCTACTCTCAATACCAAGCTGGAAGAAACCACAGTCACCGCAGTTCACAGCTCGGCATTCAGTTGGCTACTAGTCACCATGGATTGATGTCGGTGTTATAACAAAAAGGACTGTAGGATTTCATTGGCTACTGCTGTACTGTGCTGAAGTGGTGGTGGTGGTTGCCTTTTTCATGGCCCTGATCCATGACTCTTCTGGCCGGTAGGTGACCCCGAGTGATAGCAATAGAAATGTGATCAGCATACAGTAATATGATCTTTTGTTTAGATAATTAGCAGTTCACAAACACTAATTTCAATCAAATGACCACAAAATTACACATTTCTGTACTACATTGCCACTGAAGCACAGATGACACCCATTCTATAGTTGGGCCTAATAACCACATCGCATCTATCTAGTCCAGGAAGGTGGGCGGCACAGTTATAACTGATGTAGTATTATGTAATAATCAGAAATATCTGCACCCGGCCTAGCTTAGATATCCCCCCTTGAACAAGCAGTGTTTCTATTGGCAGTGGAGAGTCATGTGACTCGAGGAATGACATCATGCAACATTAACAAGGGCTCCAGAATGTGGTGGTGGGTGTCACACCACCTCCCGAGACTTCCTGATGGCGCAGCACAGGAGCATGCTAAAGATCATCCCAAACACCTGGAAGACAGAGGGAGATGTACATTACTTGTGTTAGCTCATCTCTGCACTCTGTTCATCCCCCAGCAGACACTGGGATAAGTTAATCGCACACTTACCATGACGACGCCAATGGTGATGCCCACTCCTCCTATGATGTGTAGCTTGGAGTCAAACACCTCATCAATGGCGTCAGGGCAGCTCTGCAACACACAGGCATGACTCCTTTCAGCTTTCTTTAAACCTATGCTGAACATGACTTCTGGTATGGCACACATAACAGACAGCCGGAGAGCATGCAAGCTCTGGTAAACCATTGTTGCCATAGTAACACTGCAAGGCAGTTGAAGAAATTAGTCTGCAAAGGGAAGACTGATAACGCGTCACACTATCATTATGTATTTGACGTACAGTAATTGCCCCAGCTCTCACAGAGCCTCAAGCATGACTGGCATCTGTCAGATCTTTTGGATTGTCTCTCATGTTGAAATGTTATTTTTTTGTTTCTGCATTTCTTGGCTGAAGTACTCGGCTGTGTTGGCATCCAATCTATACACACATTCAGGGTAGTTGTACCTTAGTAATGAGCTCCTCAAGTGGCTCTCCCCGGGGACAGGTCTCTTTGTCAGTGTCTTGTACAGTACCAGTTGGTCCGCAACAGTTCAGCTGAAAACATACAAAAAGGCAGAGAGAACAATATGAGCTGCAGAAGGAAGAACACATATCCCTAACTGTTTTAAAGGAATAGTTCAACATTTTGTTTTAGTTTTTTTCCAAAGTCACAGTGAGGTCAGCAGGGAACCAGGAGATTCACTGCACAGAGGTACTGTATGCATACGTAGTGTTGTTTAGCAAGAAATAGTTACTGTACCTTGTAAATTTACGTCTAAAACAACAAAAAATAAATTTACATTACAGTTATTGCACAAAATAAACAACATAAAACATGTTTAAGGAGTAGAGTGCAGGATTCATAGGATTTACAGTAGAGGCATTTAGCAGTGACGATTGCAGCTACTTCTCCCATGTGCCAAGCATCCACTCCTGCTAAAGATTCCTTAAGTGTCCATTGTTCAGGAGGTTTTTACCAGGAACGGAGTTATCGGCAGAGGTCTCCTCCTCTTGAAAACAATTGGACCGGGGGATTTAAACTGGTTAAACACTGACTAATTCAGTTTAACATGATAAATCATGTTCATGCTTCTCTGGTGCTGTTCAGCTTGTTACAGATGGGCTGCAAGGCCAGCACCTGCTAATGTATGCTCACCGCTCACCTTTTTTCTGATCCAGACTGTCAGGAGGTTTTAGCATGAGCCGATTTAAACTGATAAAAACACTGAATAAAACAGTTTCACATTAAAAAAAAAAAAAAAATCTGTGTTTTTCCAATGCCGCTTCTTGTGGAGGGGCTGCTAACTAAAGTGGCCGACGCAAAAACATGAATGGTGCTATCTAGAGCCAGTGTTTGGTTTCGTTCTGGGCTATTGTAGAAACATGACTGTAAAACATGACAGACTCTATGGACATGCTACATCGATATAAATGCCTCAGTCTATGGTAACAAAAAAAACAACTATTTTTATTTTCGGGTGATTATAAATTTAAGAAAACACACCTATTATATTTCAGTCAGATAACTCACATTTTAAATGTTAACTATTAGAGTCTGGCGTCTAGACTCCGGCCTCATCGCTCCCCGCAGATATGTTTACATGAGATACTGGGGAGTGATAATTAAATACCCCCCCTCGCCGGGGCCTGCAGGTGGATGCTGGAGTGGAGGTGGGGCTGAAAGAGCAAGCAGCAGTACTGATGCAGGGCAGCAGCAGCATACACGAGGCAAAGGGAGAGCTGGGAAGATTTTGCAGCTTAATTAGACTGCCAAATTGGGAGGGTGTGTTTTGTAGATGACATATGGAGAATGACATATGATGTGTGTGTATGGATCAGTGCAGCTCGAGTTGACTGCCTGAACTAGCTCACAGGCGTTGCTCCATTTCTACCAATATATCCCTTTAAATCCTGCACACAGGACCTTTAATTAGTGAATTACAGAGGTGCTGGTAGGCCTGTTATTGACCTTTGGAGTCTGGCTGGTTCCCTTTCCTCACACTCTTTATAGACTAATTGCCTCTCAGCTTTAGCACTAACAAAAAATGTATGAGTCCATTTTCTAAAATGCTGAACTTTTAAGGTACTTTGCTGAATCTGCAGCTTCTAATCATCTTAAATATTATGGACAATACTTCATGTGGAGAGTTTTAAAAAGTTTTGCTAAGTGTCAAAAATAACTTCCCATGGGAATACATTGCATTTGCTTGAAAACAACTTTGATGCCAAGTTTCTTTTTACAGAGTCCGTCTGTATTAGAAAGAAGCAGAAACAAAAGCAGACGTGGCTCACCCCGGTTTGAATCACCCGCAGAGTCTCTTTGAGGCGCTCGTCTTTTGTTGTCTGGTAGTTGTTGTAGGTCTGCTTGTAGAACGCTGTGATGTCATTCACCACCTGCAACACAGCAGTAAGCCGGGGAAAGCAATTTTATATACTTCGTATACTTTGTTTTTCACTGCCGCACCTATTATTGTGTGATTTATGTTACTTTTTGCCTTGTATTTTTTTTCTACATGGTGTTTTTAATGTGCTTCTTTATCTACGGTATATACAAAGGCTGTAACTATACAAAGAAAGTTATCAATTACCTTGCTTTGGTTGGAAAACACCCAGATTCCAGCCGCGACTTCAATGGCAAATATGATGAGCAGGAAGAAGAAGAACTGCAAAAAGGAGAGACAAAATTAAACACAGCCAATTGTGTGAATGTGTAACTCCATGCATGTGTGTGCGCATGTCTATTGCGTGCATGTGTGAACAAGTAAGGTCATTCAAGTGTAGCTGAACCCAATTTACATAGGCTCCTCCTCCTGCGAGATTTAGTACAAGAAGATTAGGGCCAGACAGGGCGGGCAGGCAGTAGGGAGGGCAGGAGGGGGGGAACAAGTACAGGGAAATCTACAGACTCTTCTCTGGCCTTGATACCGTTCAGTAAACAATGATGAATGTAGCTCATATTTCTTTGTGAGCCCAAGGTCAGTCCACAATCCACAGTCGTTTAAGTGGGATAACAAGTGCTGCTGAGTGAGAGCACTACAAAAATGAAAAAGTCTCAGACAGTGAATGAAACGGTTGGTCGTAAAGAGGTTAAATGTTATGTTTTGTTAAAGATCCAGTGTGTAGCATTTAGGGGGATAGATTGGCAAAAATATAATAAATATTTTCACTTAAGTGTATTATACCTGACAATAAGAATAATTGTTTTCATTAGAATGAGCCATTTCTATCTACATATAAACGCCGTCTTTTTTACATGTGAAACTACTGTATTCTGTTTTACTGGTTTAAACATTGGGTCCATTTGTTTTGGAGAGAAATCTCTGCGGATAGTTTGGCTCCTGATAAAAACCTCCTGAATGCCCTGTCAGAAATTAAGTAGGCACACATTAATTGGTGCTGGGCGACCAGCCTGCCTGTGATGTGCCAAACAGTGTGGGAGAAACACTGATTTTGAACATGAAACTGCTTTATTCAGTGTTTTTCCCAGTTTTGATCACCTGGTCCGTTTGTTTTGGAGAGGAAGAGACCTCTGTGAATAATTAGGCTCCCTGTAAAAACCTCCTGAACAATGAACACCGAAGGATATTTAACCCGGGAAAAGTTTCAGCTGGTTGCAAACTGCAGTCCTTCGTGCTAGACGCTATTAAAACCCCTAAATCTTACACACTGTTTCTGTAAGTCAAAAGAAGGGAGAATTATGTGAAGAATAAAAACGTGGTACAAACCAGTCCCAGCATACAGGGGGACTCCTGGATGGCCCCGCAACATCCCAGAAAACCCACCACCATCATCAGTGCTCCAGCTCCTATGAGGATATATACACCTATCCACACATAGAGAACAGATACAGGCGTGTTTAGTGTTTTGCAGAGCTCACATAAAACTCTCTAAAACTTTAACGTTTGCTTAAATGATAATAGATAGCATTCCAGCTCACAGACTGAAGCTTCTTACCTGTGTAAAACACATATGGAGAGTCTGATCCTTCAAACAGGCCTTTGGTCTTTGGGTCTAATCTTAGCCACAGGCCTATAGCAAAGACAGCAGTGCCTGCAAGCTGGAACACAGAAACATGTAGACTTTCATATTATAGTGTTATTATAGCACCCGTACCAGAAAGTGTAACAGTGAGAAATTAAGCGCAATAAAATTTCGGACAGGAAGTATACTTTTTATACGCAACTTCCCCACTAATAAAGCTGATTATGATTTTACCATACCAGCTAACAGTTACCTTGTCGCTGTCTTTAATTTTAAAGCTCTTTTTCTCTTTTCTCAGCTGCTTCCAGTTGTCATTTCAAATTTGCACTGACAGGCCCCATCTGGAAGCCTTCCTCTGGCCTCATCTTTACGTTCTGTTTCAGTTCTCAGTCCAGGAAGAGGTTTCCACAGTCATGTCATATCTAAATCTTCACCACCACCACCACCACCACCAGTATGTCGTCTCCAGTGGGGTAAATTCTTATTCTGTCTTCACAAGGCCATGACATGACAGTGCCCAATCACCAAAGACTTTCTATACCTCCTCAGCAATTCCTATTGCTTGACTGTAGATCAGTAGAACAAAGATTTGTATCTACACACATCGCAGCTAATTACCATTCAAATGTAGCATCAGAGCCATTCAAAATTAAATTTACATGTTTTAACTCTTGACGAGGATAGTTCTTGAGACAGACATTTGTAACTCTTCACCAATCAGATCTTGTAGTGGTATTTAAGCAATTGATGGGGAGCACGATATGCTGTTATGTGTAGGTGTGCATGTGAATGCATCTGTGTGCAATACGTGGACCTAGAAAACAAGACCAGTCTCACCTAGCAGAATGAGATGAGAGAAAAAACAAGGTTCCTTTGCTTTTGTTCACACATTCCCTGATTCATCAACAGATGTATTTAATACTGACACAAAGTAGCATGTGAATCCATCAGCACAAACATAGCATGCTAACAAAGAAGCATACAGTCTGTATTTTACATTGTAAATGTCTGTGCATGGTGCCATGTTAGATAAAGTGCACACACAGGCGCTTACAGGCGTGTGAATATAGATAGGTCAGTGAATTTTTAACCACAGAGCCTAACTGGAAGATGGCAATCTGTTTTAGTCAGAGGGTGTGCGTGTTTCCGCGTGTGTTCTACTGCTCCTCAACTCTTTTCATTATGTATACCTTTGTATGTATAATCTTATTTATGTATCATTATATGAACAAAATGGCAGATTATGATTTAGCACAAACGTGTACAGTAAATGTGTAATACTTGACGGGGAAGCTTCTCCACTTCTCCCTCACTCTCTCTCAAACACACACACACAACACAACAAGACACCATTAAAAGTAAAGCACACCTACCCAGAAGAAAAAGTTGAAGACAAACATGAGATATTTCACACACTTGATTCCCCCAGCGACAGCCATGCTGATTCAGTCTACACACTGCGCCGCTGTGAGTGTTTAATAACTAACTTCTTCCCAGGTGGAGGTGAAGCATAATGGTGTCAGTTAAAAAGGGTGGTGGAAAGAGAAAGCGTTCTCAATACCACGCCTTCATACAATCACCTGATCATACAGTCAGGGAGTGGCAAGAGAGCCGACAAACTGACCCCCATTGTGTGTGTGTGATATGAATTCCAGCCAGGGTTCTTTGCTCTGTTATTGTCCCATGTTCATGCATGTTTGTGTCTGTAACTACTGCATCTGTGCAGGTTATGTGGGCACACAGGGTGTTATGAACTGGAGAGGTAGCAGCAAAGAGGGCTCTGTCGAGGCATGTTGACATAAAACCCTTTTTTAAAATACCTGTCTAGCAGCATATTTACTGCTCTGCTGTCTGAACTGTGTGTGACTACAGTTAATAGTCTGCTCTCAAATATGATTACTTCCCTTTCCTACTCCCAGAAGCTGTTTTTATTGAAAGCGAGGTGTGTAAATCCTGCTCTTGATGCGCTGACACAAAGCTGTGCACCAACACTCTTGTTGTGTCCAGGCTGAGCTGAGATCAGATATCTGTGTCATGTGATCTGTGGCTGCATGGACAGGGTTATGACCTGTTTGTCATATCTTCACTTCCTGTTTAATCCAACACAAATAGCAAATAGGGAACATCTGCATTTATATGTGTATTAACTCAATATGATGGACAAGATATTGTTTGGGTTACACTTTAGTGTCGTCTTCCGGGTATGAACTTACTATATTCTTGCATCTTTGAATGTTTTGATGCCCAACATTGGTTGTGATGCCTGGATCGTCTTCTTTCTCACGCACATACACACACTGGGAAATCCCTGTCTGCCTTGTAATGGATGGTTATCTATCTATAGCTGCACAAATTATAAACTTCCATAAAAGGGCAAAACATCCATCTGAAACCACACACACAGATCACACACACACACACAGGGAGATCACAAACAAACGGACACAACAAGACACACCCTGCAGGCTTAGGGGGGACGCAAATAGCCTATATGGGATATCCAGGATTCATTTACACACACGGGCTGGCTCCAGGACATGCGCAACTCTTCACGTCACGTGTGGCAGCAGGAGCCTTAATTATTATTAAATCAGTCACATTCTCCAACACAATAAAGCACCCACCCTCCCCCTCGTTGCAATTATTAAAATGCCGTGCGCGCAAACTCCAGAGTGTAGTCTGCGCTGTGGAACTGGGTCACTTGGCCACCGGGGATTATTCTTCCAGCCCGCTCGGTCTCCACGCGTATTGGGACACTTTGTGTTCACTGGTGGCCGCTGCCAGAAATAATGCAGGGGGGCACCTCAGAATATACTGTGATAAGTAACCGAGTCTGTGTGTGAGTGCTCGGTACGATCCTGCATCTGGGACACCGTATCATTTCATTCACTAGCCCATATAGTAACCTGCTCACACACGGATGCGCATGCACGCAAAGCTGTCTCCCTCACGCACATGAAACAAGAGACAGGATGTATGCGTTTATCTGTGAGAACAATACATTTCGCGTCAAACTCACCCAGAATACCAGGTTGAAGGCAAACATCAGGTATTTGATGCACATCTCTCCTCCCGACAGCGCGGCCATGGCGGTGCTTGAGCTGTGGATCTCACTTCTGCTGGTATTACCTTTTTCACAACCCACGGTGGAATAGAAGACCTTCTAAATAACAGTCAGTATGCAGAATGAGGTTATTTGCCGACGCGCCTGCACTGATACGCGCACCGTGCTGTGCGCGCCTGTAGTGGTCCGCCCCCACACATAACGGACTGCAAAAGCAAAGCCTCCTGTAGCTTTTCCTTTGCTTTCTTACAAACTATTGCTTTATTCTTTGACATCTGGTTTCCTTTTTAATTCATAAAAGAGCTCTAATAAAAAGAAAATAATCAGTAGCCTACTATTCGTGTATTATTTTTTTATAATATTATTACTTTTCAGTGATGCAACGGCATTCTTTATAGCATTTTTGGCATTTTCATCACTATAATAATCATATATTCCTACAAAGGGGCTTGGAGTAGCATTTGCAACACTCATGATGAATTTTCAAGTTGTATTGCACTAGTGTTAGTGTCTCCAAATACAGATGAAAGCATTTTCAAATGGCAGCTCTCTTAGGAAACCTATAATGGTCCATGCCCAGCGTGTGTCTTCCCTGCACACAGAGGTTCAACAATACCCTGAACAGCATCCTGCGGTGGGCTTTTTGACCGCAAGTTCCTGCAGCACCCTGGGCTGTGCGATGACGTAATTTCCCCAGAATAAGAAAGGCGCGTTCATGGATTGCATATACTGTACATGAATGAACACGGTGCACGAGCCGGTCCGCGCTACCTAGCCCCACGTCTCTCCCGGACTCACAGCATGCACACAGGCATGTACACATAAACAAAGTGACCAACCTGCTGTTTTGTTGTTTCATCTATTTTGGTATTTTATTGTGTGCATGGTGGTTTTGTTGTTTGCATCACGCTTCCTAACAGGTCCTGCTTTAGTGTACATCACATTTTACATCCGCAGATAGTTAAAAGAAAGTGAGCTCTTCTTTATGATTATTCATACACACTATAAAGGGCTTGTACCTAATGGCTTTATTGGGACTTACCAAATTATTGATTAATGGCTTTTTAGATTACTTAATAATAGTCAGTCATTAATAAGGACTTCATCACAGAATCATTCTTTGACCACCAGTAACCTATGTCCTGGAGAGAAGTGCGGAGGATCTTAACCAAAATCTATTATCAATAATTTAACATTTACTTTATAGATTGTTGTTAAGAGAAGCCTATATTATTGACATATTAAAGGAATAATTAACCCACAAAATGACCATTTGTATTTCAGCTAGTTATGCCGTGTTGCCTTGAATTCATGAAGAACACTTTGGTTTTCTTGCCTCCACGGAAAATGGCGAACACATTGATTCATTGATTGATTGGGGGCCATGTTAACAAAAGCAAAACTGTATAAAAACATTCATTTACAAACTCTTGCAGAACTCATGCAGTATAATCCAAGTCTAATTTATTCAGTCATATGCTCAGGACTGCCTAAACACGTGCATTTTCAAGAAAACCTTACATAAAACTGAACTGAAAGTGAAATGTATCTGCGCTCTCTTCAAAGCCAGACTCCAAAACTATTCTATTGATGTATATGTATTGTAGTTAAATTTTCACACTTACAGCCTCAGCACAGTGATTATACATATTTTATTTAAATATCGTAAGTGCTAGTGTTAAACAGTGCTGCATAATGCACATTTTATTTTCATTTTCAATGCACATTTTCATGGCTATTTTATTTTATTGCTTTATATTTACACACTTGTATTTCATACTCTTACTTATTATAATTCTCTATTCTTCACATGGGAGCGACTGTAATGAATCACAGTCTTCACTTGGGGATCAATTAAGTATTTTCTGATTCTGATATTCTGATTCTGAAGATTTTAGTGAAAATGCATGTGTTTGGAAAGTACTGAGTATATTGGATAAATGAGACTTGGATTATACTGCACGAGTTGTTTGAGAGCTTGTTAAGGCATATTTTTTCAGATTTAGTTTTGCTGTTGTTAAATGTGGTCACCAGTCAATCAGTGAATCAATATGATCATTGATTTCTGTGGAGACATTCAAGAAAAACAAAGGTCAAGGTGACATGGCATGACTTATTGATGTACAAATGGTCATATTGTGGGTGAATTACTCCTTTATTATGAATCATTTGCAGGAGACTTTTGCTGGTGGCTTGTTCAAAGGTACAAAACTCACTTCCTTTCATAAATTACTGTACCATTTGTAAGTGCAGGCTTTATAGCTTAATAGAAAGTGAGAAACTCATTAGTAATTATGATTGGGTCACCAACATTGATTACCAACATTAAAAACTGCATTATTATCAAATTGAAACATACATGGGACGGCACAGTGATGCAGCGGTGAGCATTGACGTGTTTGCATGTTCTCCCTGTGTCAGTGTGGGTTTTCTGTGGTTGCTCCAGCTTCCTCCCACAGTCCAAAGACATGCAGGTTCATTGGTGACTCTAAGTTAGCCGTAGGTGCGAATGTGAGTGTGAATGGTTGTCTGTCTCTATGTGTCAGCCCTGTGATAGTCTGGTGACCTGTCCAGGGTGTACCCTGCCTCTCGCCCAATGTCAGCTGGGATAGGCTCCAGCAACCCCCCGCGACCCCTAACAGGATAAGTAGTTCTGGAAAATGACTGAATAAAAACATACATACATATTAATATTAAAACATTTTAAATATTCTGCTCACAGGTGTTGTCAGTTATTTAGACCTTTGCAGGTGTGTGGTGAAGCATGTCATAGCAGGAAAAACACAGGTGCAATTTATCATAACATTAAAAATAACGGCATTCCAATTACAGTAGGTGAGCTAGGGTGATATTATTGTCTGTGGTGGCTCATCTTACTGAGCCATCTTTAACCAAATTTGTTTTGCCTGTGCCTTTTTGGTATGACAAGTCAAATGTCTCCTGGGAAAACAGTCTAAAGGGCTTTTCACAGAAGATTTTGTGACATGTCACAGTAGGAAAATAAGTTTCAGGGTCCTGTTATGGTACATTTCATTGCTGCTCTGTTGTTAGGGCAACAGGCTTGGTCCCTATTTACTTCCTGTCAGCTACCAAGGGAAATATAAAATACAAAAATGCTTTTGTGGTTTCCTTGTCAGCAACTGCATTAACAAACATTCCAACAGGAAATGCACAGGGACCCATTTAGATTGTTTATGTTGTCGAGTTTGAAACAGTCTATTGTGCATGCTGACTCACTGTAAAACTGTCATGGCTTGAATAAAACTAGCGCTGTCTTAGATATTTTGGGGCTTTGAAACTTCAATGAGAAATATTTGTGAGTAATTGAAGCTTTGAAGGTGGCTGGGATAAATAAGAGACATGGACATCAGCTGACGCGTCTAAAATAACCTGGCAATTAGCCACTTTCTTAGCACGCAAGTCATATATTAGCCGTAATAGCTAGAAAAAAGAAAACATTGCAGGACGGCTAAGCTGCTACTTTCAGTTTTTAGTTGATTTGCCAAGATCGCTGTAGATTTGTGATTTGCCAATTTCATTTGGCATATCTGGCACTTGACGTTTTGGGGGTCATCTTGGTCTGTTTTGAAACTGTTCCAGACATTTGACATTTTTGACATCTTGCTAGCGTATCTGTAAGCCTGTCAAACTGTCAGTGTATCTCAGTAGCGCTGCACTGCTAGTTGCTGACACCAGATGACAGTGAGTCAGAGTTTAAATGTCCTTGTCTGAGAATAACTACAAAAAATTATGTTGATGCATAATGAAAAATGTTGGATAACTGTTTATTAATTTATGGGATTTTGGGGGTATATTTGAACCGAGCATTCTAAGACTGAAGGTCAGCCCTAAATGAAACAGAGCCTATGTTGATTTTTTTGTATCATTTGCCCTCTTCCTAAAGAGCGTACACACCCATGGCACACACCTGCAGGTATTATATCTAAATATGCCTGATTAGTTCCTCAGGACTGTGTAGGCGTGTAAAGACTGTGCTGACTCACTTCATTTAATTTTGCTGTCACCTGATCATCAGTACACTGAGTACAGTAATTTCCAGCCTGAGGAGAGGCCTAATGAGAACACCAGTAAGAGCATACAGTGTCACAGTGTTGCAAAGTGCTACCAGAATTGGATAGGCATATATTTGGACGCACAATACTGTCTTTGTCATTTTGCCAACTGATAGCTGACATTTGCACCTGAGAGTGTTGATCCATACACATTCCCACTGTGTGTGTATTTACGAGTGTGTTATTTTGGAGCAGCTTAGTCACATATTTGTGCACGAGCAGTGTTATTGCGTGAGATATCTCCAGTAAGTGTGTTTTTAACAAGAATTGTTTGGGTTGGCGCCGATACAGTTGCGTATGTGTAGACTAATCACTCAGCCAGGCGATCAGTGGGCATATCCTGGTATTGTCCTTCTGAGTGTGTTTGATGGTGTCAGTCTGCAGGCACTGAGCTTTGGACGGAGTGATACTCTGCCCTGTTTGACATAACCTGGCGAGGGGAGGGAGTCTTAAAGGGAAGCCAGTGGCAGCGGGGCGGGGGTGTGCTGTTTGCTATAAAACAGATTTCCAGGGTGGTTGAGCGTTTGACCAAACTTCTCAGTTTAGCCAGTGTTTGACGCAGACCATCACACTGCATCATTATGTCTTGACTGTGTGAGGTCTAAACGTGCAACATTTGGATTTACTGGTTTTGGATTGTGTTTGCCTTTTCTTTGCAACTCTGTGGAATAACTGGAGCCATGGAGGTAGGACTAAGTGGACTTTGGAGAGCTGAAGAAAGGGGCTTTTTAAACAGGCCACAGAATAATGTGATATTTAGATATAAGAGGATGATGATGATGTTGGTACTGATAATGATGATGATAATGGAGAGCATATTTATACACGTTTCAGGTGTGCATGAGGAGGTATTTGCGAGAAATTTGGCTGTTCCTGCATCTGACAGGTGAGTGTGACATCAGTCTTTGCACTCAAAAGTGACACTGTCTTATAGACTATTAATATTTAAACTGTTTCATATAAGATTTCCTGTTGTCGTACTTCTGCAGTCAGTTGCACATTAGTGTATTTTGTGTGTGTGCAGCTTGCGTGGCAGGTATGACAGGGAGATGCAGTCTGTTCGGACGACACCATGTTCACACGTTTGACGGGGCTTTGTATGAGTTTCCTGGAGACTGCAGCTACCTGCTGGCTGGAGACTGCAGCCATCGCTCCTTCACACTGCTGGGTGAGTCACACTCAGACAATTCAATAAAGAAACAAACAGATTTGAATTCCAATGGCGTGATGCTCATCCAGCGCAGCTCAGTTGCTCGTGCATCTCCACTGCCATGGGTCTGATTCTCACAGGGATGTGTGCACTGAAAGTGTTTGTACTTAAACTGGCATTCAAGGGCTTAGGTTTCGTTTCAGCATTAGGGGAGGGATACATATAAAACAGGAGGTCTGAGTGTCCTCCACCAGAAAACTTGATTACCCGCATTCTGTTGAACTTTTATGCCTTCTCTCCATCAATTTATGGTGTAAATGTAATTTATTTAAACATGTTCTAAATAATGAGGGCGACGTGTCCCCTCCAAAATCTATGCCTATGCTGACATTTGAAATAGCTTACTCATTCAACAGCCCTTTTAATTTTCAAAATCAGATTGTTTCTGTCAGTCAAAGATTTGAAAATAAATGTGTGTTCAATCTGCAGGTGATTTTGTCAATGGCAAAAGAACTGGAGTCACTCTGTTTCTGGGGGATGTCTTTGAGCTGCACCTGTCTGCAGACGGACGGCTCACACAAGGAGAAAAAAGGTTGATTAATTGAATATTTAAGTTATCGTGCACAAATTCTAAATTATGTGTACATTCATATTGACTTATTTGATGATGATAATGGAGAAGTGTGATGTGTCTCTCCTTTTCTGCAGACTCTCTGTTCCCTATGCTTCTCACGCTGTGTTTGTGGGCTCAGAGCTCGGCTTTTATAAGCTCTGGAGTGAGGAGTTTGGCTTCACTGTTACCATTGATAACGCAGCCAACATTGCCTTGACACTGACCAAACACCATGCCAACCGCACCTGCGGCCTCTGTGGCAACTTCAACTCTGTATCAGCTGATGAATATACTGCACAAGAGGGTAGGTCAGAAGTCTTTAATTGTGTGTGTATGGGATATGTGAATGTTGAAAGAGTGAAACAAGGGAGAGTTCATTATTACTGGAATCTAGGAAATGATTTGAGTCACTGGCTCTCGGCAACAGGAAGAGTAGCAGCCCGGTACAGGAAAAGATAACAAGGTAAAAGAAAGCAAGAGGAACAGTAATGGGAGGATGAGATTAGGTGGAATCTGTCAACTCGTTCATGTGTGTGTGTTTCTGCGTGTGTGTGTGTGTGTTTTTGTAGGATTCCTAACAGAGGACAGTTATGATTTTGCAAACTCATGGGCCGTGAAGGGTGCTGATCAGTCATGTCGACGTGTCTCAAGTCCCAGCACCTCCTGTAACAGCACGAAAGAGAGTTCAGCGGTAAGAGGACAATTCACGCGCATGTGCATGTGTTAGGACATCTGGAGGGATGTGATTGCATTAAACATGTTCTCAACCGATCTGAAAATGTACAGAAATTCCTCTCTATAATATAAAACCTTTTATTCAAAGAGGCAGCACAAATGAAGATAGACACACATTAAGGCACGACAGGATCTGGACCTTGGATGTAAAAGCATTTGGCATTCAGAGGGTATTATTTTTACTTTGCTAAAAACCTTTGACTGCAGCTTGCTTACACGTACTAACCCAGCATCTCTGTCTCTCTCTGCATACAGTATTTTATTCCGTCTAGTGTGTTATAATTTTGTCTCTTCCAGTGATAATGTGACAGGTACAGTGCAGTAATATATATAAAGATATCTGGTACTATAGTAGGATTTTGCCTTCCATTTTCTACAAGGTAAATTTTGACCTACTATCTAAATCTCGTGGGATGACCTGGTGGCTTAGGGGGTAAGGTGCGAACTATGGACCACACCGTCTTCACGTCTTCACCCCTCTGTTGCATGTCATTATACAACTCTCTCTGTCTCCCATCATTTCCTGTCATCTCTCTTCCGTCTAATAAAGCCACGAGATGCCCCAAAATCTCATAAATGTGTCAGACGTCTGACTTACTATCTCATAATTAGGGCCGTGCAAGCCAAACTTTTAACTTGTGTTCTCCAATTTTGATTTACCATTAGAAACTTTAACCCATTTTTCTCCTGGGCAATTGGGCTTTCATACGCAGTATATTTATGAGCTTCATTAATAGGGAGCCACCGGTAGCATACAGATCTGACAGGTGTGAGTACAGCTCACTAATGTGTATGATGTAGTCCTAGTGGGTGGGCTGGTATGAAAAAATCTGCCAGTTTTGGCGAGAACATTTTGTTCCACATGAACGCCCACGTGTGATGAGACCAGCTAAAGCTACATGTCAGTGTTAAACCACCGGATGTGATCAGCATCTCCTGCACCGACTGCAAATTTGATACATTTCTTGTGTCTCTGAAGGAACTAGGTGCTCTTTCATTGTGTAACTGGGTTTCCTGCAGTTTGAATACAAGTTTAAGAGTTTAAGATATGTGCGTTGATATATCTGAATATTTTATTTTATCATGACAGCTGGTACTTACTGACCTTTATCTCTCTATTTGCATAACTTATATTACGGTTTTCAAATATCAAAGTCCTATTCCCTCAGGATGACGAATGTCATATTTAGTACCGCTTATTTACGTGAACTGTTAAGACACAATCTTGAAACCCACTGGCTTTTGCTGATGATAGCCTCTGGGGGAAATGGTCAATATTTTGGGGGTTCCGATGTAGCCAGTGGCTATCCGAGCCATGACTTCCTCCTTCTTGCACAGGTCGTGTTTATAGTTAGATTAGCAACTTGAGACATGTCCAGGCAACATTTTGGCTGATCTGTATAAACAGATATCTGAATATGAAGTATCATCAGATGATAGCCAATGGGCTCCGAGATTGCTTTTCAGCCAGTGTTTACCTGCATGCAACCAAAGCCAGCTCAAACGTGATTGGTCAAGAATGCTCGTACTGCAAAGCAGACTACAAGCAGAAACCAGAATGCTTCTGTTTATAGAGATTAGACGAGACATTACAGCTTATGCATGACAAGACAGGAATATTAATGTTTTCAGTCACTTACAACTGGTGTCTTTTAAAACAAAAATATATGATTTAAATAACTGTTTTCTTTTGTCTGAAACGATGGAATCCCCCTTTATTTACCACATCGTTCCTTTGAGCTTAATTTTGCATGTATATGTGTTTGTGTAGATTTTGTCCGGCTGCAGCGTGTTGCAGACGTCAAGCGTGTTTCTGCACTGTGCCCACCTGGTCTCTCCCGAGGCCTTCCTGTTACTGTGTCAGGAGGAGGCGTGTCACTGTGACCAGAAGGACGGGGAGGACTGCTACTGTCCAATCCTGTTGGAGTACGCTCGCACGTGCCACGCCCATGGGCTACTCCTTCATGGCTGGCTGGAGGAGAGCCAGTGCTGTAAGTTTGTCAGCTAGTACAAAGGTAGTTGCAAAATATGTAGTCTAATTAATAAGCGTAATGTGTGTTTGTGTTCAGTCCCCAAGTGTCCCATCGGGATGCAGTACAGTGAATGCACCAAGTCCTGCTCTACAACCTGCCATAGTCTCAACATCCAGGAGGTCTGCAAGGAGGAGTGTGTGGATGGCTGTACATGCCCTGGTAACCCTCCCACTCACCATATCTCCCTCTTTCTCTCTGTTGCTGTGTTGCAGTTGTAACGTGGTGTGTGTTTATTTCTCAGTGGGTAAGGTTTTGGATGGTAATCGCTGCGTGGAGGTATCTCAGTGTTCCTGTGTGCACATGGGACGACATTTCCCTCCAGGATCCACCATCTCTCAAGACTGCAACACCTGGTGAGGGAGCAATAATGCAGGCAGGAACATGTATTAATAGACAGGAAGACTGCTATGTTAAAAGATATACAGCGCTTCCTTACTCAGGCAAAAGTGGCCCAGATCTGATTTTTCTCCACATTTATGACTCAGATTTTTTTTTTTTTTTTCATAACAGCGTGACCAACATGAATCACATGGAATCTCATCTTTTAATTTTTTGATATGGGCCATTTAATATGTGACACTAAATCAGATATTGGTCCGATTTTTTGCAGTGGAACCTCAATCTAAACAGTTTTACATCACTCTCTATCAACATTTGTCATAATTCTGCACTGGCGGGAGTCACTCGGCAAATACAAACATGCACAAACAGCAGTGATGGACAGATATAGTTTCAAGTAACCCTTGACGTCCTTGACCAGCCATTCACATTAGGATGGCACCACTCCAACTCCACATCCAAACACACTTCTGTACAGAAGTAGCAGCCACTGCTCCACAAAAAGCCATAATTAAAAATATGGCTGTCTTTCTCCTCATCCTCGTCCTCATTATCATCTGCTAACAAATCCATTGTCTTCCACTGCACATCAACTTATGAATGAAACTGTAAATGCTGGCATCTGTGGCCTCTATGTTTATTTTGGTGCACCAGGGTGCTGTGCGTGTGACGTCTTTGTTATTGTTCTTTTGCACACTCAAGTCAGTTCAGGATAAGTTCACACTGAAATCTGATCTTGGCCACATTTAAAGAATAATTTGAACAGCCAGACAAAAAATCAGATTGGAGCAATAAATGTGAATTGAGCACTAAGGCTTGCAGTGTAAACATAGCCTTTATTGTCTCTTTCCTACAGTGTGTGTCGTCACGGTTCCTGGGAATGCACCAATGAAGGCTGCCCTGGTGAGAGATGTACAGTAGTAGTCGGTGCACTGACTTATGTTTTCTACAGGTAAATTAAGGTTGTAAATTCCTTGTGTCATGTCTTTGTTTTCTGTGTGTAGGTGAGTGCCTGGTGGTGGGCCAGTCTCACTTCAAAACCTTTGACAACAAGTTCTTCACTTTCACCGGTCACTGTCAGTATCTGCTGGCACGAGACTGCGCCGAGAACGAGTTTTCTGTCATCATTGAAAATGTACAGGTAAAGGATGTTTTTGATTTTCTTTTCTGTCACTTTCATACCACTAGCTGCTTGACATTGACAGCATTTTGACTGTTGGTATTGTGTTTCAGTGTGCAGATGATCAGGATGCTGTGTGCACACGCTCAGTGACACTCACCCTGCCCTCTCTGGAGGATATGACTGTGAAGCTGAAGCATGGAGGAATCGTGTCTGTCAACAGCATGGACATCCAGACCCCAATGCATCATGGTATGCTGCCTTGGCAGAATAGTAAATAAGATCCACATTCAAGCCTCTGAGCATATTGTGCTGTATATGGTATTGTATTTATGATAACAATAACTTAAGTGGATCAGCAAGAGTACTGGTGAATCCACCTTTGTCTGCCTGATTTCTTGAGTTTGGTCAATTTTGTGTTACATTATTATCAGCACAATAATGTTAATTAGTGGGAGGACTGTGAAAAGTTTCAATTGTTTACATTGTTATATTGAATTCAAGTCATCTTCTGTGTGCAATTTTACAGGCCATCTGCATATCCAGAGATCTGTGCAGTCCTCTGTGCGTGTAAAGTTTGGAGATGATCTTCATTTGGACTGGGATGGTCGGGGCCGTGTGCTTTTAAAGGTAGAACACTTGTAAGGATATGAAAGACATTTTTTGGTAATGGAAAATATGTGAAAAGATTAGTAAACAACTCTTCTGAATTCTGTCCACCTCCCCAGCTGGGACCACGATGGGCAGGGCGGACTTGCGGTCTCTGTGGTAACTATAATGGTAACCAAGGCGATGACTTCTTGTCTGGATCTGGTCTGGTCGAGGCGGGTCCTCAGGCTTTCAGCCAATCGTGGAGGATCAATGGAGACTGTGAACCTGCCCGCAAACATGAGACTGATCCATGTGCCATTAACCCGAAAAGAGGTATACACACCCACATATAGATACACACATACGCACATCACTACCAGAAATAACCTCCACTCCCTCCTGCACCTTTCAGTGCGTTTTGCAGAAGAGGCATGCGCGGTGATGATGACAGACATGTTCAGTGCGTGCCACTATCTGGTGAACCCAGGGCCATTCCAGCGGTTCTGTCGTTATGATGTGTGTGCGTGTGTGGACGGGGAGGAGTGCCTCTGCTCTGCTCTGGCTGCCTATGCCGCTGCCTGCACTGCCAGAGGAGTGCTGCTCAGCTGGAGGTCTCCCTCACTCTGTGGTAACTGAACTCATTTATAGATGATCATTCTTGTGCACATATACCAGTAAACATACAAACAACTCATTCCATTTTTAGGCAGAGCAAATTCAAACATCATTAATAATCTGAGTTAGTCCTAACTTTAATTAGCTGAGGATCAGGACATCAGCTCCACTATAAATCTGTCAGTTTGTATATTTATATCGTCAAGACGACAACAACAATCAATACAAACAACACAGATCTAACATACAGCGTTCCCGCAGGTCCTTGAAATCCTTGAAAGTTTGTGAATCTGAGGGGGAAAATGAAGGCCTTAATTTTTTTGCAATTAAATAGAGATGGGTCATCGAAGTGCTCAAATTTATATATTTTGTTGAGGAATAGAAATTGAAGATCTTTTGATATTGTCTGCCATCACTGTAACAACACAATAGAGAAGTGTTAACACATCCAAGCCTCTATCTCTGGAAAGCCTGCTACTTTTCATTATAAAAAATTCTCAGTGTTATTAAAGAAACGAACCTTGATCCATGCCTCATACTATGCCATGTATAGTGCTCTAATTTGAGGGAATTGGGCCTGGAAGTCCCTTTAACAATCCTTAAATTTTCATGTTTAAGGTGTGGGAGCCCTGATCATAACGCTAGAGAAGGAAGACACACTATTTCTTCCAGATAAAAGCACATTTTATCTGAGAACACATCCCTAAGCCTAAACCTTTGATTTGATTTTATCAGAGTTGGAGTGCACTGGCGGCCAGGTGTACGAGGCCTGTGGGAGTGTGTGCGACCGGACGTGCCGTGCTCTGTCTGGCACTGAGGCAGGATGCAAGGGGGGGAGGGTGTGTGAGGAAGGCTGCTTCTGTCCTGCTGGAACGTACCTGAGCGACTCCGGAGAATGTGTGACAGCTGACCTGTGCACCTGTCTGCACGACGGACAGCTTTACCAGCCTAATGATGTCTACGCGGATCACAACAGCATCTGGTCAGTAACTTCGATGTGCATTTCCAGAGACGATATGCTAATGGTTATTGTGTTTCAGAGATACACTTCCACTTTTTATGTGTTTTTCTTGTGTGTGTAGCTACTGTGAGAACGGCTCCATGCGCTGCAGCTCTCCTGAAATGAGTACGTTACTGTCTGACCTCTTCTATGACGATGACCTGGCACCATCCAGAGGTACAGTTTTTAATGTCTTACAGGAATTCTATTGAATGTCCGTGCATTTTAGGAACTTATCACAAACTTCCTGGAACCTAACTACATGAACATACTGGTATTTGTTTTTAGAGCGCCGGTCAGCAGAGTGCCCTCCTCCACTGACCCGTACAGACTGTGATGCAGGAGAAAAAGGCCTTGAGTGTGCCAGAACCTGCCAGAATCTGGATCTCCCCTGTGTCAGCCTCGCCTGCATCCCTGGCTGCCTCTGTCCACCTGGCACAGTATGTTGTGTGTTGTAGATAAAGCACCCAAACAACTAAAATAGAACATGCTGATTGATAAGTGGATTGATTTCAGGTGCGTCACCGTAGAGACTGCATTGCACCCGAACAGTGTCCCTGTTACCATAACAACAGGCCATATGCATCAGGACAGACCATCTCTGTGGACTGCAACACCTGGTATAATGATTGTTTGCACACATTATTGTGAAGCGGAACACCTGCAAGGTCGCTTAACAGGCTTCCTCCTTTTCAGTGTTTGTGAGAATAGGAAGTGGCGCTGCACAGAGAAGCCATGCGATGGTGTGTGCCGCACCGTGGGGGAAGGACATTACATCACTTTTGATGGCCTCAAATATTCCTTCCCCGGCCTCTGCCAATATGTCCTGGTTCAGGTAAGGGGTTCACAAGTGAGCTGAACCTTAAAACTTTGTTTGTCTTCTTCGATTGTGCAGTAATACGGGAAGCTGTGTAGTGCAGCAAGGGAGGACTCGCACATAGAGAGGAAAACAGATTTAGACTACAGTCTAGATTTTAAATGCTTATATTTGATACATTACAAGGCTGTACAGACAGTGAAAAAATATGCAAAAGTGCAGAGGCTGCAAAAGTGCAAACATTTCAGTCTATATTGGACTTTCCTCAGTGCAAAATGAGGCATGCATGAGTCATCCTATATGTGGGTTACACCACAGGTGCACCCACTCACCTAGATTCATTCATTTAGGGCTTGAATAAACACACATTAAGCCCATTGCCAGCCCATCAAGTCATTGCAAACACATCAGAACGACACAACTCCATAGCAGAGACACAATCTCATATACATACTGACATATATACATAAAGATGTTACCTTATATTCTGGTCCAACTAAGAGACAGATCCAAAAAGAGCTCCAGGGTGGGTTGCACAGAATACTGGTGTCAAAACAGAAAAATGCAATGTATATTTCATCTCCCTACCCTTCTGTTATCTTTTTCTACTTTCACTATAAATAGGATATGTGTAACGGAGAAGAGGGTTCATTCAGAGTGCTGGTGGAGAGCGAGGCCTGTGGAATTGTGGGGCGTCGCTGTGCAAAAGCTATCACGATCTTCTACGAGGGAGGGTTGATTCTTATGCAACATGGAGAGGTAACACAATCTGTTGAATATGGTTTGTCATTGTAATGAAGGGACAAACAGCATGGTGCTTTTGTATAACATTTAAATATAAACCATTCAAGGATTTTAATTTGTCGCAGCAAACTTTATCACACGCAACCAAATGTCAGATATCTGACACATTTCCAGCTTCTGCTTAACTCGAGACAATCTGAGAATTGATTGACTCTTGCAGTCATACTTTTCAGACTTGACCTGTGAGTATTTGTATCCATGAATGCCATCTTTCTCTCTCATAGGTGAGGATGAAGAGGCCGGTGCTGCAGAGCTCACAGGTGGAGATTGTCCAGTCCGGTCAGTTTTACACAGTGCTGCTGGGGAAACACATTTCCCTCAGCTGGGACAAGGGAACTCGCCTCCTGGTTCACATCTCAGCCACATACAGGGTATGTATAATAACTATACTTGTGACTAAATGGACCTTGTTTGTGTTATTCATTTTATATTAAACATAATTTTTGTTGCATCCATTTTATTGTGTGTAGGGCCGGGTGTGCGGTCTGTGTGGTAACTTTGATGGGAACGTCAACAACGACTTGATCAGCAGTAACAACCAGCTGGAGGTGGACTCCTCACACTTTGGGAACTCCTGGAAGGTTGTTCCCAGCTGTGCTGATGTAACACAGGTAAAGTCTGGTCTTAGATTAAAGGGTTAGTTTGCTTAAATTCCAGAATAACAGCATTCCTCTCTAGCTTTGGTTTCATGGCAGTTAGGAACAGCTCTTGTAATGTGACTGACCTAGATGCGGCTGTATACAGTAAGGTTCCATATATGGTCCTGCTCTTGCACCCAGATCTACAGTATTTGGGACCATGGACTTTTATTGTTTGTGGAGGGAAATATAAGTATACCAGATGGGCTGTCAATAGGCGAGATGATAAAAAAAAATGAAGCAGGCTACATGTTTACTGTGATGGATTACCTTCCTAAGGCAAGTCTGTGCAATTCAGTTTTGTACCATACTGACATGACAAGAAAATCAATGGCTGCCTGAAAGGTTTGAAACCAACCTTAAGTGTAGGGTCTGCTTTTGAGAATGGTTTGCCACCATGTAAAGCATGCATATTTGGTAGTTAATGTCCTCAAAAATGCAAAAACACTAGTCTGATAGTTACTAACTATTGTCTTTATAGTGTAGGAAAGACACTCTTCAGTACATTAGAAAAGTTGTGGATATTGTCACAGTAAATGTGTGTGTTCCTGTGTGTATAGATACCTGCACCTTGCAGCGACAACATTGTCAAGCTGGTAACTGTGGAGCAGTCGTGCCGTTTGATCACTGGTCCTCTCTTTAGAGAATGCAACAGCCAGGTGAGTTTAATTACAGATGCACTAGATATCCCATGACGCCACATGCATTGTTTGGTTCATGTAGTTGGTCCTCTCTTCACCTTTCCCTGTGTGTATCTAGGTGGATGCAGAACCATACGTAGAGATGTGTGTGGAGGCAGCATGCTCTTGCCCATCGGTGGCCGACTGCGCGTGTTTCTGTGATGTCATTGCGGCCTACGCTCAGGCCTGTTCAGAGAGGGGCGTGTCCGTCAGCTGGAGATCCAATGATCTTTGTCGTGAGTGTTGCATTACTTCAGACATGTATCAGTTTGATTATGTAACTTTAAGGCTGAAATAAACTATGTTGTCAGGAAAATACATCATGTCGGCTCAACCAAGCTAAACCAGTTAAAAGTGTCGTTTAAGCTGTCCAAATCAAGTTGCCAGAAAAAAAAACTAATTACGGAAGACAAGTCATCTTCCATGCAGCTTTTCTCTTTTTTTTTTAGAGCACTTGTAGAAACCACCACTTTTCAATGCAGCTTTTGTTCTCCCACATGACACCTTTTGTGTTATCAACTGGAGTTAACACTTTTGTAGTTCCTCTATGTAAATGGGAAGTTACTATGTCTTCTGAGGGTTTTGTTCAAGCATCAGGTTTTTGTTTTACCATGCAGATAAGAATCTGCTGTATTTTCTGATATCAGATATGATGTTCTAAAAATCTATTCTTTATAGTATAGTTGAGAACTTGTTTTTCTGCATTTCTGGATGTTTAATTATACAGGTCACAGATTGTAATTATCTTGAAGAAAGGGGCCTATGTAGTTAGAATTATTTTTTGTCACACGATTAATGAAATAATCTGTAATTTAACCTTTGTTTTTTTTAGCTGTAAGCTGTGAGGAGCTGAACCCAAAGAACCCCAGCACAGGCGAGGAGTTATGCCAGTGGAGGTATAATATTTGTGGCCCTGCCTGTCCCGTCACCTGCCAGCACCCAGACCCCCTCCCCTGTTCGCTTGCATGTGTGGAAGGTTGCCATGCCAACTGCCCCCCAGGTGCCGATAATATACATTGGACATACATAACTAACAAATGCAAAATATTTGAGCATGTAAAATATTAAAACAGTATAGAAATAATTGGATATATATTCTTGTACAAATATGCAAATAGTGTCAGTGAGTTTAACTTCAGCTTTCCTTTTTTTTAGGCCAACTACTGGACGAGGTTGCCATGCGTTGTGTAGATCCCTCTCAGTGTCAGGTGTGTATCCATGAGGGTCACAGAATCTCCCACGGCAACAAGGTCATCCTGAACCACGATGACCCCGACCACTGCAAGATATGGTAATACTGCGTCAGAGCACTCAGCAACACGTCATCATATTTTGGATTTGGCCATTACTGCTTTGTAGTTTTATTCTTTGCACATTTTAAGATGCTTTCTTTTCTACTCCGAAGTCACTGTGACAACTACACACTGAGCTGTGAAGTATGTCCCTCCTCCGCCATATTCACCACTCCCACACCAACACCTGCCTACGCCACCTTCACCACCCTGCCCTTCACCACCTTGATGCCCGAGGGCACGTGTGACCGCGCCATGGATCTGGCGTTCCTACTGGATGGTTCGGAAGCCCTGAGCGAAGACGAATTTCAGGCAACCAAAGAGTTCATACTGGGTGTGGTTGAACGATTTCGCATGGGCTCAGCTCACACTCGGGCCACGGTGCTGCTTTACCACTCTGGAGTTAAAACATACGACCTGCAGGTAGATAAACATGTACATACTGTACATACATGTGTGACACAGAAAAGTTTGTGCTCTTGCATGAAGCATTCTGTGAAATAATTCTTTGTTGGTCAAGTTTAGTTCAGAAATAAGCTGCTTTGGTCTACGCCTGGTTGCTTTATCTTCTCATTTATGCCTGCAGGTTCAGAAGTGGCTGTTTAAGAAGACTGTGCGTGAGCTGCATTACACAGGAGGAGATGCAGCCTTCTTGGATGAGGCTGTCAAGTATCTGGTTATCAACATCTACGACAAGAACAAGCGTGAACATGCTGGCCGCGTTGCCATCATCTTGACTGCTAGTGCCAACCCTCGCCCCGTCCGTGGCATCGTCAAAATGCTCCGAAAAAAATCCATCACCACCCTCACAGTGGCGCTGGGTCCCGGGGTAAACATGGGGCAGATTAACGACATCACCAAGGCCAACCCAGAAAACAGGGCCTATGTGCTTAGCAGCACAGGTGAGCTGCCTGAGCGTCTGTTGGAGCTGACAGATTACCTCTGCACCTTGGGGTTGGAGCCTGAGGTGGCCAAACCTCCAGCGCCAAAGACCACTCGGCAGAGCACAACCACCACGACCCCGACTCCTCGTCTGGAGCCCAACCCCACACAACATCTCCCCAACACTCCTACATCCACATCCCCCTCTAGCCTGTCTCCCATCACCACATCGCCATTTCCCACCTCTCACGTCAAAGATGTGACATTCATCGTGGAAGGCTCCGATGCGGTCGGCGAGGCCAACTTCAACAAGTCGCTCGAATTCCTGGAGAAAGTTATCTCACAGCTGACAGAGGAGGAGGAGTTTATTCGTATCACTGTGATCCAGTACTCAGTAACGGTAACTGTGGAGATCCGTAGGTGGGAGCTGAGGCGGCAGAGGACCCTGCTGCTGCAACGACTGAGGGAGATACGTTGGAGAGGTGGAAGCAAGACAAACACAGGTGCAGCTATCAGTACGACTCTTCAAGAAATGACCACGGTCCAGCCATCACGCGGCCCCACCCCTCCTCAGCTGGTCTTCCTCGTGACAGAAAACCCACCTACTGACACAGTGACACGCCCGCCATCAACGAGCACTCACACACAAGTATATCCCATCGGTGTCGGACCCAAAATAAGCGAGACTGACTTGCTACCATTCAGCTCCCCTCAACGCCCCCTAATTGTTGATGATTACAGCGGTCTGACCACCCTGGTGCACCGTGTCATCAACATCACACGCACCTCAGTTAGGCCCCGCTCTCCTACGCTGCCACCTCTGGTCCTCCCAACACTCTCACCCACAGGTACAGAAGACATACTCTTTTTAATCATTCAGTCCACAAGGAGTCCTTAGCCTGTATTAATTTGTGAGCATTTCTTTGCACAGTGCCGTGTAAGAAGCCCATGGATGTGTTGTTCCTGCTGAAGGCTGGGGAGCAGTTTGAGGACATGAGGACGTTTGTCAAAGCTTTCATCAACACTGCTGACATAGGTAGGTGTGACCCAGCCCCTAAAGGCCCTGCTACATTTTAATGTAACATGCTCTGCATTTCGCTGATGTGCAGTATTTTCATTAGTTCTACCTGTTCTCAATCCGTCTTTCTGGGAAATATGTTCTATTTATATTTTAACAATTATCTGGAGCTGGGATTTTTGCCATTAGACCATTTTGCTATTAGTGAGATCATAAGTGGTTTAACAGCAGTTTGAATAATAACTCAGTGTTGTGTGGTCACCTAGTATTTTCTAGTCATTTATTCTGATAGCTGGAAACCAGTGAGGGACACAGAGTAGAGGAGACATGTAAACAAGAGCTAACGTGTTATTTTAGTGTGTGCATTTTCCAAAACTATAACATGGAATTAAAGCAAAACCTAACCTGAAAAATTACCATTTTTAAATTAGTTACACAGAATGTGTATGCAGCGTAGTCTCAATTATTCAGTTGTATGCTCAGTACTTCCTAAACATGTGCATTTCACGTTAAAATGTTTTAATTTAAAACACTTCTTTACAAATAGTCTCATACACGGACATGAGGGTGTGCATTTGAGCTACATCGTGTGAGACTTCGATTATACTGCAAAAGTTGTTGGAGAGATTGTAAACTGATGTTTTGCTGTTGTTAAATGGGGTCCTCATGACTTTTAAGGAAGCCGCATGGAAGTCAGCCACAGCCACTTACCTACAAAGAATATGTCAGGTCCTAAAAAGTCGACTGACCGGAAAGAACAAGGTCTAAGCCATCAACAGGTAGTCATCAGATAACCCGGTGGTATAATAAGCTGGCCAAAGGTGGAAATAGAGGCCACTGATATCAAGACAAGGAAGCTTCTCACAATGCATAGAGGGTTTCACCCCAAGTCCAGCACCCTGAGACTGTACGCTAAGTGTAGCAAGGGGGGCAGAGGACTGTTGAGCGTCAGAGCCACTGTGCAGGATGAAACAACCAAGATCCAGGAATACATCAGGAAGATGGCCCCCAAAGATGAGCTGCTAAGTGAACACCTCAGGCAGCAAAAACCAGAGAATGAACCATCATGGAAGGACAAGCCCCTGCATGACATGTACCTCCGACAGATTGAATAAGTGGCCGACATCAAGAAATCTTGCCAGTGGCTGGAAAAAGCTGGACTGAAAGACAGCACAGAAGCACTAATCATGGCAGCACAGGAACAGGCACTTAGTACAAGATCAATAGAAGCAGGGGTCTACCACAGGAGACAGTACCCCAGGGGCAGGCTGTGCAAAGACGCTCCTGTAGTACTAATGCTTATATGCTCATTCAAGTTTCAAGTAGCCAGACTGCAGATCTCCTTCCCCTGCATTTTATATTGGTTGTGACTGAACTTCTTGTTTGTGTGTGCAGGGCAGAATGGCACTCAGGTGAGCGTGGTTCAGTATGGAGACACCAACACAGCAGAGTTCACCTGGAAGAATGAACAGACCAAATCTAACCTCCTGAGCCTTATGGACAGCATCCCGAGCAGGACCACTGCTTCCTCCGCACTGGGTAGTAAAGACCTAAACTAATATTTGCGCACACATTAAAGCAGTCATGCTCACGGCTCCATCTGTCCGCAGGCTCTGCGCTGCGATATGCTGTGCAGATGGCCATCTCGCCACAGAGCGGTGGAAGAGTCGGTGTAGCCAAGGCGGTGGTGATGCTGGTGACTGACAAATCAGCTGACGATGTGAAAGAAGGAGCTAACGAGGCGCTGGCAGCAGGTAGTTGAGTCACCACTGATTGACATGATTAATAAGTGTTACCCCAGTGTCACTGATAAGAGTCTCTCTCCTCAGGTGTGTCAGTGTTCCCCATTGGGGTGGGACCAAGCTACGACAAGAGTGAGCTCGACGTGCTTGGTCGCCATGGCAAACAAGACAACACTCTGCACTTAAACAGCATGGATCAGTTACGGATGTTGTTGAGTCTGGACCACGGTTTCACAGAGAGGATCTGCAGAGGTGCTTACACACACACACACGCACACACACACACACACACACACACACACACACACACACACAGAGCTGTATTTTTCCAGGTAAAGATAATCAATGCCAAGAAATAAATCTGCTCCTAAGTATAGTTTTAATAATAATACATTATAATGATGGTGATAATGGAACATTATGGTTGTTTGCTTTGAATCTCAGCTGGTCCACCAGGGCTGTGTGTTGATGATAATGGAAATGAGAGAAAGGTGAGTAATGTTTGCTGACGCTGAACACATAATAGAGCAGTACAGCCACCTTTTACGGCCATCACAGCATTACTTGTGACGAATTGTCCGTTCATGTGCTTCAGCCCGGTGAGTCATGGCTCCTGGAGGATGGCTGTCACTCTCTCCTGTGCCACCCAAGTGGGGCGGTGACGGTGCAGAACCACAAAGTCAGCTGTGACAGACTGGAGCCACCGGCCTGCAGGAACAACATGCCACCTGTCAGAGTCCAGGAGGCCTGTAGCTGCCACTGGGAATGCCCTTGTATGTACATCAAAAGGATCAAATGGCTTCTGAAGTCTCGAGCATCACATTTAACCCGTCTATATTAAGTGCACATCACGTCCCACGTGGGCTGTTAACAACGAGCGCCGGAGGCTTGCACTCCAGTCTATTTATACTGACTTATACTTCCTCCTGTGCGGTTTGTGTTGACAGGCATGTGTATGGGAAGCTCTACCAATCATGTGGTGAGGTTTGACGGCTTGGCGCTCAGGCTGGATGGGGAGGGTTTGTGCTCCTACACACTTCTCACTGTCAGCAGAGGCATCAATGAAGGGTCAGAGGTCAAACTCCACACAGGGCCATGTCAAGACTCAGCGAATTACAACCAGATCTGCATGAAAGCCATGGAGGTGACCCATGGGCCGCATAAAGTGCTGCTGAAGGATGATATGACGGTAAGCTGTATGGGATGCATAGTGTGGCTTTGCCCTGAAATTCATCCTTATAATTGAGTCTGTGAAGGGTTGTTTTTTTTTTTACTTTAGAATAAGGATGAGACGTTATTTGGGTTTTTTATTTTTACTGTTCAATTAGGCTGGAAAAATATATTCTAAAAGATCAAAGTCTTGACTGTTAAACCTTGTAATTGGCCATCCTCTCAGTGATTTATTTTTTCTTAAGCTATTATGGAGTTGACAGAAATTTATATATTTATGATTTCACAGCGGTCGTAGTGAGTAGCCAATTTATTTTTCAAAGTGTTATGTTTGTGCACATCAAAATACTCATTTTTAAACCATAATTTTATTTAGTTTTGAAAAAGAAAAAAGAAAGCTTACCAGCACTTGAGCAGCATTCCTGCCATTGTGGAAACCAGGAAATGAGACAGGAGTCTTTGTGATAAAGCAAATTTCCTTAATGCCTGATTAAATTATGTTTTTGTAGAAATCCGACCGAGTCGACAAGAATCTGGGACACATTTTTAAAGGGCCAACATTTTCACACACACACACACACACACACAAAAAAAAATAAACAAAGATGATTATTGCAGTACATTTTCACAACAATGTTATCAGTACATACTGTTAGTTTTAGATTTTAATTGTTTGAAGTTGTTTCTGGGACAGGAGTGTGTTCAGTCACAAGGCAAGTTAAGAAGTAAAAAAAAAGAAATTGAAATATTTTATAAATCATATTTATTTCATATAAATAAATAATATTTCACTCCAGAAATGGAATTAGTGTGTTGATCATTTGTAATTTCAAGGTTCTTTTTGTTGGACATGATTTGATAGTTCTCAAGAATGGATGTGCTGACTGTGTTTGTTCGAGCAGGCAGTGATTGATCGGGAGGAACTTGCACTGCCGTGGCGGTTTGCTGGCCTGGAGCTAATACGTTACGGAGGAGTGATGCTGCAGCTGAAGTCAGACCACGGCTACGTCCTGACTTTCACTCCTCAGAGCAATGAGTTTACCATCACTCTGCTCAGCTCCACCACCACAGGCCACACTGCTGGACTCTGCGGTAACATTAATAAAGACCCATTTATTCAAACGTGTTAAATAAGTCAGCCTTGTTTGTCTTTCTTTATTTGCTTCCAGGGCAACATTAACACTGTCTCCCTCCTCCAATCTGTCTCCTTGTATCTTTCTTCCAGGTGCCTGTGGGGAGGAGAAGTCAAACGTCCTATCTTTACGTAATGGCAACTCCACCGATGACCAGCCAGCCTTCATCTCGGACTGGACTGTGGCTGTAGATGATGGCGTGTGTCTGCCAAAGCGGAGGGCAGTGTGTATGTTAGGAGCTTCGATGGGATGCCAGGCCCTACGCTCTGAGGTGTTTGAACCGTGCCACGCGCACATCCCTGTCCAGGTGTTCCTCTCCAAGTGTGAGGAGCAGACATGTGAGGAGTCAGATGTGTGCGAGCTTATTTCTGCTTACGCACGCCTCTGTAGACAGAGAGGCGTGTGTGTGGACTGGAGGAGCCCCCACCTCTGCCGTAAGTCGGTTTTTGATTTACGTATGTGTTTCAATTCAAACAGTCCGAGCCTAACCCTAAACTTTAGCCTGATCTGTGTGCTACAGCATTACAGTGCCCCCGCTCCATGGAGTATGATGCATGTCGGACAGGGTGTGTAGACGACTGTGATAGCATACAGGCGTTGCCAGGCGACTGGTCGGTTGCCAGGGGTAACGAATCGTCCTGTATGGACACACCTACTGAGGGCTGTTTCTGTACTGGAGGGACGGTTCTGCAGCACGGACAGTGTGTATCACCAGAGGCGTGCAGGCAGTGTGTCGACCATCATGGACACACGTACACGGTGAGACACGTGAGAAGAAAAATATGACTGAATGTGTGAGGGAGTGATGCAAAACCTACATCAACTTCTTAATTACAGAAACACATGCTGATAGAATTGGATGGGGCAACCAAAGTACTCACCATTAAAGTGTGCTGTGAGCTCCCTCTAGTGCTTATGTCCAATACAGCCAATAAAGATGAACATGCTTTGATTTGTTTGTACAGTACATGCAGAGTTGGGTACCAGATGAGAACCCATGTTTAATTTGCATGTGTTTGGACCACCAACACATCAACTGCACTGCCCGGCCCTGCAATGATGTCAAAGGCAAGCACTTCTTCTGTCACTGCTACCATGACAGTAGTGTCTGTATAAACCAAAAAAATATTACAAGTGTTGCATTGTGGGTTTGCATCTAACACGTAATCATCTTTGTGCGTACACAGCTCCAGTGTGTGGACCTTGTGAGGTCCTGAGAGAGAGGAGAGGGTCTAAGTGCTGCCCAGAGTATGAGTGTGGTATGTAAAAGACACTATGCTGCATTATTACGCTTCTATTTACAGATCCAATGTTGCAGTGGCCTCATTAAATGTGAGCAAGAAGAACAGACCTGTCAGTGTTCAATATAATATGCGTGTGAAACTAGGTCTGATTAGCACCTAGAAGAGATATTAGAAGGTTGGTGCTGAATGCCAGAATACATTGCTCACACATCAGAGCTATCGACAAATGAATACACCTCAGCCACCTTTATTAAACATGTTTCATTGCTCTATGTATATATGGCATCTCAGAGTGTGTATTGCACCCAGCTGCAACAGATTGTCTCTGTGACTTTTCAGTGTGTGATCTGGTGACTTGTGACCTGCCTGAAGTGCCCCGCTGTGAGGACGGTCAGGCCGCAGTTCTGAAAAACCCCGGGGAATGTCAACCTATACACGAGTGTGGTATGCCTCTAACATATTCCCTGTGATGTTCTGGCTCAGCTTTTCTCTGGCGCTCACACAGAGACATGAAACAGAGCACACATCCATGTGATCTCTTTCACATGTCTCTCTTCATCTCTCTTCCCCCCTTGCAGTCTGCAAAAAGGAAGAGTGCGCTGTTCAAGCTCCCCCCGATTGTCCCGCACACCGCCGACTGTCAGTGAAAAAAACAAAGTGCTGCGACGTGTTTGAATGTGTGTGCAACTGCCAGAACTCCACCCACACCTGCCCTGCCGGGTTCATCACATCCTCTTCCACCAACGACTGTGGCTGCACAGAAACTAATTGCCTGCCAGACAAGGTGAGCGCATGTTTGGATGCAACTTTGAATGCATCACTCTTAATGTCTGTGCTGTTACTGTTTAAACTATCCTTGTTTTATCATCCCATGTCTCTGCAGGTGTGTGTGGTTGGTGGCGTGGTTCACCCAGTGGGGAGTGAATGGGAGCAAGGATGTGAGAAGTGCAGATGCACCCAACTCCAGGACAAAGGCACACCACTGCACATTGCACAGTGTACCCCGCCTGTGTGTGATCGAACCTGCCCTCAGGTGAGACACACGCACGCACACACACCAGACATTCACATTTACATTATGCTTCTATAACCATTAATCTTTATTTATTTCTTATATATTTCAGGGCTCCACATACACTCCATCAGCAGGAGAGTGCTGTGGGAAGTGCACACCAACCAGCTGCGTGGAGTCAGAGGGAAAGATGCGAGGAGACACAATATTTGGGCAAAGCCTCAGACGTGTATGTGTGCAGAGAAATCATACATGCCTAAATAATACAGGCAACCAGTTCTTTGTAATTATTGTTTTCTTGATATTGTCAACAGCACTCATTGTAGGGTATGGTGTAGAATTTAATATGCAGCTTAATTAATTTTTAAATAACAATCACTCCTCCCTGGCAATATATTTCTGTCTGTATGTACAGAAAAAAGACAAGTGTATATTTCCAGTGGAGCCTTTTCTCTTCTCTTGTATTGGATTTTAATGTAATCTCTGTGTCTGTTTATAGGTGGGAGAGGTATGGCAGTCCCCACATGATAAATGTGTTTTACATCAGTGTATGAAAGTGAGAGACGAGGTGTTCATCTCTGCAACGAATGTCAGCTGCTCTGCTATGGACACTCCATCCTGCCCACTGGGAACCGAGTTACGCTGCGACACCCAGGATTGCTGCCCTCGCTGCCACTGTGGTAAACTTACATTCATATGCAATTACACCCATTATGAGGCATTATGAGTGAGGAGACCACCCTTTTAACTACCAGGCATGATTTCAAATGCCTGAAACATTAAGCTTTCACTCCACTAAGTTCAGTCATATCATACACTCAGTTCACTGAGTTGCAGTAGCAGTATCCGTCCAGCAGATGGCTCTCTAACATTGGTGCCATACCAGAGCTCCTTATCCTCACCTGACCTTACAAAGCCAGGGGTTAAAAGATGAAATAGATTTTTTTTTTTTTTTTTTGCTTTGACTTATCATTATGATGTGAATGTTGATTGCACATTGTAATGGCTACAGAATAATGACACAGTCTGTGTTTAGATTGGTCTTCTGTAAGTCTCGCTTTCACTGTACAGCTCTGTCTGCCACGGGGTACGATCTCGTGTGACAATGAAGGCTCCATTTACAGGACAACGGAAGTGCGTCAACCATTTCTCAACCAAAACAGGAAGAGGATACCGCTTTTGTATTCTTTTGTAGCCATCCTCAGGTACCAAAGAGTATTAATGTGAGGTCTTTGCGGTCACTACTCCCAGTAGCAGAAATGGCGTGCAATGGAACAATAGAGTAACTGTGGAAAACAAAATGTCCTGTGTTGTTGGTAACTGCAAGGTTCTGAGGAAAACCGAAAGCAATCAGATTGTCTTTGGAACAGCAGTGCCAACAATGATACCAGTTGTAAATGTTAGAGGGGTTTTAATGTTCTGTTTAATTAATGTCAGTTAAATTATTTGTGCTTTTCTCTCCACAGCTCCTATGAATGCCTGTGTCCTCAACAACACTGTGATAGGAGTAAGTCATGCAGACACGTAGCACTCTCCTCACATATTGGAACATTTTGAATGGTTCTTTCAGTGCTCCATCTGTTTATGTGTGATTGTACAGGCAGGGGAGAGACTGATGGTGGACGTGTGTACACACTGTGAGTGCATGGTGGAGGACGGTGCCGTGAAGAAATACAAACTGTCCTGCAAGAGAATCAGCTGTGCCACTTGCCCCATGGTAACCGTCATCGAGTCATTATTTTTTATTATGATCATTATCATTTGTCATCATTATCATCATCATGACTAACCAGTGAATTCAAGCCCCCATCATTTTCGTCAAAGATTTTCTAATCCACTTCCACATTCCCTCCGTGTTTGTCATTAAATTGCGCCCACAACGTTTTCTGCAATTCACTCCATTCACAGGGGTGATTAGTGAATTATTTATTTGCACCAAAGGGTCCAGGCAAATGTATGTCTTTGTAGTAAATGTCCCTCTGATGTCTTTGTTTATGAACTAACATGTAATACTAACCACCACAATATTTTCAGGGGTACACTCTGCAGAAGGAAGAAGATGCTTGCTGTGGTCGATGTGTTGCCACTGCGTGCTTCATGCAAAGGCCAGATGGAAAACTGATCAGTGTGCCGGTAGGTGCTCAGCAGAGAAGACAATGCATGCTCATGCAGACTCATTCTCTGTTGCAATGAAACCTTATAATGATGATGAGGATGTTGATGTTTTTATATTTTTAATACAAAATTTTCTAGATGGCACTGTACTTTACTATACTATACTGTACTATACTATACTATGTTATGCTATGCTAGGCTATGCTATATTATACCATACTGTTCTATGTAAAGATATACTATACTACACAACACAACACTATACTGTACTATATTATACTACACTAAACTATACTAGATGATACGATACAATGTGATACTATACTATACAACACTACACTACATTAGGCTATGCTATGCTGTGCTACGCTATGCTACACTATACTATAAGTTGCTATGCTATGCTGTACTATACTAACTATACCATACTGTACTATACTATACTATACTACTCGCCACGACACGATACTATACTATACTGTACCATACTATACTATACGACTCGCCACGACACAATACAATACTATGCTATAGTAGATTACACTACAGTACACTATACTATACTATGCTATGCTATGCTATGCTATGCTATACAGTACTATACTATACTATAGTATACTATGCTATACTATACAATACAATACAATACTATACTACACTATACTATACTATACGATACTATACTATACTATAGTATACTATGCTATACTATACAATACAATACTATACTACACGATGCTATGCTATGCTATACTATATTATAGTTGACTACACTAGACTACACTACACTATACTATACTGTATTATGCTATGCTATGCTATACAGTACTATACTATACTATACTATAGTATACTATGCTATACTATACAATACAATACTATACTATACTACACTATGCTATGCTATACTATACTATACTATACTATATTATAGTTGACTACACTACACTATACTATACTATACTATACAATACAATACTATACTACACTATGCTATGCTATACTATACTATACTATACTATATTATAGTTGACTACACTACACTACACTATACTATACTATATTATGCTATACTATGGTATACTATACTATACTATGATATGCTATGCTATACAGTATTACACTATACTAGACTATAGTATACTATGCTATACTATACAATACAATACTATACTACACTATGCTACTATACTATGCCATGCTATATAATACAATATAATACTGTACTGTACTATGCTATGCTATGCTATGCTATACGATACTATACTATACTATACTATGCTATGCTATACTACATTATACCATACTAGACTATTCTACACTATGTTATGCTGTACAATACAATACAATACAATACTGTATACTATACTATAACATAATATAATATAATATAATATAATATAATTCTTGCTATGTCATACTGTACTTGTTACTTAGAAAAGTGGAGTATTGTTGCCAAAATTTAGAAAGATAGACATGCTTTAATGTTAGAAATCTAATATTTTGACATATAAATACTGCATGTACATGTGTGCCTCTCACCCTCCAGGTGAACACTACTAGCGAAGATGGTTGCAGCCTGTATAGTTGTGGTGTAAACGGTAAAGGGGATCTTGTCCTGCAAACCAAAGTGACTACCTGCCCTCCTTTTGACCGCCAAACTTGCCTTGATCAGGGGGTACGACAGCCACAACATGTGCTCTCTATACATCTCCCAGTATTCCTGTTCCTGACCCTCTGTATCTGCCTCAAATTTGTAATAAATGTTTATGTTGTTTGTTTCAGGGGAAAGTCAGCAAGATTGGAACAACCTGCTGTGAGATGTGTAAGTAGAGCTGTGCCCTCTGCGAGACTGGCACACTATTTTGAAAAATTTGGACACTGTGATTTTAATAAGAGTGTGTGCATGTGTGAAGGTACTGAGCCAGAGTGTCGGAGGACAGCAGGAACGCTTAACTACATCAAAGTGGATGATTGCCAATCAGAGCAGCAGATAGAATTGCACTATTGTGAGGTAAGAGAGTACACACACACACACACACACACACACACACACACACACACACAATGATTAATATTTTTCCCCCTAGGATTAGCCTGCAAAGTTCAATGAAATCATGGTGTAACACTGTCCCCCACTGTCTGTCTGTCTGTCTGTCTGTCTGTCTATCAGGGCAAATGTCGCAGTAAGTCCATGTATTCCCTGGAGAGGGCTGCTGTGGAGCAGGAGTGTGTGTGCTGTGCTGCTGTGGAGACAGAGCCTCTCAGCGTTCCCATCCTGTGTGCCAATGGCACTCGGAGCCACCAGACTGTCCTGTCTGTCACTGCATGTGACTGTCTGTCCAAACACTGCACCTAGAGACAGAAAGAAAGAGTTTATAAATGCAGACAGTATATGTGTATCCATGCAAAATGTACTCACAAATAACAACACAAACAAAACAATAAAACAAACCTGCCAGTTGTAAGCACTACTTTTTTTTGACTGTTTTGCTGTAATTTGAATTTTCCTTTTAAAATGTGTAAGTTTGTTGAGACTGATGTTTGTTGTTTAGATGTTTGAATAATTTAAAAGTGATTAAAAAGTTTTCTGATTTTGTTTTACATCAGGTTTTTGAGATTGGCTATGTAATTAAAACAAATAAATGTCAATAGTAGAGTCAGTTTATCACATTTTAAGAGCATAAACCTTATAATAAACTAATGAAAGCTGCTTTTCTCTATTTCAAATGATTGTAATGTCATGCTTGTTCTGGCTGCTAAGAGAACTGAATACATACATGTCAATTAATAAATAAAATAATGTTCGCTACACTGTGTATGGTCGTAAGTTTCTTTTTGCACCAATATATTTTTGCGTCATCTGAGGCGCGTGCCTGCAGAGGGTAGGCGAGGTTCATGTCCACGTCTGGTCACCTGTAAGCTCTTTCTTCCCTCCCTGGCTTACACACACACACACACACACACCCACACACACCTTTTGCATCGGTAATATGCATCACAGCTTCTTTCCCTCCCGTATGAAACGGTCAGGGAATTAGCCGCCCTCGGCGCGCGCGTGTTAAGCCAGGGGTTCCGGGAGCGCGCGCGGATTGTCCACCATCTCAGCCCCTCGCCAGGCTGTGCACCTCGCGCGTCTTATCATCCATCTCCATAGCGAAGCGCTGATCCTCCCCGAGTACTGGTGAGTCCACTTTTTCACTTTTCTTTCGCGTGAATTGTTATTTTAAAAAAGTGCACACCTGACCTTTATCACTTTGACTGTGTCCTGGTCCCTGCTGTCGGCTCTGACAGCACTTTCTGCACTTTTGCGCGCATTTGTTTGAACTATATCAGCTTGTGTGTTCAGTGCTTCATAAACAAAGCTCGACCTGAACCACTGCTTTTAATATTTCAATCCCCCGGTGGCTGCAGTGGCGCGTGCCAGTGTGCCGAGGCTGTTTTTTCCATCTGACCATCTGGGTGCAGGCAACTGTTGAGTCCGCGAGCGTTTAATTAAACACATATTTATCGAATAAGCGGCTCCAGACAACTGCCCTGGGATTAATTAGTCAAAATGGAAATGAATTAGTTTGATGTAGTCTGTGCTGTTTATGTTTTTGCTCTTGAATTAACTTCACAACAATGAAAATCAGAACCAAAAACAGATAGGTGCACTGGTTTGAGTGAAAGTTTGCTGCAAGTCCATTTGATTTGCACTTTTGATTTGATTCATCACACAATTTCAAACTCGAGTCTTTGTTTGTTTGAGTTGTATGTTTCCTGTTATGGCATTAGAAAGGAAGCAAGCAGCTCTGCTGTTGAGCTGTCAGAGAGCTTACAGGCCTTTAAGCCCCGCGCTGAGACGCACACTTGGAGGACGCATTTGCGCATTCGTCCTGTGGCTTCTCCAGAGTGAGCAGGAATGAGATACAAAAATACCTTAAAGTGAACACAAAAAGCAGTAACACCTTGGGAAGAAACTAAAAAATTGATTTAATACAGTATGAAACACAATAAGGTGTATGTTAACATGCTCTAATAGTGGACCTCTGGTAAACTGCTGTATGCAAAGGGCTATTTGCTCAGAATAAAATCCAAACTCTCATATCTGAGTCTTGCCATGCAAACTCCATCCTTTTATTACTCATGTAAGAAGAGTAAATTGTAAGAATAAGAAACAAAATCTACAAGGCATGGTAGTCTACAGTATCGCTGATGTTCTGATAGATGCTTAGTTAAAGTGCCTGCAGAGTGTGCAAGCTTATTGGTTGGTATGAGCAATGTAAACATTGTTAGAGGCGGCATTAATATCAGCCTTTTGGGAAATGGTATCATGACTAATAATAAGCTGAGTGACCAAAACACAACACATGGAGCATGTGGCTAACAGCAGATGTGATAAACAAACCCAGGCCTCTTTGAAAAACAACCACAGTAGCACTACTTGTGTGGATATCTACATGCTGTCATCTAAATTTGAGCCATTAGAAGAAGCAAAAGATTCATAATTATGTGTCAATTATTTTGTGATATAATTGTTACTTTCATCTCTACAGGCCTTTCAAAAACATACAAAGCAAAAAATGTGTTACGGAAATATCATTCTTTGGTTAAATTGCTCTCGTATATTCACAATAAATCAAAAGTGTGACAGTGGTTTGCGCTTTGATTCAACAGGGTCATGCCAAAAACATTGGGCACCACTGTGCCCTGTTGGATACCTATTTACATGCAATCTCTTTGACCTGCTGAACTCTAGGAGCTCGTCTCTGTGTTTGCTAACACATGATAAACTGGGATTATCGTGGATGTGTGTGCATATGTAACGGGATTGGTGGTTGAAGCCCCCCTATACGTGTGTAGGCTGTTTGGCTGACTGTTGGCGCATTTGCATGTCTCATGGCTTGTGTCTTAAACGGCTAGAACATGTAGGTTGACACTGTTGCATGCAGCCCTCACTCTTTAACCCGCAGTAACACGTAATGGTAGAAAAAGATATATGGTACATATACGTAGAGGTTAATAATGGTTACATGTGTCGAATTAAAGGTGTCAAACAATGAATGTGTAGCTTTCACCTCTTACTATCACACCTCATAATGTATGATTACTTAGATTGGCACTACTGTTTACATTAATATTTTAATTTAAATCAATGTAAAGTGCCAAATCATGATAGAAATTACCCCGAAATGTGAAACGTGTCTTTATTTATTTAGAAGAGCATTTGTAAGGAAGCAGATTTGACGTGGCATTAGGGACTGGCACAGTGTTTGAATGAAGCTCAATCAAAACATGTCAGCGCTGACAAACATGCCTACATTTTGCTGTCACATGTAGGCACAGGAAACATACAGCTGGGACATCAACCTATCAGGGCTCTGTGTAGAGACCTTAACATCATAATACAGTGCATATTGGTAACTGTATTCTTATCTCTTTTGTTATTTCTGAGCTTGAGAAGCTAAACATTTAGGAAGACTATCTGTGTTGATCTGTGCTCTTTAAAACACTTGTTTCATTATATTTTGTGTCTGTGGCTTAAAGCCCGGGGATGCACATGTGCTTCCATTAGTGTAAGATTTAACTACTCCGTTTCCTCTCAACACTTTCTTCTTGATCCCCAAAGAATGAGCCCAGTGATCAAATTACCCCAACAGATTGTAAACTGTGCCGCTTGGATTGCAGCGCGAGCTTAATCTGAGCCTACAGCTTCAATTGGGTAAAAAAGAGATGAGATAGCTTAACTTTGGCTTACTCTGTCAGTCTGAAACAGCTACTACTGTGTGATTTTTACACACGATTTTTGAAGGTAAAGTTGACCTATTTTTTATCTGAAATGTATATATCTCTAGCCTGGCATATCTAAACAATAAATAACTGCTACAGGTCATTATCAGTGCTTCAAAATGAAAGAAAATGTGTAAATTGCATCTGTTATGTGAATATTAAATGCATCTTATAGGCTAAAATAGTGATTTGAATAAATGGAAGCACATTTCTGTTTCATTCTTTGAGGATTATTGGCTAATTTTACATTCAGAATTTTTAAACCAGAGAGAAATTCACTCCTCTTAAGCGGTAGACAAATAATTCAATCACAATGGTTACAATAAGACATCACTTTAAGTGGTCACACTCTGAAAAGATTGGGGACCAATGTGCTCAAATATTATGTTCCTACTTAGAGAAATGGTTCCACCAGCAACAAAACTTTTTATTATATTTCAAGCCAGAGCTGCCAGGTCATCACAGCTTCTACTGAACTCTTGTTTTTCTTTTCCAACAGAGGGATGAAACGGAAAAGAACTTATGCCGGTCACCACAGAAATGAGTGAGTCGTCGTCCATTCACTCAGCGAAGCTTGTTTCATTGGCCCGATCGCTCTCTGGGCTTGGGCTCGATGCCACCAATGGAAACCCTATCACCCCTCCTGACAATGATGAGCCCCCTCCTCCGGTACGATATCCTCAGAGTACAAACACTCGCATCCTGTAGCAATTTGTCAGCTCAGGTTTCCCCTCCTCCAGTTGACACACACGGAGCAATACCTAACACTGATACACTTACACTATAGTACTCCTTAAATTCTCTACTTGTGACAGCATCACTGACCTCCTTAATTACCTGTGTGTGCTCTTGTGCAGGAGTCCGGCATCGATCTAGGCCCTGGGCTTTATTTCAATGATGGCAAGAGAAAAGTGGACTACGTCCTTTGCTACAAATACAAAAAAAGGCGAGCATCCAAGGCACGCCTTTCCATTGCATCCAATGGGAGTATACCATTTCCCATACCGAGCCGCTGGGAGCCGGAAGCGGAGTCTGGTGAGGTATGTGCGCCTGCAGGAGATGTGGAGGAGTCGAAGCTGTCTGAGGAGGAAAAGGCTGTCATGAGGGAGGAATTTGAAGCAGGTCTGCTGGAAGCTGGACTGCAGCTAGAGCGTGATAAAGAGGTGTGTATGTGCTGCTGTGGTGCTTTCACCATGGTTATTTTTTCATCTGCTGTAACATTCCTGCAGTATAGACATTTATGGGTCAGCGCCATCCTTAAGTGATGTGACCATAAATCCTGTGATTGGACGGCTGCCAAACAGGTTCAGGATAAGACTCAGCCTGTCCCTTGAAGCTTGAGGACAGGCCTGCCCTTTAATTAAAGAGAGAACTTATTGATTATCGGCGGTATATTACAGGGTGTTTATAGTAATAATAACCACAATAATAACAAAGACATGTTGCATGTCTTTCATCATGTACAGCACAGTATGTGCAAGTGTGTCTGATTTGATTCTTTCTTATTCTGTACGAGTGCATCTGTGCACATGCATGTTTGTGTTTTTGCGTCTGTGTGTTTGCTTGTGTCTGTGTGTTTGTTTGCGTCAGTGTGTGGGTTTGCGTCTGTGTGTATGTGGTTGTGAGACGCATGTGCGTTAAATCAGCTGCTGCTTTGGTTGAGGATTAAGAACGCTGACCGTAAGTGTGAAGCCAAAGGCCAGATTATAGGGCCTTATTAGAGAGTGATCCACTACTCAGAGGTGTGTGTGCTGGCACATGAATGCATTGGGGGAGATTGGTGAGTTTAATTTTGATTGAATGGGTAGAAGGGGACACTCAGTGGTCACTGTGTAGCATAGCTGTATGTGCATCTGTCTGGCTGCAGTCAAATATGATTAGACTAAGGTTTTGGGAATTGAACAGTGAAGGGTTTATTGATATATTTAGCATTGCAGGGTGTGAATATGCTCAGTTGTGTTTTTGTGTGGGCTACATACAGCATGAGGGAGTTGACACTGGTTTTACTCATGAATATGTGCAATTAATTTTGTATAAACTGTGGAAACACTCTTTTTTATAGTGGTAAAACTGTGCATCTTTGACTCAAATCTCATCTCCTATTAATGATTTTGTTTTAATTTAAATTTTCCTTCCATTAACAAACATGTGAGCTGAGGACAGGAGACAGCTGGACATATTATTGAAAGTGACTGCCCACCCTTAGCGGAAATCTATAAGGCTAGACTTTAGATACAATGGGGAAAACCGAAAGATAAAAATAAAAAGGCTGAAGAAACAGAATCAGAAATACTTAACTGATCCCCGAGGGGAAATTGTGATTCGTTAAAGTTGCTCCGATGTAAAGAATAGAGAATCATAAGGAGTTTGAAGAAGAGTATGAAATAGAAGTATGTAAATACAAAGCAATAAAATAAAATAAGATTAAATTAAATTAAAATCAAAATTAATGAAATTAAATTAAACTGAGATAAAAACGTACATTAAAATAAAAATATGAATTAAGCTACAATGTTTAACACTAGTACTTAAGATATTAAAATGTTAAAAATAATAATTTTTATAATAATTGCTGTAGGAGCAAAAGACTTGTTGTGCCTAGTGGTCCCAATTTTCCGCTGCAGAATTCTGCCGCTTGTTCTTTTACTTTTTGGAAATTTCATATAGATAGGGTGGGTTGGGTCAGTTAAAATCTGGTCTGTCTTCTTAGAAATAAGTTCATTGTACAACTGAGTTGCCGAGGCCTGATTTGACCATACGTTGCAATTTTTTCTGGTCCTGAATGTACATGTTTCCAAAGGCGCAAATAAGGCCAAAGGTTAGGACACTTTGCAACAGGGCTTTATAGAACAACTCCAGAATACGGTTGTCCAATTGGTTCAGCTTTCTAAGGAAGTACATCCTCTTCTGCAATTGTTGGTCCTTGTTAAATGCTGATTCTTTAAACGTCAATTTGTCATCAATCTCAACTCCTAGGTATTTGTATGAGGAGACCCGCTCTACTGGTTCGCCATTAATTCAGGATGTTGGGACTAGGATTCCCTTTTTATTAAAATCAGTGACCATCTCTTTTGTTTTCTTCACACTGACCCCAAGAAAGTTGTCCGAACACCGTTTACTAAAACTTTCTATCTCTGTTTCAAAACCCTCTAGGGACGAGACATCGTTCTTTAAAAAACCCACTACAGCTGTATCATCAGCATATTGAAAATAAGCGTGGTCAGAGGAAGCTGCTTGACAGTTGTTGGTATATGAAATATATATATATACCAAAGAGTCAGGATGCCAGTCTACTGACTCAAGGCGGCTGACACTCTGAGGGAGGAGTTGTACAGGTTAATGGCCACAAGCAGGAATGACTTCCTGTGGTGCTCTGTGTTGCATCTTGGGGGAATGAGTCTGCCAATGATTTTTTTTTCTTGCTCAGTAGCAAAGAACGCAGACTGACTTCAGTAAACAGTAACAATAGGAGAATGAGAAAGCACTGCTGGTGCTGGTGGATCATTACTGCTGTCATTTCATATTTGAAACTGTTTCCAGTATTCAGAATCAATATGTATCAATAAATTGATATCTTTGACAACACCAGGCTGGACTACAAAAGGGCCTTAAAGTTTTAAGGGACCACTCAGCTTACAACCTTATAATTTCCTTCCTTCTCACAAACGATTAAGAAGCATTAAGACCAGAGCATCCAGGTTCCAAGACAGCACATATCCTGAAGCTGTCCGCCCCCTCAACATTACAAACATAGCATGGCAGGCCACTCAGCAGGTTAAATGGCAGATGTCTTAACACACTTGAAGCACTTTATCCAGTGGGCTGTTTGTTGTTGCTGCTAATTTCCCTGCAGGTGCTTGTGTTTAATTGTGCTCGCATGCATTGGATTTTTGTTTTATGTTTTTGTTTTGTGCCTTTATGATTATTTCATGGTTATGGATATGAACTGTTTCTGCTTTGTTTAATGTATTATTTGATTTATGAGTGAGTGGCTTTGCTATTTTTGGCTCTCTCTGTCTGTGTTAAGTGAGAACACTGAGACAAATTCAAATCGATCATGTTGATGTGGCCATAAAGTACTGATCTTGAATTATAGCAGCTCTACAGTAGTGCAGAGTCTGGTGATAAATTTTAATGCTAACACCAGAAAACTGCTGGTAACACAACATTAGAGGTGTAGCAGGTGTTGTTTGAACCTGTGCAGTCATATCTGCCTGGCACTGAGGTCATTACAGTAATTGCAGTGGGCAGGTTGTAATTCAGTGGTCCAGCAGCTACGTGAGAGCTGGTCATTTTTCACATGATCAAAATTGATAATGGGCGACATTAAGGTGGCTTTCAGGTACCTCTCTAAGCATTATCTGCATTTTCTATACTTTGGAGGATTTGGAGGTTCTGGGCTTGAAATAATGGGATTCCCTCCCAAACAGCTTCATTATAACACAAAGTAGCATACTTACAGGTTTAGGGAAGGCTCATCTGGCTGCCTCAGGACAAGTAGCAGGAGCAATTACATGCAAAGACAAAGGGAGCAAAGAAGGCAGATATACTGTTAATCTATCCATGTAATCCAAATCTCATTTGACTTGCACGCAGTGGTTGATATCATGTAGTAAGGCATGTCGTGTTTTATGTTCATATTTCATTTTGATCTGTGTGTGTGTGTGTGTGTGTGTGTTTATGTGCAGAGGGCGAATGGCATGCAGTTTATTCGGCTGCACATCCCATGGCCAATACTCAGTCGGGAGGCAGAGCTTCAGAAGATCAAAGTTGCTGTGAAAAAGGTCAGCAGTCGTTTATTCAAACCTGGTCTTTAATATTCTACTTTTAAGTGTTTGTACATTTGCAGCAGAATAATTTGGGTGGACAACACAATCCCGTATTAAAACTAAGTAGCTCTACAGAAAGCTGCAGAGTGTGACATGGCTGACAGGACAGATATGTGTTGCGTAGTTTGACCAAACTGTTCTTCATGTGTGTTCTCATTGAGCAGAAGTGTGAATTGCGGAAGCGGATGGGCATCGCCGGGGTATGGGACTCCATCATGAGCAAAGTCAGCACACCGTTTCAACCGGACGTCCCCGATTTCGACATCCAGAGAGACTCACAGACACGCGTCCATTTCAAAACCCTCAAACACGCTTTTATCAGAGACAAGCTCCACCTGTGAGTACCTGCCTGAGCTGTCACACTCACACACACACACACACACACACACGTAATGGAATGGTGTCAGAAAACTAACCCACTTTTGGAATCGCCCTTGGCTAGGGACACACATGCCTCTCAGTTCTGTCATGGTCAGTGATTTAGATTACAGCCTGATATCTAAATCACCTGCAGCAGGCTGTGTGCTTTTATCATCCTTATCATAGCATCATGAAGCTTTCACGTAAATTGAATTTTACTGTTTACACCACTGAAAAGCTACTGGGACACAGCGAGTGACAAGATAAGCTTAACAGTAGCAGTAACAGTTACATCCTGAGGTTGACTACATTATTTGATTTACCCCAAAAAAAAATAAAAAAAAAAAATGGAGCGCTCAAATTCGGTTTAAATGAGTGACTGTGTCTTGTCATTTCCTGCAGGTACGACATCAAATCAACAGAAACTGTATTTGATAACGCAACACGCAGCAGAATAGTAAGTCCAGAAACTAATATCTTCTACTTTTATGACCTGAAGAATATTTAATATTTGAGCTCACACACAATTTGGACTCTGCTTTCTTTGTGTCTAGGTGGCTGAGATTATTTCACGCACTACCTGCAGACAAACTTGCCAAACCACTGGTGAGATCTAACTTTTGTTACTGTATGTTTTCTTACTGTATGTGCACTGTCAGTCAAATTTCACTCTGCCTGTGTACGTATGCTGTGAGTCACAAATCTGAATGTGTCCGTGACACTGTGTTGCACTTCCTCTTTGTGTCATAAGGCATCAGCTCATTATTGGCTCGGGGTGTCTACGACTCTGCCTTCCCTCTGCATGATGTAAGTATAACAGAAATAGCAACTTCACTGGACAATGGATAAAATATATTTGTGTGTGCTACATCAGCTGTACATAATGTATCTTGCAGGACAGCTTAGTCTGTATGTTTGCAGTGTGGGTGTTTATGGAAACTGGAAAAAGGGGAGAATTTGACCTATTTTAATAGAAAAATTCTGTTCTAAACCCTGCAATTATGATAATGCATGAAGTATGTCATACGCTTATGCAGTGTATCTCTGTGTAAAGAGCTTGTTACTTTTTCCTTTCTGTAGGGGTCGTTCACAAGGAGAGGGAGGAAGGATCAGCGAAATGACAGACAGGTGAGTTGAGAAGCCTCTAAGTGTTTTTAAACTACCCACTTACTAATATTAGTGGAGTCACTGGAGAGTCACCAGTCACCAGTCACTTTTCTAAAGCCAGGAAAAGATAAGCCTGGTTGTTGTCCTGATTTGGTCATGACAACTGATGATGAGCTTGTACTGGTCACGCAAAAGTGTTGTTGTTGTAAGTGTTGGTTTTGGATTCAAATCTCTGGCATCACGGTTAAGTCTCAGACCTGTCAGACCATACTCAGGATCTTAAGTCACAAACACATCAGATATGTTTGAATTTCTACAAACAGAAAATGTGTTTCAAATCTGTTTCTAGATCTTGAGGAGTAGGCTACTGCAACTACATGTGTGAAAAAAGGTGTATAAAGCTTTTGTGGCTCCGGAGGGAGCTACATGAATTCTGATAAAAAAAATTTCCTCAAGTGATGTCACTAGATTCAGAATCAGCTGGGGCTGAAAATGAATGAGTGAAAAATGAAAAATACAACAACTGAGAGTTGAAAAGAAGTGAAATGACTAGACCTCTGTAGCAACGCTTCATCTCTGCTAGACAGTAGTGGCTTGGTGCTACATTAGCTGCTGTTAGTATAATTAAACGGTCAGTGGTCGACTTGCACAGTGGATACTGTAGGCGCTGTCAAAGAAAAAGAATGTGTGGAAGAAACCTCCGGTTCTGTTTCATTGATTTTGATGCTTTAAAAACTGTTTATTATAGGAGTGCAAAGCTAATTAAATGAAACACTCTTTTATATGTATGTTGTCTTTTCACCGTCTTATTTGATTGTGTAAACTGTGTAATCTGATTGATTATTATCAGTACATAAACACTGTTATTAACTTGTGTTTTACTCTCGTGTCATGTGCTTGCATGTCCTTCAGATCCTCCATGAAGAATGGGCGAACTATGGAGTCATGCATAAATACCAGCCTGTGGACCTGATCAGGTAACAGTTTGTGCAAACAAAAATAAAAGTCTAACTATAGCTATAGTTTGAGAAAGTGATAATGTTTATAACACCCACTAATACCATCATTTTGTGGTATAATAAGATGTCCTGATGATGGTGCAAAAAGAAAGGCATGGTTCTTAAACATGTACATGTACATGAGTGTGCTCAGCAAATTTTAAGACAGTATTTCATATTGAATTCATAATTCGTAATTACTGAGGGTCGTTAAAAACGGAAGGTCAAAGAGGATCCAAAATGGAAATGAGCTACATATGAGACTGTTTTGGTTGAGAACTTCTTATGGACCAAAAAGTGGGTCAAGAGTTTTGGCATGATGGTGGCACTAGACCTCATTGAGGTCTACCATTGGGTTAACCCTCATCTGGCCTGTAGCTTGGACGTGGACCAGAATTGGACCTTGGGCCCTGCAACCAGTGGGGCAAAAAGAAATGTAAACCTGTAAACCTGCAAGCCCAGGCAACAAGTTGACACTTTGGTTTTATTTTAACAGGAAGTACTTTGGAGAGCAGATTGGGTTGTACTTTGCCTGGCTGGGTGTTTATACTCAGCTCCTCATCCCTCCCTCTGTACTGGGCATCATTGTCTTCCTGTACGGCATACTCACTGTGGATGCCAATGTGCCAAGGTAGGCAGATGAAAACTCAACTCACTTATGTATGCTTATCAACATTACGACCCAAGATTATATTACTACCATACATGTGTTTGTATCACTCTCTTTGTGTTGTTCAGCCAGGAGACATGTGATGACAACCTGAACATCACCATGTGTCCGCTGTGTGATGGTGTGTGTGACTACTGGCGTCTGAGTTCGGTGTGCTCACTGGCCCGAGCGTCATACCTGTTCGACAACGGAGCCACTGTCCTCTTTGCCATTTTCATGTCTCTGTGGGGTAACTATGAATACTAATACACCTTTCTGATAATGTAACAGCAGGTTCATTTCATTAGAAAAGGACAGGAGGCGTGACAGTGATAGTATGCATGGTTAGAGTGAGTGAAACTGCAGCAGTGTTGGTGTGGCTCAAAGAATCATTGGTTATAATCGCTGTATATGTAGATACATATCAACAACATGATGCTAACCTGTACATAAATATACTGTGGGCCTACTTTGAGGTATTGAATGCTTCATCACAGGGCCACAGGGCTAGACTTTTGGGGGCCCTAAGCAGGATTTGGTTTGGGGAACCCTCTTCATCGTGATGTGTTGCCACCTCACATTGTACTGAACTAAATGTGTATTGTAAATATTAATTTAAGCACATATCATGTACAAATAGACTACATTAAATACAGTATTTACTCAATGAACGGTCCTCTTAAATCAACCTCCAAATGTAATTTATTGAACTTAAATCATGGCCAGTCGAAGAACAGCTTGCGAAGATACCTATTCCAGTTTGTGTTGACCTTTATTCTTGGCAAAAATGGCACGTAATGATGTCAGTTTTTGTTCAGAAGGTCAATTTTAATTTTGTTATTGTGTCATTTTCATTTAAAAAAAAAAAAATCTTTTCTTGCCCTCCACTAAAATGTCATGGCAGACACTGGAATTTTTTTGTGTGTGTTTGAAGAAAAGGTCAGGGTTTCTGATTAAGCCAGTAATTTTAGGACTATGTTAATATTCCTTCTGTGTATCTTCTCGTAGCTGCCTGTTTCCTCGAGCACTGGAAAAGGCGACAGATGTGTCTGAAACATATGTGGGACCTGACGAGCTTGGAGGATGAAGAGGTATGAAAATAGATTCAAGAACACTGTAGTCAGCAATAAACACACATAAAATAAACACAGTCAGCCGCTGTCCTTACGTTTTTTTTTATTATGAGCATGGATCTTTGTGTCCATCACTCTTTATCTTTCTGCACTCAGAACTCTTGTTTAAGTGCTAAGTCAGTCAGGGTGAGAGTGTTAACCTCGTGGCTCGGGTCAATCATGACGACAGTTATTGTTTGCCTTGCAGATAATCATTTGTGTCAGAACAGTGCCCTCCCCTCAACGCACACACATACACATATACGCATGGCTACCAAGTGAACGCGACCCTTTACCCTGTAAAGGGCTGTAATGGGATTGGCCTGTTCTTAAAGTAGAGAACTTACTGATGACACAGCAGCAGGGTCAAAACATAATGTAAACACTGTCAGCCTAATACACCCTTCTCTCTCTCTCTCTCTCTCTCTCTCTCTCTCTGTGTCTCTCTCTTTCATGTCTTTGCTGCCTGAAGGAGCGAGTCCAGGTGGGCAAGTTTCTGTACCTATTAAATGTTCCCACAATCTGCTTTAGCCGCTTTATTATTTATTGTATTTTATTTTATTTATTTATTTTTTTTTTTTATTTTACTTTATTTTTATTTTTATTTTTTTATTTTATTATTCCAAAAATGCCTTCGCTATTTATTGGAATATTTCTAAGCAGACGAAAATCTGATAATACGCATTAATAGTCCAGATATGTCTGCAAAAAAGTGTTATAATGATACAGTTTCCATGCACATACCGGTTATTTTCATGGTTAATAATTATCTTTAGACTATAAATCGGTTTGTAGGGTTTTCTCTGCACTCTGGATTTGAGAAGCATATTCTAAGCTGTCCATGAGAGGACCTCTCGACTGTGGTGAATAGTGTTATCTAATGAGGATGACGTAAACAGCAGTTTTTGTGGGTATTTATGGACAAAAAAATTCAATCCAACTCAGTCTGCTTTCTTTGAAAATGTCTATTTTTGAGTTAAAGTGACTAAAAAAACATGAACCTGTCGTAGTGTAGGCTACCACCACCTTGAATCTACAGACATGAGATCACTAAGAACGTAAAACTGCAAATGTCATGCAACAGACATAAAAAACTGATTTTGTAGCTGTAAATTAATTTGGGACAGTATATTCTGTAACTGCTAACTAAAGCCACCGTGCTGTAAAGTTGTGGGGCAGGTGTGGCATTGCTGGCCCTTGGAGTCTGCATGTCGATGTGTCCTTGGGCAAGATACTGAACCGAAATTGCTATTGCCACCTTGTACGGAAGCCTCGGCCACCACTGTGTGAATGGGTGAAAGAGGTTGCTAAGACTAGAAAAGCGCTATATAAATGCAGCCCATCCACCTATTTTGCTGTTGTGAACTGTTTAAACAGCGTGATATAAGGATTTTTGTCTCGGCTGATGTGATCCCTTACTTCATGGTGCTGTCCCATGTGTGCAGGAGGAGCTGAGGCCTGAATATGAAGAAGCTCTACAGGAGAAGAAAGCTAAAATGAAAGCACAGTCTAAGAGGAAGGTACTGTATCTGAGTGTGTTTTTGTTTGTTTGTATGACTTGTAACACAAAGTGGTTAAACTGACAAGATTTACTGACATTTTTTTCACTTTGTTGCAGTTGACCCAAGCTGAGGAAGGTGCAGATGGAGAAAAAGACCAGATGCTGGCCTCGCAGGTATCACTGCTATGCTCTGTGTGATAGGACATAATGTGGCCAGAGTAGCTGGAGGGGAGAGGGCGGGGCTGTTAACACTCAAGTGATTTACACTTGCTTCATAGCAAATGCTAACACAGAACTCACTTCTTCAATTACGTTACATCAAGTGAGGGGAAACAACTTAATCTACAGAAGCAAATATCACAGCCCACCTAAAGTTTCCATCTTCGGTAAAGTTTTTACAGACTAACTCAGTCTGTATGGGTTTATGTCTGTGCACAAAAAGGAAACCCCCTTCACCTCCAGTGGGTGGTTGAGTCCAAAGCTGCTTACCTGCCTGAGATTAGCCCAGATTACTGATGGAGAGAGAAAAGGGAGGAGGGAGAGGAGGAAGGGGAGGGGATTTCTGTCCTTTCAGATGGCAAAACATGCCCCTGCCAGACAGAAAACATGACGTGTGTGTGTGTGTGTAGGACATGTGCTCAGCATTACTGCACATCACATACTGCGCATGTATTGAAGCAAACACCAAAGTCTCTGTGTGGTTTTTTTTGGATGTGTACCCAAATAATATTCATGTTCTTCTTGACAGCAAGAGCCAGAGTCCCTGGACATTGAGGATCACCTGTCAGGTTATCTCATCAATGTGTCCACCTTACTACTACTGGTACAGCACTTACATTCCTCCCTCTTACAACATCACACAATATTCTGTGACCACTGAAGTCAGCATGGGGTTTTTTTTTCAGTCTGCCACCATGACAACTGTGGATTTATCTAAATAATGTCCTCACTGTTTCCCATATTATATTCATTAATTTCTCATTAACCCAGTATCAACACTAATGGCCCGAAATTAATACCAGACACACTTTTTATTGTGTCAATCATTTCATTATAGACGTTAAAGATTATGTTAACCCTTTGAAACCTGGAGCAACATCACTTTTCTTGTGATGCTATGTACAGTATTCAAACCACTGAACCCTGAGCTAATTGGTGTGATTTCTTTCAAAAACATGAGAAAAAAGACAATGAGCAACTTGGTAAGAAATGTCAGAAAATGCAAAAAAAAATTTATATATTTAAAAAAAAAAAAAAAAAAAAAACAGACAAAAAAGAAAAAACGCTAGTGAAAAGCTATATTTATCATTTTTATTATTATTACATTTTAAAATTATATTATGGCGTTATTAGGATTTTTAAGCACTCTTTCCAGGTAATTTCCTTTTTTTGCTTGTTTTTAATTTTCTTTCTTTCAATTTTTATTATTATTATTATTATTATTATTATTATTATTATTTATTTTATTTATTTAATTTTTTTTTTTACAGTTTTTTTTTTCAATTTCTTGCTAATTTTTTGTGTCATTTCTTCTTTTGTTGCTCATTGTCGTCTTTCCATGTTTTTAAAAGAAATCAAGCCAATTTGCTCAGGTTTCACAGGGTTAAATAAATATAAAATCTAAAATAACAGACAGATAAAACTGAGAAAAAAAGAGAGCGAAGGAAGCAAGAAAAATATAAAAATAAATATATACATTTACCAAACATTAAAACCCTGCTGCCATCATGAAGAATTGCCATGAAAGAAAACAAATATTCTTCGACAGCTTTGTCATCCACTTTTTTTAATGTTTTGGCCACCTATCTTGTGTGTGTGTTCAGGTCTTTGTGACCTTCTCGGCAGTGGTTGGTGTGGCAGTTTATCGCATCTGCATGTTAAGTGTGTGGTCAATGAACCCTGATCCTGAAGCCAAAGCCAGCGTGAGGATGACCGTCACCACCACAGGCATCATCCTCAACATGCTGGTCGTTCTGGTGTTGGAGGAGGTCTATGGAGCGATCGCTGTGTGGCTGACTGAACTGGGTAATGGAATGTAAAGATTCTGTGTGAAACAGACAGAGCATTATTACAGCAGCAAACTATGGCTACAAAGTCAAGCATTAAAATGATAAGACTTTCGACACACAATGTTAGTTTAGCTCTGCTGTGTTTTGGCTGAACATCTACACAGTCACTCATTGTGATCAAAACATACAATTACGAGCATGTGTGTCATACATGATGTGTTTACAATCGTGTCTCCTTTCCCAACAGAACTTCCCAAGACAAACGAAGAGTTTGAAGAAAAGCTGATATTTAAGTCTTTCTTCCTCAAATCCATGAACGCCTTTGCACCTATTTTCTATGTGGCCTTCTTCAAGGGCAGGTGAGAGTCTCTTATAAAATATTATTTAATTTATTACAGGCATATGAGTATAACACGCATGACAGCGTGATGACATGACACTATAATCTCACATAAAATAAAATTGGAAAAAGTTAAAAAGACAAAATGAAATTAATACGTTCACATCAGTAATTCAAATAATTAGGTGCTGCATTTAAAAACTGATATATACATGTGACAGCTACAGCATAGCTAGAGTTATATATAATTTTGTCCCATTTTATGTTGTGTTTTGCTACTTTATGATGGTTTCTAGCAATAGTTTTTCCACCAGAAACTGACTTTGCACTGAAACGTTCTTACATAATCCCACCTCTTTCACTTCCCACTGTTGTCTTTCTTCACTCTTCATCATGTGACTTCTCTTCACACAGGTTTGGCGGGCGGCCTGGTGATTATGTTTACGTCTTTGGAGACTACCGCATGGAGGAGGTATGATTAGTTACACACGTTAGTAGTTATTGTTCACATGTATGTACATGTAGAGTGAATATGCATCTGTGACTTGAGTAAATGTGTTTTCTTTTCCACAGTGTGCTCCACCAGGCTGCCTCATCGAGTTGTGCATCCAGCTCAGCATGATCATGCTCGGAAAGCAGCTCATCCAGAACAATGTGTTTGAGGTTCTCATACCGTGAGTATAAACTTTAAGTAGATTTTGTAATTTCTACAAACATACATTTCTCCCAAAACTGCTTCATTTATTAGATTTAAAGTCTTTGCTCTGACTATATGGCCCCTTTTTTGCAGTAAGCTGAAAAAGATGTACAGAACAATGCAGGAAGAAAAAGGAAAGAAAGAGAGAGCGGCAGAGAATGAGGACAATGAAACAGAAGAGAAGAGACAAAAGCAACAGTTTGACAAAGATTACACCCTTGAACCCTTCGAAGGCGTGAGCCCAGAGTACATGGAAATGAGTGAGTACTCTTTTATTCAGAGTCACTCACTATTTCTATCACACAGTATAATTCTTTAACCCTGTGTGTGTGTGTGTGTGTGTGTGTGTGTGTGTGTGTGTGTGTGTGTCTGTGTATTAATATTTACAGTAATCCAGTACGGGTTCGTGTCTCTGTTCGTGGCTTCCTTCCCACTGGCGCCAGCATTCGCTCTGCTCAACAACGTCATTGAGATTCGCCTCGATGCTGCAAAATTTGTCACAGAGATCCGACGGCCTGATGCTGTGAGACATAAAGACATAGGTACAGATCACACACGAAAGCACGTCACACTCTGTCAGTCTCTGTGTGGATGTGGAACAAACTATGCTGGAACTTTTAATCACTTTCTTTTCCTTTATTCCACTCTGTCCCTACATGTTTGTCTCCTTGTTTCTATGTCTGTCTGTCTGTCTTGTTTGTCTTGCTTGTCTGTCACTTTCCTTTACTTAAATACACACACCATACACACTCACACACACGTACACACACTTCCCTTTCCCTTTTCTCTGTCTCTTTTCATGCACATGCCATCTTCAGGGATTTGGTACAACATTCTCTGTGGAATCAGCAAGTTCTCTGTCATTACAAATGTAAGTGTGTGTTAGTGAGTGTGTACATCTACTGGATCCATAACCTTTGACCTCTGGCAGAGAGTGTCTTACTAAAGTGATGTGCACAAGAATTTATTTTAAGTCTTTAATACTGATATCTACTCTGGCCATGGTCCAAATAAAAAAAGTCTCAAAGAATTTTCAAGATTAAAGTCATAAATTTAAGAGATAAAAACTTATAAAGTCACAAACCTGTGAGAAAAAAAATCTGAAATTCTCTGAGATTAATGTTACAAATTTATGAGGAAAAAAATAAATATATATATATATATATATATATATATATATATATATATTTATTTTTTTATTTTTTTTTTTTTGTCAAAGAACCACATCGTGTACCTTGGATCAATCAAACCACAGCCACCACCTCAGTCACACTTTATTTTACAAGATGTAATAAGACAGACTTTGTATAAAATTACACCAAGAACTTATTTATTTATGTAAGATATTTATTTGTCAATAAATACATTTTCAATTAGCCATTTTTGTCTATTAATACTATTAACCATTAACTACTTTTAATACAAGTTTTGGGCTAGATGGATGATTTCATTCCCATTTTCCAAGTTTTACCTCGTGAATTTAAACTTAGAGAATTTCCGAGTTTTTTCTTGCAAATTTATGACCTCACAGTCGTTAAAAATATTCAATAATTTTATTGTAATGTTTGAGTTTTTTCATATAAATTTACCACTTTAATCTTAAGTTAGTTAACAATAGCCCTAATACTCAATCACAGATTTATTTATTTATTTATTTTGCAACACAGTTACTTTTTAAAAACCCAGCAGATCCTCATCATTTGTTAAAGGACCTTGTGGTGTTTTCATGTAACAAACAAAACTATGTTTACAGTCATTGTTTCTCATCAGAACATGTTTATTGCATCTTTTTTCAGATAAAAAGCACAGTATTTTTTTTAATAATTTGCATAAATGAATTTACATTTATGTTTGCTAGCCAGCAGTCTTCTTCTTCCCTCACTTTTGTTGGTGGGTGTTTACAGTACACGTCTTCACATTATACCACCGTTAACTGTCTACCAGTTGAGTAGCAGAAAGCCAATAGCAGGAACGTGTATCATGTCACAAAACAGAGACTACTCATAAAAACAGCGGCAGGTATTACTGTTACAGCTGTTTTCTGGTGTATTAAACTGTTTTGTTTTGTTTGTTGTTGTTTTTTATGTTTGCTTGTTTTTTATCTCCCAGTAGTGCAGCTCTACAGAGAGAATTCACAAAAATTCTTATTGAAATTAAGTAGTTGTTGTAGGTAGATTGTATGAATGAGGTTTTAGCCTATACACTTGAATTTAGTTGATGACCGGTCATTGTGCCAGCAGTAACGTTACATGATGATGTGTTCTAATACATTGATGTCATTTGTCTTTTCAGGCGTTTGTCATCTCCTTCACGTCAGAGTTTGTCCCACGAATGGTTTACCAGTACATGTACAGCGTCAACGGCACCATGAATGGTTACACAGAGCACTCACTGTCCTACTTTAATGTCACCAACTTCCCACCGGGCAGCGCGCCCAACACCACCCTCATCACCGGAGTCTCCATGTGCAGGTCAGCGTCCCTCACTTTACCTTGACCTCCCTGGATTGTCCTGTAAACCTTTGAGCCCTGCAGCTTAACACTTGCTTTACCTAAATCCCAAACTTGACTGGAGTTTTCTTGGTATCGTAAAATGTTTATAAGCAGGGATTTTCACTGAGACAAATCTCCCTCCTAAGAATTGAAGGTTTTTCATTCATGCTGCTCTAGACTCCTCATTGCTAATCTGCACGCTGTCTGTGATTTCCAGGTATAAGGATTACAGAGACCCACCGTGGGCCCCAGATGCTTACACCTTCTCCAAACAGTACTGGTCTGTCCTCGCTGCAAAATTGGCCTTTGTGATATTCTTCCAGGTATGAAAATAATGGAAACACTTTCTATGACACCTGTGTCAATAAGGCATTATTAACATCCTTACAATGTACTATAAACCTCTTAAAGCACTGTGTAATTATAGTTATAAGCTCTTATAAATCTTCATTATAACAATAATCATAATACATTGAAGCATTTTACAATGACTTATTGGGTAAAGTTCATAATTGCTGTTCCCTCGCTGACATTATTTTTGCAAGGATCCTAGTATATTATCATTTTTATTGTTGTAATACATCACAATCATTTTTTTAATGAATTATAATCACAGGTGTAAGCAGTCACAGGGTGCTTTAAGTGGAGTAATGTAATTCCTGAGTTAGGCGGATACAGTACGTTTAAAGCTGGTATAAGTGGTTATTGTTTGCTCTAAGTAAAGTGAAAACCAGAATTACCGCCTTACGGATGTATGCCTCCGCAAACCAGTCAGGTTGCAGTTACAGCTGATATCCATGTTTGTCTACACTCTCGACAGTCCAGATATGTAGCTAAGACAGTTGACAGTGCTTTAAATAAAGATGTTGCCACGTATTCTAAAACGTGGATGCTTCACACACAAGAGATCTGTACAATCAGCACAGGTTCAAGGTGGACAAGGTGTTCCTGACTTTTGGCATTGAATAATGGCTACAAAAGTGACTGAGTTACTGAGCATTATGATGTCACAGTGAAGTTGACCTTTGACCTCGTAGATATAAAATATCATGACTTTTCACTCTGTCCTGTACATTAAAGGCAAAAGCCCAAAAAATTAATTGTTAGAAAGTGTCACATATAGAAAAAAACCTTAATTAATACATGGATAAACCAACGCCGAGTCTTCATCATGGTGGACACCCTAACTTTTTAACTACAGTCAGAGTGTCAGAGAGTCAGAAGCATTTTTTGACTGCCTGCCTGTACTATGGACTTGACCTTTGATCTTTGACCTCCAAAATCTAACCAGTTCATCATTAAGTCCAAGCCAATATTTCTGCCAAATTTGAAGAAATGCCCTCAAGGCATTCTTGAGATATCGTGTTCACAAGAAAGGGATGGATGGACGTACAAACGGATGGACGGGCGGGCGGGACAGCACAAAAACGTAATGCCTTCGGACACAACTATCGCCAGCGCAGAGGCATAAAAATATTAAATCTCAACAAGAAAAAAATGTTGTAAAATGAATTCATTTGTTTAGCCTGTCATTACAGAAAATTGATTACTCCAATTTGACACAATGTTTTGATGATGAAGAACTGAATGATAAACATTTTCGTTTCACTAACTTAATATTAAGCGTTATCAGTATATATGAGTGCTTATAACTATAATTATACAGTGCTATAAGGAGATTAAAATACATTATGTTTATAATGCCTTATAGACATGAGCGTCATGAAAATGTTTCTTTCACAAATCCATAAATATACAGTAGACATGAGTTTTTTAATGGCAGGTGTGTAGTTTTAGCACCTTTATGTCTCCTTTAACAAACCCAACAGCAAAGGTCTTTTCTTTTTCAAAGTCTAGCTTCACTCGTTCTTCACTGTTAGATGTCTTCATTGACACATTCTGATACAACGACTGTATATGTCACTGTGTGGAGCTCATCGGCATCATGTTTATGTAAGGTAACCTGAGGCCAGGGCTGAGGCTGGGGCATTTGTCTGAAGCCCGCCGTGACTTAGTTAGTGTATCTGATCAGCTTAATGAGGTCAATATTAGCTCGATACCAATCCAGCAGAGCGGTGTATCCTTGTCGACTGGCAGATCGTCAGGATCATTGAACCTCTTCTGCTGTTGATTAAACCCATTAAACCCTAAAAATATTTATCCTGTAATAACGTTTTAAAAAGATGGATTGTCATGTAAGTAGCATTCCCCCCTTATTCCAAGGGACATTAGTGCTGGCGCAAAGACAATTTCCTTCCATCTTCTTCTGACCCTAGCAACTGGCTCTCTTGCCAGGTAGGGTTTTGACAATTACTTTGGTTGCTCCACCATTCGCCATTTCTGCTACTGGGGATAGTAACCGCAAAGAACTTAAGCTGATACTCTTTGGTAACTGGGGATAACCTCCGATAGGTACTGGGAAAACAAAAGAGCTGTCCTCTTCCTGTTTAGGTTGTGCAATATTGACATACTTTCTTTGTGCCATAAATGGAGCCTTCATTTTCATAAGTTAAAGCAAAAAAAACTTGTCCATTTCAGCCTTAACTCTGACCACACTCTTTCAATGCACTTATGTATTGCAAGAAAAACATTCCTTGTCTTTTCCCCTACAGAACCTTGCTATGTTCCTCAGCATGCTGGTGGCCTGGATGATCCCAGACGTACCGCGATCTCTGCGTGAACAGCGGAAGAAAGAGAACATGATGCTGATGGAGTTTTTGCTGAATCAAGACCAAGAAGCACGTGCCAAATCTCAACCCCCGAAACTCTCCATCCCCTGCATCCCTGCCAACATAGACATTGTGGTGGAGGCACCGCGGGAAGAACCCCAGGAGCAGCAAGAGGAGGAGGAGGAGGAGGAAGAAAGGGTTGAGATCAATCTGGATGAGCCCAGAAGGGGCAGTGACAGTGATCCAGAGGTTGGGAAGTCGTTCGAGGAAGTTGAAGAAAATAGACTGGAAGAGCGAGTAGGGGAGGGTGAGGAGGAGGGTGGAGAGGTAGAAGTGGGAGACAAGGTAAAGGATGAGGACGTAAATGGAGAGGGTGGAGAGGTGGGTAATGAGCCAGAGGGGGGTAATGAGCCAGAGGGGGGTAATGAGCCAGTGGGAGGAGAAGAAAAAGAGGAGGCAGAACAACTAAAGGAAGAGGAAAAGGAAGCAGAGGAGAAGGCAGCTGAGACAGAGGATTTTAAGGTCGATCTGGACGCCTTGATGAGCGAGCTGGGTCTGCTCGGTGAGACGAGTAACTGTTGTCTACTTTCCATTTGACCTATTGATTGATATTCAGTTTGCACTATGTTTTATCATCTGTCATCTTTCCTGTAAAGTAATTTTCTTATTATTTTTCTTTCTTGTCCCGTAGATGAACCCTCATCAAGCACAGCCAGAGATACAGAGCTTCCCCGCTCAGAGTCCAAACAGGAACACCAGAAAGACAAGGAGCCTCCGTTGCATCCATTGTCTCAAAGAGGCTCATCGCAGAGTCTGAAGAGCTCCAGGGCAGACATTACAACACCTGATATTGACACTAGGCTCTTCTCCCTAATTGCTCCTCCTCCCAGAGAGCCAGGCTCAAGGGCAAAATCCCGCTGCTCCACCCTGCCTTCCCGCCACAAAGGGGCTGAAGCTTGTTACAGCCTGCCCCGACCCAGCCACTCCACCAGCCTCACGAGGTTCCAGCAGGCGGCCACGCTCACACCCCTGGTTCCCCTGGGCTCTTCATTATCAGCCTCATCCAACCCGTTCTCCCCACCACACACACCTGTGTCACCATCATCTCCACACCCCTCTTCCCCAGCAGCCCAACAGCCCAAAGCAATCAGTGAACTATTTGCGCTGAAAGGCCCCCCGCCTCAACAGCCACGCTCCAGGGGCAAATCCCGGTGCTCCACCCTGCCTCCACGACAGAGAGCCCCCGGTCCTGAGGAGCACTCCACCAAGCCTAGCCATTCCACCAGCTTTACAAAGCTGGGGGACCGCATCCCTCCTTCCCCCAGTGAACTGAAGCGCAACACGCCAGTATGAGGAGAGCTGGAAGGCAAGGGAAAGGGACAGAGGGTGGCAGAGGGAGGGGGAGGACTAGCCAGATTAGCCTCTCCCCGTCTGTGCCTGGAGCCTCATGCCCTCCGTCCGTCCTCCCTATTTCCATACGTAATACCTGGGGTCTGAGGAGAGACCATCCAGATCAACTGAACGTCCTTTTTATCCTCTTAATCTTCATGAAGATGTTTATACTCATGTTTATTTAGGGCTGATCCTGACGAGGGGAGAGCTGGACAATTCAGAGACAGACTGCTCAGGATACTCTCCCCGCCATGCCCAAAAACAATACCACTGGAACTTTAACTCTTTCTATTCCTGACTTTTTTTTCTGCCATTTTTTTTTGTTTTATTGTTGGTTTGTTTTCACAGCTCACTAGCCACTGCTCCTCTGTTTATTTCAGTCTCACACATGCAGCAGATGAAAGATGGAAAAATATGCAGCAAATATCAATATATACAGCTAGTATCAACACTTAAGCTTGTAGATCTACAGTTTATTTTTAGAGGTTTTGATATATAAAAAGTGTAAAATTCTAATAAAAGAAGGACATATTTTTGATATCTGTTTCTCCTTCTGAATCCTCAGGGGTTGTTCTCTCGTGTTGCATTTCAGTTTCAGTTCAAAGGTGGACATGACCCATAAGTTGAACCAACAATAACAGCATTCATATAATGCCACCAGTAAATCCTAATTGGGTGATGATGACCGTAGCAACGCTGATACACTTATTGTGTAGTCTCTGTTGCCCCCCTCTGGTGTGTGGTGAAACACTGAGAAATGACTTAGTGTCCTGTATATTTCAATATGGATGCTCAGTGATGTGTTGCTTTATCTATAGATCCTTTTGAAACTTGGCATTTTTTAAGTTCTCCTGTCAAAGTATATATGTAAAAAAAAAAAAAAAATGTCCAATATATTTTAGAGGTGGGCATTTTTCCTCATAGAAACTGAGCAAAGACAAGAGTTAATTGTATCAAAGGTCAGTTTATTTTTGCTGGTATGTTTGTTATTAACCCAGAGTATGCAGAGTGATATTTCACTCCTGCTCTTTGTGTGTGAAAGTTCCCCTTTTCTCCTCTATCCACAACCTCCACTGGCTCCTCCTCCCCTGTCCCACCACTGAATGGGGCCTTTGTGGGGGCTTCCCAGCATTCCAAGGGAATTCTTGCAGGTGAGGGTAGGCAAACTATCCCACACGCCCAAACGGCCACTGCAGCTCCACATTTACAACTGAAAATAGAAAAAAAAAATGCTCCAGGGGGCAGTTAGGGTGATACAGCGCTGAGCTAACATTACCTTAAAGGACTCAGTGCAACCTCAAGGGTGTGATCACAGGAGCAGACACAGAGTGGGAGGGCAGGATCCCATTGTTTCTATCCAGGTGAGCGACCACACACATGCTCAAAAATTCAACATGTTCACTGGAGTCTGTCGCCCTCGCACACCAAGCGGTGCATCGTACAGGTTAGGGAAAGCATTAGCTCATGAGTAAATATTTGCCTTCTTTGTTTAAAGTCTTTTTCTGTGCGCTGTCTTTGAAGAATGGCTCCACACTTGCTGAAAGGTTGAACATGAAGGATCTATACAGGGCTGTTATCTGATGTGGATAAGTGCGGTACATAAACTGTATGAGTAACAGACTGGCTTCACACAGACAGGTCCCTGTACGTCTCACAGTGGACATACTGAAGGTGAGTGTGTGTGCGTGTGTGTGTTTCACTGTGTGTTTGTGTTTGTACTTACATCAGTGCATGTATCCTGTAAACGTGGAACAAAGGGCTGAATACGCCGTCACTTTGAGGGCATGAAATTGGAGATTTTTAAAGTTTTCACACAGTATTTTCCTTTTTTTTTTATGTCACACACTCTTTCTACGTAAACTCTCTGCCTCAGCTTCTTTCTCTTCTGTTGCTACTTGTCAAGACAACACTGCCTGCAGGTATGTATGACCGTTTTCTAATGTTTTCCCATGGTGACTTATTAACTGACTTTGAGGTTTAGAGACACTCTAACATGAGTTATACACTATCCAACTCAGTAAATGAGGGCATCACAGCACATATTTGTTATTATTTATGACCTTGAATTCACATTCTAAATGTTTTCTAACTGTTTAAAGAACGTGTTATTATCTACACTCCGTTTCTGGCCAGAGTCCAAGGGAAAGAGGACTTTACTTCTTCTCTAATCTTCACCCTCGTTGAATTGCTCCTCACCCTTCTTTATCTTTCTCGCCCTTTTGATAGTCTATCTATTGTAGTTCTCTCCATCTCTAACTGACTTACTTCCTGTATGAGTGCATGTTCACACAGCAGTTTTACCGTCACAGACCAGTAGGCGGTAGTGGCAAATCATAGCGGCCCCAACTGAAAGTTGGCACTGTAGATACAAAACAAAGAAAGACTGGTGCATATTTGGCTGTGACTCCACGTGGACCAGAGTCATTGCTGCTTTAGCGTGCCAGCACGTTTCCAGTTTATTGTTTCAAAGTTGGCTTCTACAGAAATACACTGAGAGCACAGTACTATGGACAGCTGACAGTGTTTTAATCATATTTTGTGTATTATTCTTTTAAATGGTGATGGAATGGTGATGTGATATGACATCTTCCCTTGTTTGTGTAAAGTGTCAAATCTTTTCTGTCAGGTCTTCTACAGTTCTACATTCAAGAAATTCACTGTTAGTAAACGTGCTGCATTCAAGTCTTTACATAAATAAAAGTACAAAAGTATTAGCATCAAAATATACTTAAAGTCTGGAAGTGAAAGTACTCCTTATGCAGAATCTGACCAATTTCAGAATACATATATAATTTGATTATAATTACTGATGTAATAATGTGTTCATCACTTTAATGTTGCAGCTACAGGTGACACTCATTTCAATTTATTTATATATTGCTGGGTAATTGAATCTATATTAAAACACCATAATTTATTAATTGATTATACACTCACCAGCCACTTTATTAGGTACACCTTGCTAGTACCCTTTCCCTTGAAAACTGCCTTAATTCTTGGTGGCATAGATTTAACAAGGTGCTGGAAACACTCCTCAGAGATTTTGGTCCATATTGTCATGATAGCATCACACAGTTGCTGCAGATTTGTCGGCTGCACATCCATGATCCATGCTCTACTGGATTGAGATCTGGTGACTGTGGAGGCCATTGGAGTACAGTGAACTCATTGTGACCCAGAGTGGTCCAAAAAGATATTTCCCACACCATTACACCACCACCACCACCAGCCTTAGCTGTTGATACAAGGCAGGATGGAAACCTTGTTTACACCAAATTCTGGCCCTACCATCTGAATGTCGCAGCAGAAATCGAGACTCATCAGACCAGGCAACATTTTTCTAATCTTCTATTGTCCAGTTTTGATGAGCCAGTGTGAACTGTAGCCTCAGTTTCCTGTTCTCAGCTGACAGGAGTGGCACCTGGTGTGGTCTTCTGCTGCTGTAGCTTCAAGGTTGGACGTGTTGTTCAGTCAGAGATCACGTAACGAGAAGTTATTTGAGTTGCTGTTGCCTTTCTATCATCTTGAACCAGTCTGGCCATTCTCCTCTGACCTCTGGCATCAACAAGGCATTTTTGGTGAGAAAACTGCCGCTCACTGGATATTTTCTCTTTTTGAGACCATCCTCTGTAAACCCTAGAGATGGTTGTGTGTGAAATTCCCAGTAGATCAGCAGTTTCTGACAGACCAGCCCATCTGGCACCAACAACCATGCCACGTTCAAGGTCACTTAAATCACCTTTCTCCCCCATTCTGATGCTCAGTTTGAACTTCAGCAGGTTGTCTTGACCATGTCTACATGCCTAAATGCACTGAGTTGCTCCCACGTGTTCAGTTGATTAGCTATTTGGGTTAACAAGCAGTTGAACAAGTGTACCTAATAAAGTGGCCGGTGAGTGTATTTTGTATTAATAATCAGAATATGTAAAGTAACTAGTGATTAAAATTTTAAAAATTAATGTAGTAGAGTAAAGGTACAATATTTACCTCCAAGATGAAGCAGAGCAGAAGTATCAAGTAGCAGGAAATGGAAATACTCAAGTGAAATACAAGTACTTTAGTAAATGTACTTAGTTTCTTTTCACCACTGATCACATGTAATATGTTTGATATCAGTGAACTAATGTCCTGTCTTGGAAACAAGCACTACAGTTTAAGATTTTGTTTTTAATATTTAAGAAAAGAATGTGACAGTAAAATCTGAATATGAAACAAAATTTCTTAAATGGGTGTATTCTGTGTTTCCCAGCAGCATGTTGCAGACAGTCAGTGATTGGCTGTGGTGGGAGCGTCTGTGGCTGCCAGCAAACATCTCCTGGTCTGATCTGGAGGACACTGAAGGTCGTGTCTATGCCAAAGCCTCTCAACTTTACGCCGTCCTGCCCAGCGCCCTCTGCTTGCTCTTCATCAGATATTTGTTTGAGAGGTGAGGATGTGCAATCGTCTGGTTTCAGCATACTGTCATTATATTGCACAAGTTTTATGGAGCAATGTTATGTATGTGGAACACCCAAGGCCACTCCTGTGTAGAAGGAACAAAGCTGTGCTGTACCAGATAACAATAGACTGTCATACATTTATTGTCATGTTGCCTCTGTGCTGTTGCAGGTACGTAGCCACACCACTGGGTAATGTTTGGGGAATCAGGGACAGAGTACGTCTCAAAGCAGAACGAAACCCCTTATTAGAAAACTACTTCTGCAACCAAGCACGAACTCCATCACAGGTATGTTAAAAAGGGCATTTCCCTGAAAACAAAGGTGGATTGTTGTTCAGATAATATCATATGTATCATAGTAATCCCAATCAGCAGTCACACATATGATATATAGCAGTGGCTCTCAACTTTTTTCATGTGGAGGACTCCTATATTGATACACATAAGGCCACAGATGTTGCTTCAGGGACCTCTGTCTGAAAAGATTTTGGTTATTAGATATGATTCAGACCAGAATTCTGCAGTTGAGGGGATAACCATGGAGGAAGTGAAACCTTTGATCATTATAGTCACTTTTATGACTCTTGGGGTGCTTTCCATTATGCTAACATGTCACCTTGGTTCCCTCACTCACGTCTTCCTCAAGCCTTAGCTCCTCCCAGCGAGGATATGAGAGAGAGACGGATGTGAACAAGACACGCAAGGATACACCTGTTTCCTCGCTCTTAGCTCCTCCAGAAACCTTGCTTCTCATCTTTTCAAGATGCATTTAAGGGACTGGAAGATCCTCCATGATGGCGGAGGGGTCACAGGAGGAGAGAAGACACAAGGAAGCATAATTTAGCATAATGAAAAGCACCCCTCTAACTCACATCGGGCTCACTTGTGGAGATAAACTTCTTCCAATTTTCTGAGGAACCCCTGGAACTCCCTTAGGGACTCCTAGTTGAAAGCCACTGTTACATAACATTTTACGTGTGGTATTAACCAGAATGAAGTTGTTCTCTTTGCTTTGCTTTTTGCTTATCAGAGAGTAATATAATGCTGGTGTATAATCTTAAAGGTATAGTCCAGATCTTTTGAAGTAGGGTTGTATGAGGTACTTACCCATAGTCCGTGTATTACATACAGTAGATGTCAGTCAGCGAGCAAGAGCTAAGCTAAGCAATGCACTGCTTTGGACGGATCAGCAACAACATTTTTTAGTCACCTTAACCTCCTGAGACCCTGTGTTGTCCTCATAGAGGACACTATACAATGGGTTCACTGGACCTTCTACTTCATTTTGCTTTATTTTGCAGCTATTGACCTTCCTGTCAGAAAGGGCTGTCTGTGGCAAGGTAAAGCAGTGAAAAATGTTCTCAGTATAGCAAACTGTTTTTGATTTCCGTGTTGGTACTCCTGCCTGCTTCTCCAAACTCGGAGCATGCTGACCAACATCTACTGGATGTAATGGGCTGACTATGGATAAGTACATCATACAACTCCTCTTCAAAAGATGTAAACTATCTTGTTAGAGAGTGTAATGGTTTGTTTCTGCTGTGTCCCAGGCCGATGTGAGGGCTCTGTGTAAGAAGACCACCTGGTCAGAAAGGAGAATTCAAGTCTGGTTCAAGAGGCGGAGGAACCAGGAGCGTGCAGGGCTTCGGAAGAGGTTCTGTGAGGCCAGGTGTGTGAGTTTATGTGTGATTATGTGAGTGTGTGATGTGGGAACAAGAGTCCATGTTTAAATATCTGAAATTATTGTTTTATATTTGCCAACAGTTGGAGATGTGTGTTTTATTCTTTTGCGTTTGTCTACGGAGTCCTAGCTCTTTATGATGTAAGTAGCTTTGGTCTTTTCATTTCCATGTTTCTATTAAAGGATTTGTCTCTTGGGTAAATTGTTAGCTTGGCTGTTGTGGGACATTTCTCCCTCCTTATTTTGTTTTTCTTCCTCTGTGTATCCTTATTTGAGTGTACCACTATGATTTCACTATAATGTGAAGTGTGTGAACCTCATCGTCTCTCCTCCTATCTCATGTTTCTCTGTGCTTCGGGGGGTTTTCTCACACTCTGGCAGTTGACATGGCAAACAAACATGCATGAGCTCGTTGGCCAACGTTAAACCCTTTTCAAGGCTGTTCTCCAACTCCCCATTCACACTCCTCTCCCCCTATGTTTTTGTTGGCTGTAGAAACCTTGGCTTTATAATCTGAAGGAGGTTTGGGCAGGCTTCCCTAAACAGGTAAGTGTTTACAGTATGTCATCACTATCAAGATGGCCTGCACAATATAACAGTACACACTTTTTTATGACTTAAGTTAATTAAGTTTCAAATTTTCAACAACACCAACCATCTCAACAGAAAAAAAAATTAGGAAAGGATTAACTAATACTAATCGATAAAATTAAAACTAATAATTATAAGGAAAACAATAAACTGTGGTAAATCAATATACCAGTATTAAAACGACATGTAGGTAATCTGCCATACCACTGTTAAATGTCCATTCATAGTCCTTAACATGTGTCAAAATAGTGTCCATGTAATGGTGTCCATATAAATGTTTCCTTCCTCCGGCTGCACCATTGCCACATCCACTTTCCTGCATTCATTACAATCCCAAGAGCTGATTGCACTACTGATATGTCTCTGTATAGCATGACTACACATTTTATACAGACATAACATACATTTTATAACAAGCATATCACTATAAGTATACCATGTATGTTATGGGCCTCAGCAAAATCAACATTACTGTCCCTTTACTCAGAAAAATGTAATCAGTGGTCCCCTTTCATGAGTGGAACCGCAGAAACATTTCCCATTTATCATTATATTTTTCTACCTCATTTATGAAGCTAGTATGCACTATAGTTAACATTTATACATGTGTTATGTGCCTATGCAGTCCATGCTGCCATCTCAGTACTGGTATTACCTCTTGGAAATGGGCTTCTACCTTTCTCTGCTGTTCAGCCTCACGTTTGATGTGAAACGGAAGGTGAGTGTACGGATGTGCAGATCTATAAAATCACTTTGAAACGAAACCTCTATTATATACATTGTTATAAAGATGCATATATAAATTAGGGATGTATATGTGTCATGTGCACATTTGTCTGTCGTGTGTGTGTGTGTGTGTGTGTGTGTATAGGATTTCAAAGAGCAGGTGATTCATCATTTTGCCACGCTGACTCTTCTGGGTTTCTCCTGGATTTCTAACTACATCCGTATTGGAACCCTTGTGATGGTGGTTCATGACTCCGCTGACATACTGCTGGAGGTCAGTGCTGGTTTTTACAGTGGTGCATGTGCAAGATCATCTAGGTCATACTGTGGGCTGGTGCAGTATTAGCAGGTAACAGACTGACTTAAAGGTCCAGTGTGTGGAATTACGGGATGTATATTGACAGAATTGGAATATAATATAATATAAACATAATGCTATGCTTTCAATAGCATATAATCACCTAAAAAAAGAGTAATTTGTTGCCTTAGAGTGAGCTGTTTTTACCTAGCTAGGGAGGGTCCTCATCCAGGAAGACTGCTGTGTTTCACCGCCATGTTTCTACAGAAGGCACGAACGGACAAACCAAACACTGGCTCTAGATAGGGCCGTTGACATTATCACATTGGCCACCGCAGTTTGCAGCCCCTCACAAGGAGCACCCAAAAAACACAGATTTTTTTGTTTAATTTGGCTCCCAGTAAAAACCTGAATATCTTGATCATAAAAAAGTTGAGCACGCAGTAAGTTATCAGGGACAAAAGGTGAGCACACATTAGCAGGTGCTCATTGCAGACAGGCCGCACACAGAAATACTGCTTTGTAACGTGAAGCTGCTTTATTCAGTGTTTTTACTGGTTTTAATCACCTAGTCTTCTTGTTTTGGAGACAAAGAGACCTCTGCGAATGATTTGACTCCCTGTAAAAACCTCCTGAACCATCAACACTAAGGTTTCAGATGGTTGCAATCCTCACCACTAGATGTCGCTAATCCCCTAAATCTTACACACTGGAGCTTCAAAGGAACATTTTGTACTTGTCATCATTTGAACAGTAATTTAAGATTGCAGAGCAACATTTTTACATCTTCAGAGAAAAGCATAACAATAACAAGTAAAACTAAAGGTAAAAATGTGTCTTAATAGTTGTCTCAGTAGTTTGATGCAGAGCCTAAAACCTGCCAACAAGATGTCTTACTGATAACTAAAATCGCTGTAGGCAGGACTCAAACAGGTCTGAGGACCCACCTGTCCTGCCCTTCCATGCTGCATGTACAAACACTGAGTTGTCTTTGCACAAGCGTTGTAGTCTAAACTACCTAAACTGAGGCCAAGTCATGACCAAGAACAGAGTATATCAAGATTGAGACAAGACCAAGACTAGACTAGAACCTAACTTACAATAAAATGTGGAACGTACAAACTATTGACACTCCTTAAACTGATCTGAAAGATCCACATTGCCATAAAATACCCACAGAAAAAAATGAATATTCCTCCTCATTTACCCCTTTGACTTACATACTGTAAATATGCGTAATGTAAAAGTGTACCTTGACTTATGTTGTGATAAAATAATCAAATAGCACTGCAGAGGTGATTTTTATGTGTGGGAATGTTCCTTTGTTTTCTGTGAGTAAACAAATACAAACACTAAGGAGCAGAAACCAACTTCATCTTTATTCAACATTCCTTTTTTTGCACAGGCAATTTAGTGATGTCTCTGCAATGGTGGCCTTGAAATGAAAGCCCAAGTCCTCTGACTCTGTCTTTAGAGACACCTGGAGACAGAGCAACATTTCCTGCTAAAATGTAGCACATACGAAGACATAAGAACAAAGTTCTTTACAAAAATTAAATGTAAACACACTCTCTGATCAGACTAGAAAATAGTGTCAGCACTATAGATGCAGCAAAATATGTCAGTGCATGTCACAGCCTGAGAGACAACCAACACAACAATTAATACGTTTCACTTAATACGTTTTTTTTCCCCTTTAGAATTTATGTCTATGCATTTGTAATAATACAATGTTTTTAATAGTTTTTTTTTTTAAATTTCAGTCTTAAATTGTAATTGTGTTTGGCAACACATAAGAAATGTCATGCCAGTAAAGGTTATTGAATTGAATTGACCAACAAGACCGAATCAAAAGGCGGTCAAGTCTGAGATAAGACCGTGACCTTCAAAAATGATCTTGAGATCATGATCAATCTCAAGTACCGCAACATTACTTTGAACAGCTATCTGTTCAGTAACATAAGAAATCCCACTCAGATTTCAGAGCAGTTTTTTTATGCTTTCAATAACACATGGCAAAGGACCGTAATATACTCAGGGATTTTTTTAGTTAGTTGAAAGAGAGTATCAGTAGATAACTGCACTTTAAAATGTAAGTACCAGCTTTTCATTTATTGGTGCCCTTTGTGTTCAGTTCGGTGTTCAAAGTTTGGAAATAAGGATGTTGGAAATAATTTCCTTTCCTTTTTAAAATTCAACAGGCAGTTTGTTGTATGTGAGTAGTATACTGAAAGCACCAGAAAGGCGGCACTGAGTACACTTTTATTTTTCTTACACTTTCATATCACAAGTAGTATCATTATTCTGATATTCAGCAACAATGTCGCATATTGCATGTTTTCATCATAATGTGCAGCCCTTATTTATAGGTAGCAATCTGGATCAGAATTGGCATAGAAGAGAAGGTTGATAGTACACTGAGGCTCAGTTTTTATTTTAAATAGCAAATATCAAAGCAATATAGCTCTATTAATACTGCATTTTTTCTTGAGGCTCTGTCAGAGAAGTAATACTGTGGGACATTAGTTAATGTAGAGTTAAATCAGGTATTCATGCATAGGAAAGGAATGCCCCTGTTACATAGGAACTATTTCATGATTTAAAATGATTAGCAAACATGCCTGCAGCAACTTTATGGCAGACTATGAATTATTCCTTTTAGATAAAGAAGTGAACCTGATACTTTCCCCTGTTTTTCTCTCATAGGGTGCAAAGGTATTAAACTACGCCAAGTGGCACCACACTGCCAACACCTTGTTTGTGGTGTTTACAGTTCTCTTTACGCTGACAAGACTTGTCATCTTTCCTTTCTGGTAAGTGTGTGAAATGGAAGGATGCAGCATGACGCATGATGATGATCTCAGTGAAAAAGTGGTTTGTAATATGAATATTGTGTCTTCTACAGGCTGATCCACTGCACATGGGTGTACCCAGTGGAGGAGTTTGCTCCCTTCTTTGGCTACTACTTCTTCAATGTGATGCTAGTGGTTCTCCTGACACTCCACCTCTACTGGGCTTTTCTCATAGCACGGATGGTTTACAAGTTAATCTTCACCAAGGTGTGTTCACAGGTATTTCTGTGTGCATATTCAAAATGTGAAGGATATTAAAACTATACACATTTAAAGTTGCTGGAATCTTTGGGTCACCCTCATATTCTTCCTCTTCTCTGTGGCTCATCTTCATCCTGCAGTTGGAAGGCGATGACAGGAGCGATGAAGAGGAGGATGACAGTGACTCATCGAAGGACAGAAACCACAAACTGAGTCACATAAATGGGTCTGGAGCCAGAGGCCGGGCCAATGGACACTGACACACACAGACTGACAGAAACGGAGAGAGAGAGAAAGGAAAATGGACAGCAGACACATGGGAACATTCAGCCTGGATCGCAGCTGAATCTAATTGTTTATATACACTTGAAGAGAGAAAATGATTTCTACAGGAACTGTGAAGAATTATTCATAAACTGATTTGAAGCTGCATGGTTTTCTGGATTTCACTGAATTCAGAACCTTTGATAACTTTTCTTATTCTACTCGTAATTAAAAATAGAGAAGGACTAATTTAATATGCTGTTTTTGCATTTTTGTATATTGTTAAGAATAATTTTGATGCTAATAACAATATATTAATTACTCACATGTCAGTATGTGCGTCTAAGTGTTCATTTGTCAGTGTTGTGGAGTACTACTAACTACTAGTACTACTAACTACATTTAGTTCAATTACAAGACTAACTTTGCAGTAGTTGGGTGGCAGTTTAAGTACATTCAAATCTCAGTAGCTTTTTCAGTAGAAAAGTACTTTGTATTCTCTTGATGTTTTTTGCCATAACATATTTCACAGTGCTACAGATTCAGGGTGTCTACAAATTTTAAGTTAAATTTAAGACTTTTAAATACCTTTTTAATACCACCTCACTATGAAATTTAAGGCCAAACTTGCAGTTGAAATACACATATATATTTGTGTGTGTGTGTGTGTGTGTGTGTGTGTGTGTGTGTGTGTGTGTGACACACGTGTAAGTATTCTTTCCAAGTAAACACACTAATGTGAGTTCAAAATGAACACTAAGGACAACAAATAGGTGAGTTTAAGTTTAATGTGTTTAATGTAAAAAGTAAACAGAATCTTATCGCTGTCATAAATGCTATTTATTATTGCAATTTTTCGGTCTTGCCAGTGATTGTAAAGAATCTTTGGGGTCTGTCAGGCTGGGAGAATGTTAGTGGTAATATGACTGAAATTTATTTATTTATTTATCTAATCTGAATTTAAGACAATTTATGACTTTGTAAGGCCCTGCAGACACCCTGAAATTATTGGCCACAGTTGTCATTTAATGACAGTTTACCCGCTATTTGACTAAACTTTGATTTGCAACCAAGATGTCTGCGATCGAACAGTAAAAATTACAATAGAAGTTTCCTGAATCTACCCCAACAGTTGCTCCCTATCCTCTCCCTAAAACACATCCTTTGACCTGGCCTGCCCCATCTCTAAATTAAACACAACTAGACTTCAGTGATGTAGGCTGGATGTCGTTGGGCTAAACATTTTCAAAGTAGGCTAGTTAAGATGTAGTTTAACCACTTTAATTGTGAAGTAGCCAGTAGTTTTAATGTTGTGTCCCCTACACTATCATTTAATGTAAAGCCAAAGCACTTATGGAAATGCTTTTTTTAACACTGTGACTTCAGCCACTGTGTATGTGTTAATGTTATAAGAATTGTATGTGCATCACTTAAACCTTCATGAGCTGCTGTAGGAGGCAGAACAAGCCGCTCAGTGGCTGTACCAGCGGCTGTACCAGCACGCCCTCTCGCGACAATCAACGAGAACTGACAGTTGGCCCTTCACCGTCGGTTACCATAGAAACTATCACACAAACCATGGCTAAGCTATATTTAACCGAGCAGGTCAAACATTAAAGTAGGCTAACGTGGTGTGAATACTATTAGTATAGAAATAGTTGTCAATATTATTGTGAGAATGGCTCATGTGAACACTTACCGAACAAATGTGAGAATCGGAAACTGGAACGAGGACCTGTACTTAGAGGAGGTTTGTCTCAAAACACAGCTCTCAACTTTTAGCTAGCAAACGGGGACACATTAACAGCTAACGAGCACAAATTAGCAAGTTATATTGTTTGCATATGCTTACACGTTTGTAATGACTGTAAGCGGATTTGAAGTGGCAATTAAGTAAGTAATTAAGAAGTAAAGAAAGTATAGACATATAAAAATACTCTGTTAAAAAGGCAGGTTAGCCACTGGCTGGTTAGGTTATCATTAGTTAGCTATGAAGCCATTAAAGCAAACCAATAGGAGGGCTAATAAGTCTGGATAATAATTCACCAAAAACTTGCTTTATTTGAAAACTTAATTAGATTTGAGTTGTGTGGAATAAAAGGAACATTTAGCTACAATAAAAGTTGATGATCTGTGTTGGTAAATTGCAAATCCCTGTTGACACAGGTAATTAAAAGATAGACAGGAATAAAGAAATGCTTAAGGGGTTATTCAGTAACAGGGGCAGAATATGGTGTTTATTCTGCGGCCAATATAAGGAGTTTAGAGAAAGAAAGGTGATTGATAATTGACTTAGTAGTGACACAATGATTTTGTTAATATCCCTTTAAAGATCTAGTTTCCGTCTTTTATGCTTTAAGGTTTGACACATTTTATTCCACATTGTCTGACAGTATCATATACAGTGGTGGAAAAAAGTTTTCGGACACCCCATGCATTTGTGAAATATTGCATTAAGAATCACTCTTAGGTCTTCAAGTGCAATTTCTTTTAGTACAGTCACAGCCAAAATACTAAATAAATCCAAAAAAGCCATTAAAAACTTAAAATTGATTGGTTCCATAAAAATACATAAGAAATTTTGAGTATTGGGTCATTTTGGTACCAGTGATGAAGGTCGTTCTTTTTATTAAAAGACACAATTTTTGTTGCCAAGCTTCGTGTCTACATAAAGCCAGCACATTGGAAAGTTCTTCAGACACAAAAATGGCTAAAACAAGGAACCTAACGCAGGAAACATGCCTGAAGATAAAGATTCTCAGCCAGGAAGGGTACAGCTGCCGCCAGATAGCCAGGAAGTGCAGATGCAGTCCTTCAGCAGTTGGATACACTCTGCAGAAATACAGACAAACCAACAGCTTGGAAGACAAACCAAGATCTGGGTATCCAAGGGTTTCTTCAGCAAGAAATGACCGCATCCTGATCCGCATGTGCAGGCAAAACCACCGAATGACATCACAGAAGCTTCAGCAGCAGTGGTCAAACCAAACTGGTGTCCAGTGTTCCACCCGCACTGTATGTGGCCGACTTTTAGATCATGGCTTAAGGTCCTACAAGGCTATCAAGAAGCCCCTGATCAATGAGAGACAGAGGTTAGACCGGCATCGTTGGGCCCAGGCACACAAGAATTGGACAGCCAGGAATTGGAAGAAGATTTTCTGGTCAGATGTGTCCAGTTTCCAGCTTTATCTTCCTCCTACTAATGTGAGGGTACGCAGAAGGCCAGGCGAAGCATCATCTCCAGCATGTACAGTACCTACTGTCAAGCATGGTGGAGGCAGTATCATGGTTTGGGGATTCATGAGTGCTGCTGGTGTTGGTCATCTCACTGTCTGTGATGGCACATTGAACTCTACCAAGTATTGTACCATTCTCGAAACCCACATGCTCCCTTCTGCGCATGCACTGTTCCGTCGAGGTAAAAACTGGATGTTTCAACAAGATAATGCCCCTTGCCACACATCCAAGGCCAGTAGAACTTGGCTGCAGGAGCACAGTATCCAGGTCTTAGAGTGGCCAGCTCAGTCCCCGGACATGAGCCCCATTGAAAATCTGTGGTGGATTATCAAAAGGTCTGTTTGAAAGCATAAACCAAAGAATTTAGAAGAATTAAAAGCAGTAATTCAAGAAGAATGGGACAAGATTACCCCTCAACAGTGTGAAAGGCTCGTGGGGAACATGCCAGCCAGGATTAGAGCTCTACTACGTGCCAATGGCAGGACTACTAAATATTAATTTGATGATGTGATGGTTTATTTATTTTTTGTTCAGTTTTGAACACATTCTCTGTTATTTGTTGACTTTGATACCGACAATGTTGAGAACTGACATATTGAAACTGTCAAGAATTTAGTTTTGTTAGTTTTTCTTGCAAACAATAAACAAAAAAATATAATTTGTATTTGTTTGTATCTGTCTAATGCAGCCACACCTTTTGAAACACAAAAAAGATTTTTCCACAAATATTTCATGATAATATTTGAGATTGTGTAAAATTTTAAGGGTGTCCGAAAACTTTTTTCCACCACTGTATATCCTGCATTGGCTTATTCCAGCTCTCCACTGAAGATGTTTTTGTGGTGACTAAGAGGGTTCCTGACTTGAACCCAGAGTGGGGGATTTGAATCCTGAGGTGGGGGAGCCTATGTGTTTGTTCACCCAATGTCAGTGTGGGTTTTCTCTGGCTTCTTTCCAGAGTCCAAAGACATGCAGGCTAGGTTAATTGGTGACTAAATTACCCGTAGATGTGAATGTGTGTGTGAATGGTTGTCTGTCTCTATGTGTCAGCCCTGTGATAGTCTGGTGACCTCTTGCCCAATGTCAGCTGGGATAAACTCCAGCCCCCCCGCGACCCCCAAGAGGGTAAGCGGTTATGAAAATGGATGGATGAATATATAAAACCGGCAGTGGTGGGGTCCTGGGGAGATACTAAAGCATAAACATTGTATCATGTTGATGTTTTTCCAGGATAAAAAGAAGGAGTATCTGGAGAAAAAAGAGAGGGGTGAGCTGTCTGCCCAGAAAGTGGACTTCCTCAAGCAGAACATTTTGAGACCGGTAAAAAGAGTTTAAGCTTATTAAGAGCACCATAAATAACAACAGTAATATCACAGTGATGATGGGGATGGGAATGATAATGATGTTTCACATGTGTAGGTGGATCTCACTGTGACAAATGATGGACAATTGCACTTTGGGGATGTTGTGATGTTGGTGAACATGGGAGGAGAAAAGAGGCAGTGCAGTGCACTGAGCATTAACGCTGACATTAACAGTTTGACAAAGACTCCTTCACTTGCTATTCAAGCCCCATGTGGGGTCAGTGCAGGAAGAGGTATTCAGGCTTGCACGCGCACTGCCTTCATCATAACCAGGTACACACACACACAAGCACACTTAAATCTATATCAACATGGTAACACTTCCAGATGAAAACTTCTAACACTGCTTGTGTGACTACAGTGTGGACGGCAGCCAGGAAGGATCGACTTTGCATTACGAGCAAAGTTTTGCCCTGAAAACAACGAGTGGCTTTGCTGGAGGAGTAAGTGTACTGACATCCACACCCATCCACACACACAAAGACTGGCTGCTATGTGAAAGGGGCACCCCACTCACTTTACTGGTGTAATTCAGTGTGTACGCCCTGAGAAGTATAATGCAGTCAGTGTAAATATTTGTGTAACATAAGGCCTTGAGGGAAGCTTATTAAAGTTGAAGAGAATAACTGATATCGATCCCTAGATCAAGGTTATCTCAGTTAATGATTTATTTTATTGAACACCTGCTCGCTTTTTTTATTACAGTGGCATTTTACAATCAGCTAAATACAGCAAGGTGGCATGATTTCACTGTACATTTTGCATGTTAATACTTGTAAAAAAAACACATAAATCTCATCTGTAGTTTGTCACTTTGTGTGTTTATATTTCTTTCTTTCTTTCCTCAGCTTTTCTTGACGAGTGACCTGCAAAGTTTTCAAAAGGTAGATCAAGTTTTAACATGAATTATTTATTGAGGACCATGAAGGAGAATACATTACACTAAACAACCACCAACTGTTACGAGATACTAAACAAAGTTGCAGAAATCTTACATGCATGCCTAAACTGCTGAATGTAGCAGTTATGTTTGTCCTTTTCACCAGATTTTCAACCATTGTCAGTCTCATATTATTGTGGTTTCACTTAAAGTGTGCAAAAAAGTCCCGCCTGCAAGAAGTAAACTTGGATCATGGCGGTTCCTTTCTGTCATGGTGGAAGATAGTTCACTTTGACCCTCAGGAGAGGCTTGAATATGAGGGTCAGCCAATTCCTGTAAGTATTTTATTGTGTCTCCATGGTTAATTATTACACTCCTCTCAACATCTGCATTCTCTGTACTGTGAAATCTGAAACAGAACTTTACATTTTCTGAATCTTTGTTGCATGCTTTTTTTTTCTTACAGGCTAATGTGAGCGTGCTGATCATACACTGCAAGACAAACCAGGCTCTTGCTGTTCTGGGTGATCATATCCTTTGGTATTTTTCATTTTCATTTTAAAAGTAACCCTAAACCATATATGTTGCTGTGTAAATGCAATACATGGGCTTTTGATTTGTGTTGCTCTCATGTCTGATGTCAGCTTGGAGGTCCATTGTAGGATTGGCACAAATAATAGCCAAATATATGATATATACAAAATCAGAGGAAGCAAACTTCAATAGGTCAGCACATGGATTACTAAATGTGCCTACTAGGCACATTTAGTAGCACATTAGCACATTTAGTACATACAGACCTGGGGGAGACTCAAAGTGCCTACTAGGCACATTTAGTAGAGGCCCAAAGTGTCAGGGTCCCCCCTGGTTTTCAAATGCAAAATGTCAATGGAAGAGACACAGCCAGACCTGGAGGAAACTCAAAGTGGCCTCAAAGAGAAGCAAAATGACATCAAAGAGATGCAAAACAGCTGCAGAGAGATGCAGACACTATGAATAACGGGCAGCAACAAAGAGAAACAAAATGACTACAAAGAGCAATGACCAATGACCCATTGACTAGTAATCTCAGATATGGATCAGATAACTGAGAACAAACAACCTGATAACACTTTGTTTTTTTCAAAATGAGGTTACAGTGACATGACAAAACTTATACCCACTCCCAGTGTACTCCAAGGCAATTGTGAGTTGTTGTTGGAGACGAATCAGCTGCTCAACCCAAGCGAACAGTCTAATGTGTTTTAATAAAAAACAATCAGTGACCAGTCAAAATCTCCCCGAGAAATACATTATGTAGATTAAATTATGTCGACGCGGTCAAGTTGCAGTCAGCTCCTCACGGCCGCTCGAAAGAAGAGGGCCTCCAATATGGCAGCTGAAAGTCATGTTACAATGCCTGCACACCTGCTGTCGCTCTTAAGTAACACTTGTCTCCCTGCAGGAACATGTATGACAAAGAGTATGAGATTACGGCACACACCTTCCTGGACTCCCACAAAGCTGAGCAGGACAGCAACCACTGGATACTGTGCACCTCTGACCCTGCAGGGAAAGGGCTCGTACTTCTCAACCACCCACAGTCAGCCGCCAACAGCAAGGAGCTCACGCAGGCAAACCCTGGCATCTAAATCACACAATCCACTATAGGGCAGAAAGATTCCGCATCATTAACAACACCTAAACCTTTATCGAAATAAAGTTGTTTTTTGCTCTGTTTGGGTCACTGATTTTTTTTCCTTTTTAATACAAAGAGATTCCAGGATGGACTCCCACCAGAGCATTAAGGTTATATGATACACATCGGCCTGCCAAGCCACCGGGAGGTTCTGTAGAAAGAAGCATTTGATATGTTTCTCCACACAACACTTACATTGTTTTAGTTGGAGAATAGCATAAGACACTAACTGTGATATTGGACAGTAGGACAAATTGGGTCAATTTCCCATGCATTTCAAACTTCCCCGGAAATACCTTTTTAAGTGATGGTGATGAGAAATGGGGATGAAGGAGCAATCAAGAAAAAACAGTCCTCATCAGCTGACTTAATGCAGTACTTTGAACATGTTAGTCTACTAAGGATAGGATTCAAAGTGCCTCTACTTGAGCTACATTTACACACATGCTGTCTTATAACGTGAAAATATTCTAATATGCTGTGGTTTTGTAAGACTGCTACTTCTAACTCTTTACTTGGTGAAATGAAGCTAGTGTCTATGGCTTGATAACCAAGGTAAAGCAGGGAGGAAACACATTGCACCTTCACCACAGCATATTTGACGTTTCCTGTTTTTGGTCTCACTGCTGTCTTGAACGTGGTCTTAGTCATGTTGTCATGGAGCGCATGTCACATCGACTCTGGTTTCACAACTCTTATCTATGCAGGTAGTTGTCATCTCTCTGGCATCATGATCCTGCATCCAAGTAAACATAATCAATAATTTATGTTAACGTCTAAGGTATAAACGTGACACGATTTCCACGTGATGTCGGGGACCACGTGTGACTTCTTCCGGATTGATATATGTAGATCTACGCATCCTCTACCGTAGATAACGATGTGATTTATGAGAGCATCCAAGGTGCGTTCATGGAAAATCGTTCAAACAAGTGAAGGTTTGCAACTACTGGAGAACCAGCTGTGCGCGCAGCGTTTCACGACGGAATATTTTGTGACCTTTACACTGGGCTGGGTGTAATCAATGAATGAGGGTATTTAAGTGCGGACGCACAGCCGCGCTATCTGTTTTCCAACAGCACATCCAACACGCCGACTGACAACGTCTTTGTGCATCTCGCAGGGCTGAACGCGACCCCCAGGTGTCACATTTCAGAGAGCGACGACAATAGAAGAGAAGTCACCGGCCAAACCGCACTCTAGGCAGCAGATGCGCGGCACGAAGGACATCACCTCCACAGAGAAAAGGTAACAATGCCACCACATGGAAACACAACAATGGCACAATTAAAAACCATGTTTCATTCATTTGGTTACTGTAGCTCCTTATAAAAGAACGCACCATTGTCATTGTGTAACCAAAATGAGCCGGGTTATTTAACGCATTTGGATATGGATGTGTTAATATTTTCCTTTTTATCCTCATATGCGGGTTATGATTGCTGCAATTATGTATTATAACCGTAAATGGTGAGCTAGCTAAATGTGGAATAGCGGGGGGCAAGTGTACAGCTGCATCTTCATTTCAACCTGACACAGAATACAGCGCACACATATGCGAACATGAGATGATAACACTCATATTCAATATACTGATAACCGTACTGATAATAATCTAGCGCTGTGTCGTTATTGTACTGGAGATATGCGTCTCTCCTCAGCGCCTGGCCTGTCCTCTAATCGGTCATGTAATACATTTTTTACGTTTTTCATGAGAGAAACACACGATTTGACCCGGGACACATATGTAATATTCTGCACAACATCCATGTATGGTTGTGATGGTTATAAATCCAGATGATGGCGATATTACCAGTGAGGGCTTTCCCAAGGTTTGTGGTTGCTTCAGGCTGATTTTAAAGGTGTTTGAAACGTCCATTTGTCCGTGTTACCAGAGAGGATATTTCAAGATGTGCCCTGTCTATACATGTTGAGGGAAAACTGGGCTCTCTCACAGAAATATTGTGCCTTTTTAAAACCATGTTGTATTTATTAAACAGCAGTAATTTAACTGTAAAATCTGACATGGCAGATGTTACATGTAAAACACATGACTGTCTTGTAAAATATGATACATCTTCAAATAGGGGAAACAGCGCCACCTCTGGTAACAAGGGACGATTCTTTTCTGCATAATGAGTAAGGGCACAACCTAACATATTTTAGTTTGGGATTAATGTTATTAAAACTGTTTGAGATTAATTTTTTTTATATATATTATGCTGACAACATGCATGATATTTCCCAGCGGCAACATGTACAGATTTAAAAGAGTGGCTGCAGGGATGGAAATGCCACTAAAGAGGCCCCATTTTTGTGCATCATCCTGCACATGCTGAAATCATATCCCAATCATTTTTTCATGTTACAGTAAATGTAGGGTAGAGCGGGGCACAACCTAACACATTATTAAAACTGTTTGAGATGATTTTTTAATTTTTTTTTTTACATGCACATCTGTATTACAAATATACAGTTGTTTTTTCTAGTACTTACCTTTCCTTTACAGTTGCACTGAGAAGTGGTGGAAGTGAAATGTTACAACATATCCCATGGGTGGGGTTTATTGTAATGGGCAGAGGCTGAGCTGTGACACTTGCTGGAAAAGTCTGTTTAACATAATTAATTCAATACAATTCTGACCTACACTATATGGACAAAAGTATTTTACCACACACAGTTGGTTCAATCAGACCCACAGGTGTATAAAATCAAGCACCTAGCCATGCAGTCTCCATTTGCAAACATCTGTGATACAAAATGGGTCGTTCTGAGGAGCTCAGTGACTTCAAGTGCACTGGTACTGTGATAGGAGGTCGCCTTCACAATAAGATGGTTTGTGAAATTTCATCCCTGCAGGATATTCCACAGTCAACTGTAAGTGATATTATTAGAAAGTGGAAGTGTTTAGGAACAACAGCAACTCAGCTACGAAGCGGAAGACCACATAATCATCATCGCCGACTCTTGGATTTTTGTACTTATTTGCATGCCTAGTTATTTAAGTTTTTTAAGTCTAATTTTGAAATCTTTAATCTGACTCTTTTTCCTTGACTGCTGTAACACTGGAATTTCTCAATCATGGGATCAATAAAGGTGTATCTTATTTCTTATCTTATAAAATCACAGAGTGGGGTCAATGACCACTAAGGCGCATGGTGCGTAATAATCGCTGATTCCATGGCTGAAGAATTCTGAGTTTCCACTGGCATTAATGTAAGCACAAAAACTGTGCAGCGGGAGCTTCATGGAATGGGTTTCCATGGCCGAGAAGCTGCATGCAAGCCTCACATCACCAAGTTCAATGCCAGGCGTCGGATGGAGTGGTGCAAAGCACACAGACGCTGGACTGTGGAGCAGTGGAAATGTGTTCTGTGGAGGGACAAATCACGCTTCTCTGTTTGGCAGTCAGATGCGCAAGTCTGGGTTTGGCAGATGCCGGGAGAACATTACCTGCCTGACTGCGCTGAGCCAACTGTAAAGTTTGGTGGAGGAGGGATATTGGTATGTGGCTGTTTTTCAAGGTTTGGGTTAGGCTCTATTCTCCAGCGAAGGACAACCTTAATACTTCAGCATACCAAGACATTTTGGACAATGCTATGCTTCCAACTGTGGGGCAACATTTTGTCGAAGGCCCTTTTCTATTCGAACATGATTATGCCCCAGTGCACAAAGCAAGGACTATAAAGACATGGTTTGATGAGTTCGGTGTGGAAGAACTTGACTGGCCTGCACAGAGCCCTGACCTCCAACCTATCAAGCACCTTTGGGATGAACTGGAACAGAGGTTGCGAGCCAGGCCTTCTTGCCAACATCAGTGCCTGACCTCATAAATGCTCTACAGAATGAATGGGCACAAATTCCCACAGAAACAAAATCTTGTGGAAAGCCTGCCAAGAAGCGTGGAAGCTGTTATAGCTGCAAAAGGGGGACCAACTCCATATTAAAATTTATCTGTTTGAATACAATGTCAGTACAGTCCTTGTTGGTATAATGGTCAGGCTTCCGAATACTTGTGTCCTTATAGTGTATATACTATAAGGACACCTAGTCTCCACCTACATCAGGGGAAGGATAGGTATCCGTACAGGTATCCATCCATCTGTTAGTCTATCATCCATGTTCAGTGGTTGGACTGATAGATGTACACGGAATGGGTAACCAAGGTCTACATTTCAAAATATGAGTGTTGAATGTATGTATGTATGTATTATTGACAAGACTGAAACTGTGTGTCATTACCTGACAAATTAAAAACACAAAGTACATCTCATTTAATTAAGGACATTAGTTCAAACTGAACATAAGTTTGAAGTGCAAAAATAGAGAAAATGCGCTATAGGAGGCTTAGTTGTAACACCACGTTACAAGTAGTATCGAGTATCAAGCCTAGCTTACACTTGCTGGAAGTTGATTACATAGCTCAAAATGGTGCTATGTTGTAGGCAACAAGACAGTTGCTAAGATGATATATAGTTGGATTTGGTGACTTGCATAGACAGCTCAGTAATTGGAAAACGAGTATGACAAAGAAATTTAATTATGCCGGCTGAAAACACTCTTTGTTACTGAACTCTGCTGAAATATGTCCAATCTCTGTGGAATTTTGTGGGCTACTGTTTGGTGGTATTGTGGCTGGAAGAAGGAAAGGATCGACCCTGTGTATCCACATAAGAATTCCACGTTACAGTTTACCCTGCATTACGTTGTGCCCCGTGCTCCCTACTTTTTGTTGGTGATGCATCACTATTTGATCGTAAATAAGTGAACGCAGGACTTTTTACTTGTATTGGAGTATGTTTACATTGTAGTATTGCTGTTTTACCTCAGTGAAGAATCTGAAGTTTTAAAACTGCTCATTTAGTCCACTGCTGTGAAATCAGTTTTTAGAAGATACAGCTGTTTAAGTGAGATTTACTGAAGAAGATTCCAATTGATTCAGCTACAACACAAGATCTGTGAAGTATAACAAGCCTTTAGAAAACATATTACAATGATCAGCCATTAACAACCAGCAATAACATCACGCAGTTACAGCAATTATAGTATATCACATAGTTTCTGATTATCTGATTCCATAAATTTATATTGCCATTAACAAACCTCAAATCATAAAATGCATTACTGACTAACTTAACTTATTTATTAAACTATGTGTTATACAATGGGAATTAAAGACCTAACTATCTTTTGCTTCCCACAGTTACCTGCTCAACTATATTTTTTACAAGCTGTATTTAACTGGAGTAGTTCTTTAAAGGGAATTTTTATAGGAAAACTAGCAGTAAACTCAAACCAAATTAACTGTGCCTACAGTTAGTGCTAGATTACATAGCTCTTTTGAGGGAGCTGCCAATGAATTTACTAGGAATTATGGACCCTTAATTACAGTAAAGCATTTAAAATAAGTCTATTTCCCAACATGAACATGTACGTCGTGTTTCTAAGTCCTGCTGGGAAAATAACTCTGGTGGAAAGAGACTGAAACCTAATGGAAAAATACTGGATCAAATTTCCTGAAAAATTACAGAAGACATGACATCAGGGTCCTTGTAGCCTGGCCCTGTACGCTTGTTATTCATGTGAAACTTCGCTGGGTGATACCTCCCTTTTAATCAGCTATTTGTTTCTTGTGGGCTTAGACAATTTTGTCCCCCCCTTGTGAACCTTTTTGAGGTTTTACAGCCTCTTTCCATCAGGATTACTTCCAGAAGTTAAGTGCTCATTCAGTAAATGCCATGGCTCTGTATCAGTTTCAAGTAGCATCCTCTCAGGTGAGCTCCTGTACACGTGGACTGAAAACTGGTCACAGCTCTCTTATGCAAGTCTTGTCATTTGATAGCTACTCTATAATGATGGGCTTGCATACAGTACTTCCTTATGTAAGTAGTGCAAAATTTAGTCCAAAGTGGGGTGAAGTTTGCTGACACTTGGCACATTAGTGGAGATTATGTAGTAAATAATTGTACTATAATATTATACTATATTAATACTATATTGTATGTGTACTTGGATGAGTGGGGGAGGTGCCTTTTCACACAGTCCATCAAGGTCAAATTGAAACTTGGTTTGCTGAAAAGGGCGTATTGTTTTTTTTTTTCAGTGGTGCTTCCTTGAAATGGCAAGACACAATACTAAGTCTTGTAGCACAGCCCCACATTTTTGACTGCAGTTAAACGAATGGCAACAGCATCCGTTGCTTTGTATGCTTTAGTGTATTTTTTGTGTTTTATATGTTATATGTTGGTGTAACTGATAGTCTGTGCGTTGTGTAACTAGACAATCATGGCAGTGAACGTTCCTGGACTGGTGGCCGTGGTGGTTTTCTATATTGTCATCCTGGTTATTGGAATCTGGGCATCTCGGAAATCCAAGAAGGTGGAGAAGACATGTGCTGGCACTAAGAGCGAAGTTACCATCATCGGTGGGCGCAACATCAGTGTCCTGGTGGGAGTTTTCACCATGACAGGTATTATTTTTCTGCTTGTCATTTCGAAGTACTTTATGTACCACACATTGAGTTTGCGCAGTTATTTTGCTTGATGCTCCTTTCACTGTGCTTTGTTGCTGCATTCTTCACTTATTTGCTTTGCTTTCAGCAACATGGGTTGGTGGAGGTTACATTATGGGAACTGCTGAGGCTGTTTACTCTCCCTCTCAAGGTCTTATCTGGGCTATTGGGCCTCCTGCATATCTTATCAATTTTCTTCTTGGTGAGTAGCTGAAACAAATGAAGCTTCTGTTTGATAACACACAGCACGGAAGGAGGTGATGGTGACGAACCTCAACAAGAATAAAATACTGCTCCAGAATATTATCTGACATTTTAAGAAGGTTTTGCTCTTGTTTTGGGGAAGTAGTTGCACCCTGGTTGTATTTTTGGCCTTGCATACTCAAGTGTCACAGGATGTGGAACTTCACGTGTGTGCGTGTGTGTACTCGTGTTTATATGTTGTACCTGTTACTGATACTCTTCAACAACAGTCATTACGACACCAAAAGTTTACATGGCATGGCTTCTGAGAAATGAATGTGATTTGCATGTAGCTGATGGGGTCTAAACATTGCAGGCCATATTCAGGATTGAACTATAAATATTTAATAATAATTTAATAATTTAAGTGTACATAACAACTGTACACAGTGCTAATCAGACCATGGGCTCATCTAAGGATTGATGCTCCACTCACAAACAAACACTTTTAACAGACATATATGAATCTTTCTGACTTAGTACTAGTAGTAGAAGTGCATATGGAGAGAAGCAGTATTTCACCTCATTCATACACCTTCTTATCTTTGTTTACCATTGTTGTGGGCTTTAACCGATTCCATCATGCATTGTACTAGATGCAGGGTGGACCCAAATATACATGTCTGAGACTCACGCAATCCACTTAAAGCTGAACTGGATGTCTGTGAAGCAAAGAAGTAATAATCCATGACAATCTTTTCATTGTTCAAGAAGGAAAATGCAGATTTTTTTCCACCCGTTGTTGCACCTAAATACACCTCCAAGTTTTATGTCAAGGGATGAACCTGATAACCTTTTTTGATTAAACAGGCTGAGACATTTTCACTTGCTGACAAAAGCCCCTTTTATACAGCCTCTTCAATGTGGGAATGTAATGCAGTTATTTCACCTCGTCATTCTGTATAAGATGTACATTGTTCTTCCGCCTTTAAGCCAGCAGCAGGGGTAGCAGAGCCGCATGAGTCCAAGACAAATTTCCCTACGGGGACAATAAAGTATATCCAATTGCATCATTGTCAGTAAAAAATGAAACTAAACACTGACCCTGATGTGTTACACCTTAGGAATGCCAGCATGCTATCTAAAAATCACACACTGGGGCAGCATTATACCGGTTTCTTATTCAGCGTAAAAAATATAAGTCGTGTATTGGTGCAGCTTCTTCATGGCAATATTGCAGAATCTGTGTTTAAAAAGGGCTAAAGTAAGGGAAAGGACCAGGTCAATTAACCACTACACTGCAGAAAAAATTATTTTATACTTAAAAGCATTAACATAATAACCAACATGGCTAATGATTAATCCACACATGTATTGTGCCAAAGTGTTTTCTTGAATTACCTTGACAACATCATAACAGAGAATAAAGCAATGATGACTTGTGGTCAACATCCATATGTTGGTCTGAAGACAGCATTATTTGAAGTCAACAACTTTTTAACTAGCATGCTAGCTAGCTAGTTGATGCGCTCTACTTATAAATTGCTTGATAATTTAAGTTCTTCCCCCACTGCTCATTTAAAGGGTCTGTGTCATTGGTCCGACAGCCCATTGGTCCGACATCCCATTAGTCCGACGTCCCGTTGTTCCGATATGTGATTATACTAGGCTATACTGTATTTGTGCACCATAGAGGATCAGCAGACGCAACAAAAGTAGGCTACTGGTCGAGATACAAGTGTCATAGAGGGAAGAGAGTGAAACACCATAACCTCCTGTTATTAACTCTGGGGTCGGGGTTGTGTGGGGAGCTCCCCGCAGTGCTGAACGGCTCCCGGCGGGCGTATTTCTGCCTTGATGATGCGCCGCGACCGGCTCTGGGTCAGCTGGGAAAGGCTTGAGGCAAAGCAGGCTCACAGCTTATGTGTTTGCCACTTTCTTTTTCATTTTAACCCACACCATGATCTTTTCCTGACCCTAACCAAGTGGTTTTTGTGCCTAAACCTAACCAGACCTTAACCACAGGGCATCATGATGATTTCGGAACACCGGGACTTCGGAACAATGGGATGTCGGACCAATGGGCAGTTCACTATTTAAAAAGGCCACCACAAAAAGTGTACTACTTTCTGTCACTGGGCACAATCTTGGAAAAAAAAACTTAAGGCCACAGTTGGCTGGCTAGTGCGCTATTGCTAGCATGCAAATGTTAGCAGGCTAACGCACTACATCTAGCTCATTAACTCTGGCAGCTAGAAACAAACATGTATGACTCATGTCCCTTTGACAGTCCAAACGAAGGACACATTTTCTTGTAGTGGCCTTTCTAAATTGAGCAGGAATGAAATTTAACATACTGTATTCTGTTATGATCAAGGAGTTAATACTAAGCAGCTAGCGCCCTAGCTTGCTAACTGTTAGCTCACCTTTGCGAGCTAATGTGAGCTTATTTCCATGGTGGCAAAATACTAACAGTTAATCTTAAAAGCAACTTTAAATGGCTGTAGTAGTGCACAGCGGAAGGTCACTGGCAGCAGGGCGCTCTTTGATGACATCAGAAACGTTGATTGGCTGAGACAGTTGTTGTCCCAGGGCTATCATACAAAATGTTGTTCTCAGGACAACAACTACTTGGCAAAATTAGGAATGTGCCCCTATATTGTCAGTATTAGCATTGTAAAAGAGGGAAATGCCATGATGATGCATGCACAAAAGATTACACTTGTTTTGGTAAGCTGCAGAAACTATAGAGCAGCACATACTAGAACATGATAAATGGCAGACACAGATGTTGATTTGTACTTCCCAGAGGAGGACACATATTGTACTTTAAGATACTCATATGGTGCCAACAGCCCAAATGCACATGTCCAGCGGATTATGCAACATTGTTTTTTTTCCATCAAGGCTCTCTCGTACACCCCACAGCAGATTGTTGGTCTGTCTGGTCAGACATTCACACGTACATATTCACACCAACAGATAATTTTTATATTTTCCACCTCATCTAACCTGCTTGTTAGTGGACTGTGGGAGGACCCCAACACCCCACCCCCCTGTAAACAGGCATTTCCATCTGATCAGATCCAAACTTAGGACTCTCTTGCTGTGAAGTGATAATAAAACTATACTGAACCACTGTGTTGGCCATGCAGACTTAAACAAGAGAAGGGATTTTACAATATTTCTGCCTATAACTGATTGGCAAAGGAACATTTTTTAAATATTTTATATGTAGGCTACTTAATAAAAAATGTATAGACTCATAAAAGAAGTTTGTATTTATCTGCAGAGACTACCCTCTGCTAGTATTTTCCTATTTTCGTCTTAGATTGCTATGTTTGGGACGTTCCTGGGCACAGTGCGCAGTTGAGGTCTGGATTTTATAAAAAGGTAGTGACCAGTTGCCAGGCCATGCATCCAAAAGGAAGCTAGGAAAATCATGGACACATTACCAAAAAACATCAAATGGACAAAGCTCTTTTCAAAACAAGAATAAATCTAAATGTACCTTTGCTGGTGAAACTGTTCACAAACAGTAACTGACAAAGCCTGTATAGTAGACCTAGTAGGCCTTTCAATTTATTTTTCTTATTAACAGTTGTTTTCTTTGTATACTTTCTAAAGGGGGATTATTTTTTGCAAAACCTATGAGGTCAAAGCGCTACGTGACCATGTTGGACCCGTTTGAGCATCGCTATGGCAGCATGTTCACTGCAACCCTACTGATTCCTGCTTTGGTCAGTGATATTTTGTGGGTTGCCTGCATCCTTGCTGCTCTGGGTAAGTAACACTTTGTGCAATCTTAAACAAATTTTTTGAAGTGGCATTGAATGGGGAATTTTTCCATGGTGAGTGCATTACATACAGTAGATGTCTGTAGTAGTAGTAGCATGCCCCAGTTTGGAGAAGCAGCTGAAGTGCTGACACGAAAGCTACTGCTGTAGACAAGGGCCACAGTGAGTTATTTTAGCCAGCTAAAAAAGCCCTACATTAAAAAAAAACATTCAACAACAGTTCAGTTGTATTCTATATTGAGAGCAGTGTCACAGCTTCACCTTTCTGTCAGACAGCCTGTTCTCATGGGGTCTGATGGGGTTAAGGACTTACATTCCTCCTGTCAAAGTCACCAGACTCCACTGAGAAAAACAGCTACTTTAGCTTGCTGAACAAGGGAGCCTCTGGTCTACTGCTGCTTTTGTCGGTTAGTGAGTTTCTGTCAGTGTGTGACTATATTGAATCCAAACTAGCCCTTTAAACACCCAACAAACTCACACAATAATACAAACAAAACTGATGGAGGCAGCAGTGGAGGGCAGTTCTTGTGTTCAGTAATGTTAAATCACTGTTGGAGTCTGGCTTTGAAATAAGGAATATAATGGCTTCAGGTGCTGTCAGAAGTCTCAGTGTGATGATAAGGTAAAACAGATATACAGGCGGTAAGGTAGAAGATTGTCAGTATAGTGTACACTTAAACTGATTATCTATTGTGTTAGGCTAGACTTTTTAAGGCCCTGGTCACACATAAAGCATTTTAGCAACTGGAGGTGCCTTTTTGTAATTATTTAAATCAGAATTAAGCTTTTTGTTTGCTGTTTTTGCATTGCACCTTGTGTTTCTGTGCACTAGGCGCCCAGTTGAAAAAAACTTGAAAAATGCCTCACGTAACCTCTTCTTTCATTATCTCTTTTACCATTGTCCAATCAGATGATTTGAGAGGCGGGCCTTCTGTGGTGGTCACAACAACAAGCTTACGGTTGATAAAAAAATGGAGAAAAAACTGGTAGTGGTTGCTGGATACCCAGAGCTATACGGCTTGGTGATAGACAGCAGGTTGTCAAACTGCCCCTGAGTCATCCTAAAATATGCCTGGAAACAGCCATCATCCAGGAGAAGCTCCTGGACCGACTGGTGGTACTCCCCATGATCCACCCTCTTTTTTTTAGGGTCTCATGTACCCACACAGATCTCCGTTTCCCTGTGCCCAACAAACTATTTACTGACAGCTTCTCATCCTCAACCAGAGCTAGAGCAAGTACCTTCTGTCTGTCCATTTAAGGGACTAGATACCAATTACTGGACTAGAATGATTATACAGGAATGTTAGTGTAAGGACATGATAAGATAGTTGCCTGGCAACAATAAAAAGGCGCAACGAGCATTTTTTTTTCTTTAACTAGTTGCATTCAATTAAAAAAAAAAGGCAGTGCGGTGTGCAACCTGCAGAATAATTTCTGTGTGATTCCCAGTCAGACTCCAGCCTTTTCAGAAACGGAGAGCGTGCCGACTGACATCTACTGTATGTAATACACTGACTATGGATAAGTACCTCGTACAGTCCCACTTCAAAAGATCCGAACTATCCCTTTAATGCTACGATTCTCCTATAATCCATCACATTGCGTTTTTGTTTTTCACTTCTGATGTAATGCTTTTGTTTTATTTCCAGGAGGAACGATGAGCATAATTCTCGGGCTTTCGTCTGCCCTCTCCATCATTATCTCGGCAGCTGTCTCCATCATCTACACATTATTAGGGGGCCTCTACTCTGTGGCATATACTGATATCATCCAGCTTTCCTTCATCTTTGTCAGCCTGGTGAGAAACACAGGGATTTCAATAAAATAGCAAGTGACAGAAATGACGAAGGGAGCGGGGGGGAGGATGGAGGGAAGGCGACAGAAATAATGGGACTTAAATGAGACAGATAAATATGTTCACAATGAAGTATGTTTACAAAAGAAAGTAAGTTATTGCGTGCTTAATTTGTTCTCAGTTTTGATATAACGGCTGTTTTTTTTCTGTTTCAGTGGCTCTGTATTCCTTTTTTGGTACTCAGTCCTGCAGTAACCGACTTGTCACATATAGTCCACCTCAACCAAACGAATGGAAACTCATGGATCGGGGAGTTGAAGCTGGCAGATGCAGGGAAATGGGTGGATGAGATGCTGCTATTGGTTAGATTTTAATCTTTATTTTGTGTCACTGTGTGTGTAGTAGAGTCAGGGAATTGAAATACCACCTCCTTAGCTGTGTCATTGCACACATGGAATCACCACAGAATGTACTGTAGGACTAGTATAGATTTCTTATACTGTACATCCGGGTACATCATTAATTCATCATTGGAGCTTTTCAGTCATGGAAAAATCCAGACTGAATTTACCAAAATGTCTCAGAAAATCAGTGTTGTCTGTTAGAGTTATTAATGTGAACTTATAGTCATACATAGAAAAGACACTCTGACCATAGGTATATAAATTACTTATTATTTTCCAGCATGCCTCAGGTGAACGAAGAATTCAAAAACAGAAAATTCTTGATGAATTGAAGTCACTGGGGTCTGCTTTTAAACAACACAACATTATCAAAACATCTGTCACACAACTCATGCAGTATATTTCAGGCCTCATTTATCCAGCTGTGTGCTCAGTACCTCTCAAACACACAGCCCTGTCCAATGAACCAAAACCCAAAAGTGACTAAAACTTATCTATACTCTCTTTAAAGCCAGACTCCATTGACAAAACAGTATTTTTACCTCACTGAACATGGGATTAACTGGTCTGCCACTGCCTCGATCAGTTAGTTTCCTTGTGTTTTTGTGTCACACAATAACACAAACTACCTATCAAAGCAGCAGAAGACCAGCAGCTCCCGTGTTCAGCAAGGTAAAATTATTGTTTTTGTCAAGAGGAGTATGGCTTTGAAGAGAGGATTGAGGAGTGTCACTTTTAGTGTGGTCCCGTGTCAGAAAGGGCTATCTGTTTGGGAAGCACTGAGCATACGACTGTGGAAAAAAGTACCACCTGCACACTCACTTCATGTCACACAAGTTTAATGAAGACAATGGGTGTTTCTCCTCCCGAGGAAGGATCCTGCAGAGGCAAGGCAAGAGTCCTCCCTATCATCAGTGAACACACATTGGAACAGATTAACGAGTGTCCTCAGGTGACCGTCATTAACTCTCAGCAGACTGAGGAGATTTCAGTTACTGTGATCATTTTAACACTCTCTAATGTTGTTGGACAGTTTTAAACACATGTATCAGTATTGTCAGAATCACGAGACTTTTAGGGAGAACATATTTCTGGATCATTTTTAAGAGTAAGTGGAGTAATGAAATAAAGACAACTAAACAACTAAACAAGTTCTAAATTATCATGAACAGTATGAACACAGACTCACACACAGAATCTCTCATTTCAAAGTGATCCATATTTTCTGTGTGTGTGACCACACTCTGCCACAGTAATATGAACAGATCTGATCTGATGAGCCATGCTGCTCGGTAATCCTCTGAAATATGTTCACCTCAAAATAACTGAGTGATGCTTTGACCTGCAGGATATTTTGATGTCTTTACTCTGGCCGTTCTCACCGCGATTCCCCCGAAAAATACACCTACTGAAACTGACAGAATGAGAGCAGTTATCATGTGGTTATCATGTGAATAGTGGGGGGAGGAGGGGAAGTGGACACTTAGCGCTCCATCGCTGCTCTGAATGATTCATCTAAAAACTTATGTTTTATCTTAATCATATTATTTCAGAAAATCTCATTATGTGGCAGTGGACACATTGGAAAGTGTAAATTATGAGGTTTTTGTCAATATTTTTTTCACGCTTGTATGATAAAAACTCGTGGAGACATTAATCCAAATAATCCCCGCCCTCACTTCCAGCAAATCATGTCCTGTGCAAAGCATTGTGGGGATTTTATACCCGCAGAGGATCCACACATGCATCCTTCAAATTTCTCTGAAAGAAGGACTCAGTCCTTGAAACTCTGAAGGATCCTTGACATTGGAATAGTCCTTCGGCGGGGGTCGATGTAGTAGCGTCCTTCAAATTCGGCTGTTTGAGGATCCTTCCTTGACCTTGAGAAACACCTAATGTTTCAGTCCTACTTGGATCTTAAAGTGATAGTTCACCCAAAAATGACAATTCGCTCACTTTCTACTCACCCCTGTGCTGATGTGACGATGGGTGAGGATCTCCAGTTCACAAAACATTCCCAGAAATTGAAGTGAACGGTGACCAGTTTTAAAATGTAAAACAAGAACACAAACCCCCCCACAAAATGTCTCCATACTGCTCATATGGTGTAATCCTAGTGTCCATAAACTGTGACGTGCAAATTTGACCCGAAATTTGTCAACTGTAGCCTCTTAGCCTGGAGCTGCATGCACGTACACATGCGTCGGCACAATGGTAATTTCTCCCGTTTCTAATAAGACCAAGTTTCTCATCAATTTCATTTTTATAATTGAGAGTTGGGTCTTAATCGGTCTGTTCCTAATAAATGGGATAAGACAACTGTCGTTCAACTTCTTTGATGTCATTTTCACAATTTAGAATGCTAATTGCACCACCTTTATCAGCAGACATTTTGTAGTTCTAACAAAACTTCATGTTCCTTTCCACTGCACGATGGTACAGTGGTTAGCATTGTCGCCTCACAGCTAGAGGTTCCTGACCTGCGGTGCGGAGCCTGCATGTTCTCTTCGTGTCAGCGTGGATTTTCTCCGGGTGCTCCAGCTTCCTCCCACAGTCCAAAGACATGCAGGTTAATTGGTGACTCTAAATTGTCCTTAGGTGTGAATGTGAGTGAATGGTTGTCTGTCTCTATGTGTCAGCCCTGTGATAGTCTTGCAACCTGTCCAGGGTGTATACTCTCTTCTTTTATTCAAGATAAATATACCCATGATAACCTTTTCCACAAGTCTACAGTAGGTGTCAGTAGAAGCATTTCTAAATCTAGGGGGCAAAAGATAGATATAGCTTGAATAACCTGGAAACCCTGATAGGAAAATTGTTTTGCTCTGAGTGGGGCAAAGAGCTAGTAGAGTTTGCACTGATAACATTAGATTCGGTATGCCACACGTATTTACTGGGTTCCCATTATACACCTTACTGCAGGAAAAAAACTCAATCTCAGATTATAATAGAATTTCTCAAAATATACTGACTTTTCAAACGCTGTCTTCATTAAACCTGTGTGCAGGCATTACTTTTTTCCTCTTGTATGCTGTCTTTTGATAGCCTTGCATCTACGTGATGTGCATATCATTATTCACTCTAAAATGTCCATTACATCAATTCACTCAGAATTTTCTCAATTTTTGGATTATTCCTTCACTGGAGGCATCGAGAAAAAAGTTTTCTACACCAATTCAGTGTAACATGGTGAACAATTGCTACACAAATAGTCATTTTGGGGGGTGAAGTATTTCTCTAACAGGCCTTTCACAGCAGATGTTTTGTCTCGTCATGGTAGGAAAAGCAGTGAGAACACTTAATATAGAGAATTGAAGTTCACAATCATCTGTCTGGATTTTTTGTGTGTTTTCTTTGCATGTATGTGTATGCTGTAGGCTTTAGGGGGGCTGGCCTATCAAGCTCTGTACCAGAGGATCCTCTCCGCAGCCTCGTCTGCTCAGGCCCAGGTCACCTGCTTTGTTGCTGCCGTGACAGCTTTTGTTATGGGAATCCCCTCTGTGGTGATCGGAGCAGTGGCTGCCTCTGCAGGTACACATGAATGTAAACACTCAGCTGTGCACATACAGTACACACACACAGACACACACACCAGGCATTTGTGTATTTTCAAATGCATGTATTCATGTTCTAACAATTAGGATCCACCACCATGCACGTGTATGTGTGTGTGGAAAAACTTCCTGGTAATGGTCAGCATATCTTACTAACTATGGTAGGACATTAGCCTGCATTCAAACATTTTGCTTCCTCCCTAGTGCTTTTTTATTTATTTCTTTATTTATTTTCTTTATTTTTTTTGATGCCATCACCATAACTTTAAAAGCTTCTTCCCCTCCCATTATTCTTTTCCTCTCGACCCTGACTGTCTCTTTCTCTACCTCTATGTCTCCTCCTCTCTCTTCCTCTCCTTTTCTCTAAGACTGGAACCAGACAGCGTATGGTCTACCCCCTCCTTTTGAACGAGGGGAGGCAGGGAAGATCCTGCCACTGGCTCTGCACTACCTCACACCCACCTGGTTGTCAGTGTTAGGCATTGGTTCTGTGGCGGCAGCAGTTATGTCCTCCATGGACTCTGTGCTGCTGTCCTCAGCATCCATGTTTACACAAAACATATACAAGACGACTTTCAGGAAGCAGGTGTGTGTGTGAGTGTGTTGTGTGTGTTTGGTTCAGCATGAAGCATAGTAATTCAATTTTTATCGTCCCCTTTCTCTTCCTTCTCGCAGGCCTCGCAGTGGGAGCTGCAGTGGGTGATCCGGGTTAGCGTGCTGGTGGTGGGCCTGGCAGGAACAGGCCTGGCCTTTGGTGATGACAGCGTGTTCAGTCTCTGGCTGATAAGCGGGGACCTCCTCTACTGCGTGGTCCTCCCGCAGCTCATCTGCGTACTGCACTCCACCAGCGCTAATACCTACGGGGCCATCAGTGGCTATATTCTGGGACTGCTGCTGCGCGGGGCGAGCGGGGAGCCGATGCTTGGGATCCCTCCTCTTATTCTGTACCCCGGCTGGACGGAGGTGGATGGAGTTATCACGCAGTACTTTCCCTTCAGGACTGTTGCCATGCTTTCCTCTGTGATATGTATTATTTCAGTGTCCTTGCTGGTGAACCTAGGCTTCTGTCACCAAGTAATTCCTCAGTCCTGGGATATACTGGGAGTGTTTGATGAGAAAAAAGAGGCAGAGGGGGAGGTAATACCTGTTCCTCAGGGGGAGAAGAACAGTTTCCTTTCTACAAAATTATAGGCTTAACTTAAGTACAACCTCAGCCAAAGTATACCCGAACCTCTTTTTATGCAAATTCTTACCAACCTTCTTCTGCACAGACTATTTACGCACACTCTTACATGTACTGTATATTAAACACATTAATAGTGAATTATAGGCTTTATATGCACCAAACTTTAACCAGCAGTATGTGGGAAAGGATTTGGGGGAGGCAGAGTTTAGACGTGCTGGGTGCCTCTTTTTAACAGAACAGGATTAAAGACACATATTAAGACCTCAAGATTCTGACTTTAACATCAGAAGTCAAGTTTTTTCCACATCGTCCTAAACCTCATAAAAATGAACCTTTTTCCTAAATTGTCAGCCCCCAGCAACAAACATTTTCGTAGTTTCTTAATCTACTCCCCTCCGTTCAAACCTTTTCAGTAAATTAAGTTAAGCCCAGGTGGAGTTATTTTTCAATCGTGTGATCGTTGTTGTACTTTCTAAGAAATTCCGCCTCTTTGCATTTATGAAGCACTGAGGGGACAAAGCAATGCTTTTAGAGATGCAATACTTGAGATGCTGAGGTTAAGGATACCTCCAAAACAAAAACAAAAAGTCCAGCAGGACTTGCCTGCTTGTGGAAATGTTTATTATGTTTTTAAAGGGATCATTGCTGAAGGACCTTCAAGATATAGAACTGCTATTTTTAGATGTTTTGTGATTGCAAGTGTTCATAAAAACAAAACCTCATAAGTTTGTTATCTTTGCATCTGATGAGATTTGTGTTTTCATTTGTGTGTGGGAATGTGTGTGTGTGTATGTGAGAGCACAAGCACAACCTACTTGCTCAAAACAAATGATTGTACATAGGGTAGAGTGCCACAACTTCTGCTACACCACCTTTAAATGACACTGCACTTCTTTCCACGTGCATCACTGAATGACACCATCTTAAATGGTGTCAAAAAATACAACCCAGGGGCCAAAACTGGCCTGCAAAAGGGTCCAATCCGGCCTACTGGATGACTTTACACACCTAATAGTGATGCACTTGTGAAGGCTGAGAGGTGCCAGGTTTCAGGAGCAAGTTAGGCAGTGAGTACATATTCATTCATTCATTTTCTGTAACCGCTTATCCTCTTGAGGGTCACAGGGGGCTGGAGCCTATCCCAGCTGGCACTGGGTGAGAGGCAAGTACACCCTGGACAGGTTGCCAGACTATCACAGGGCTGACATAGAGACAGACAACCATTCACGCTCACATTCACACCTACGGCTAATTTAGAGTCACTAATTAACCTGCATGTCTTTGGACTGTGGGAGGAAGCTGGAGTACCCAGGTTCGAACTCAGGGTGGAGGGGGGCAATGGTTTTATTAGGGATCGAATTGGACTGTATGTGGCCCATGACCTTAAATGAGTTTGACACCCCTGCTTTAGAGGACTGATTTGACTTCTAATTCAACATCAGCTTCAAATACAGTTCAGTTGCAGTGTCCCTTTTGCAGCAGCAGGGGGCGACATCTAAACACTGAAAGGACCAAACCGGACCAAGTCTCATGAGATGGTGCGTCCCAAAATAAATCCTCAAAACAAATGCCGTTTGAAGTTACAGAAAAATAAGCCAGCTGGTTAAGTATTGCTCACCTGTGTTGGCACGTGTTGCATTTACGTCCATTTTCACATTAAAGTGAACTGTATTTTGTTTCATGCACCTGTTTAACAACAGTGTATGAGACTTGGCAACACACGCTCCCAGTTTGTTTACTTTGTAAAGCAGATTTATGACATAACCCATCGTAAGCTTATTATTTTTTTTTATTTTAATCACATAAATTAAATCAATTTACGCACATTCGCTCCTTTTACGCGCAAACTCCATCTTTGCGCAAAGAAAGCTGTTTATCAGATTTAATAATTAAGCTCATAAAACTGTACATATCAGGTAAATTAAACATAAATGTGAATGAAGTAGAGTAATAGGTTTTTTTTCTGGTAATATGTAAAAGAAAAAATACAAGAAACGAACACATTTCAATAATTCTTTCAATAATCTTAAATGCTTTAATACCGTATTTATTGATATAGAGAGGATCATGATTAGGGGTGTTCACTTAGTGATTAGTTTCATTTAAATGCTGGAATGTTTATTCTTAATGCCCGGTTTTAAGTTTCATAATAAAGCAATAAAGGGAAATGTACGCATTTAATATTCTGGTGAGTTTAAAATCAACGACACGCCTTTGCAGAATTACAATCAAAAATAGTCTTCTGAAACTTAAATATTAGTGATAATAAAACTAAATACCGGGTACTGTATTCCTCACTGTCTCCAGCTGCATGCCCTCTGACTTTTTGACTGACACCACAAACCTGCACTCAGAATCAAACGTGCCTCAGGATGAACACCGTCGACGCCCATCGCACACCCGTTTGTCATTGCTGCATGTATGGGATGAATGAACATGATAAAAGCAGTGGGTGCAGTCCTGTCTTCAACGAGGGCTCCATGTCAGATTTTACTGTGGGCCTGTGACGGGGTTGTGCTGTGTAACCTATGGTACAGCTCCAGTGCACAAAATAGACTTGATAGCACTGGAGGTCTGAACGTGGTGCTGATCACTCCTGAGGCAAGAACTAATATAATCTGAAATAAAATGCAGCCATTATAAGCATGACCTTTTTTTATATTGATTAAATAAGTTATCATTTTTTTGGAATTAAAACAGCACAATCACATAAAGCTGGCACTGAATGTCATAAATTAAAAGGGGACAGTTCATACAAACGTTCTTTGTGGTTGTAAAGAAAAACTGGATAGTGAGAATAATATAAAATATCTCTGGTGAACCCCATAAAGACTAATTAACACTTTGTATTGATGCAAAATCTACTAAAAAAAAGTCCCATTTTAAATTATGTAAAACTGTTTTTACAATCCCTGGCATATTTAATTTGATAATAACAATTTGTAACAAGACAAATCTACAAATTTGAATTATTGAAGAATCAAAATAGATGGGTGCTGACTTTATATACACATTCAGTATGAAACAAAAATTGTCTTTATCACCTGCAGCCAGCTGTTTTTACAAAAGGAATTCAGCCATAGTCAATAATGATTTTTAGCTCCAAACTACACACGTTCTATATAATTTAACCCCCTGAGAACCTCCAGAGGTAAACAGTAGTTTTAACAGCAACAATATTTCACTCCCTGCAACGATAAAAAATACATGCTGTAATAATATGCTTTTGTTACCACTATCTGCATGAAGTCTCAGAATATATTTTAATATAATACAATGCTTTTAAAATCTTGTTGATGCACGGTGACCTTGCAAATGCTTGCTTTAATAAAAAGTTAATACAGCTGAACTCATTTGAAAGGATGATGAATAACACTATATGTGGACAACGAATCAAGCACAAAGTAAACCTCTTATTCACAGTGAACAATGTTATCATTCAGATATAAGTTATTCAGTCAGCAGTGAACAGCCTTGAACGAAATGAATGTCAGATAGCACGGTTTGGACACAGTTGATGCATTTCCCAACAATCTTACATTTTACCTGAACAAACTTTGCTACAGCATGATGTAGCATCTTCACATTTTTGACTGAGACAAATACATTTGTCCTGATAAGCAAAACCTCTGTTTTCAAATTTTGTAAGACCAGGGACAAATTAGTCGGCTAGGGGGCGCTACTAACCCCCTCACATTCCAGTCAACCAAACAGGACTCCTGCGCTGGGATATAACAAAGATTTGCTGAGGGGTGGGAAACACAAATCTGTTAGAGAATATGCACCATGTTATATAAAGTAAAAATATTAATGATTTTTAAACTACATTTTGACAGAGTGTTCTTGTACAAGATCTCAACAGGCAAAATACATGAGCCACCTTACAAAGCATACTCAAACATTACAGTGTTATTGCCTCAGAGACAACTTTCCTGCTTCCTGCTTGTGACCCCTCACTAGACAGTAACGTCTATTTGAGACCCCTCTGTATAGGCTGCTTGTAAATGACATGTAAGCGCTACAGTTTAGTTAACAGCTGTGAAGTGTGAAGATGTAAATCTATCCAGTATTTCACACAAAAAGCCTAGATAAGAGAAAATTCTGAAAATATAAAATTAGTTTTGTGTAGCAGTATTCAGCTTCCAGGGGCGGGTTTCACCAAAGTGATTTGCAAGCACTGTTTATAGACGGCTTACAAAGTGGCAGCATCCCATTTCACAAACAACTGGCACTTAAACATTGCAGATAAAATCATCTTGCAGCCCCTCATGAGGTTTTGAGCCTCACATTCAAACAAAATTTGTGATAAACTTCACAGTTGTCTCTCCCATCAAATATTGAGAAATCGCCCTATGGTCTAATATTTGGAACCACTGATGTATGATGTAAAAGGACAATCTCTGATTGTTAAATGGGGTTCTCTAGCAGAATAAAGCACATATTAAGTTGCCTCTGCTAAAGGGGGTATCTGTAGACTGTATTGAAATTTATACAACTTGAGATAAAGGTATGCCAGCATATCAAAAACCCCAACAGGTACCCACAGTGGTGGAAAGCAACTTAGTACATTTACTCAAATACTGTTAGGTAGACCGACAATTTTGAGGTACTTCCCAGCTGGTACACGGTCGACCTTCAACGTTGAATTGTCGGAGTTGTTTTAACATTAAAAGAACATTGAAACGTTTAATTCTGATGGTTGTAAAAAGGATAACAAAGTTCTCATAAATCAGCATTGAAATTTTGTAAAGATCTGTTTCAATATTGAAACAATTTTTAAACAGTGTTAAAGTTTATGAAACAACATTCCAAATCAATATTGATTTATCTTTCAAAATCAAAACATAAATCAACAGTGATTCGACCATGGTGTATGACATTGATTCAACAGTGAATAAACATTGCAATGCCAGCTGGGTTGTACTTTGTATGGGTATTTCTATTTCTTATGCTACTTCATACTACTTCATACTACTACTTCAGTACTCCACTATGATTCAGTGGCAAATATTATACTTTTAACACCACTACATTAATTTGACAACTTTTCATTTCTACACTTTCTACAAAAAAAAAACCAAGTTAATTTTACTTGACATTTTTGAGTTGGAACAACTTCCCTAAATTAAATAAACACAACTAAATGTACATAAATTCAAGTCAATTTAAGTAGATATTAAGTGAACATAACTTAGTAATAATAATAATTAAATAATTATATTTACTTACCATTTTGAAGGAAATTAGTTTTCTAGATTTTTTTTAGTAAGATTAACTTGTCAAATTTCACAATTTTGTTTGGATTCAGATCAACAATACAAAATATTTTAAATAATGTAATACATTTTGTTATTACTATCTCACTATGTCTTTACTGATCTTGTGATATTTAGGGTAAACTATGCAGGATTTTCCTAAAAAAAAACAAAACAAACAGTGTTTAACCTCATACAGAAGTAAACCCTCTGTTATTACTTATGACATACTAAAAGTGTGTGACGGTGTATTTATCTGCAGAGAGTCCGCCCTCTGCAGTGTTTTCTTATTTTCTGTTTTCAGGATGTTTATGGGCGTGTACTCCTACAACGCTCAGGTGAGGTCAGGGCTTTATGAAAAGGTATAGCGACCAGCTGCAACACCATAGGCAGCAGTCATCCCAGAGCCCCAGCGCAGAAAAACTTCAGGTGGAATCCCGGATGAGAATGAAACTTGGGATTGGCTTTTATTTTCACTTTTGCTGGTGGGCCTGTTTACAAACAATAACCACAATCCTGCATAGTATAGTTTGAAAGCGATGTAGCATACTCTGAAGGCATTGATAAATCCAATACTGTCCATTATTCAGAACTGGGTTATTCTGCAAACAGAATCATGAGGACTACTTTTGGGGAGAGCTGAAAGATAATAAAATGATTTCTCTCCTTTAAAGTAAAAATGTAAAGTTAGACTTTAGATTTGATTAGGTTTGATACCAATTAATGAAATAAAAGATACAAAAATGAAAGTCTAAAAAGATAAGTTTTTTAGATGTCATTTGAAGCTGTTTACTGAATCAAAGAGTCTGACATCCTCTGGAAGGCTGTTCCAGAGATGAGGGCAGATGACACTGAACGCAGCGTCACTGTACTTTTTAGTTCTACTCTGGGGATCATTTAGTAGACCAGACGTGGAAGATCTTAGGGATCTGGAGGGAATGTATTTGACCAGGAGCCAGTCTATTAAGAGATTTAAAAACTAAAAACAAAATTTTAAAATGTATTCTAAAATGGACAGGAAGCCAATGAAGCATCTTTAAAACCAGAGTATTATAAATGACTATTAAATTCCTTTTCTTTTGATCCAATAATTAGAACCTCAGTTTTGTCCCTGTTGAGTTGCAAGAAATTTTCGGACATCCACGTACTAATTTTGTCAATACAGCATGACAGTTTTTCAACTGCGCTTGTATCATCTGAAGACAATGAGATGTACAGTTGAGTATCATCAGCATAGGCGTGGAAATCAGTTTCATGCTTTCTAATGATATTTCCCAGTGGCAGCATGTACAGATAAAAAAGAATGGACCCACAGGGTCATCAAGGTTGTGTCTTCTTAGGGACAAAACAGTGGTGCCACAATTAAGTAAATTTGCATTCAAAGTATTTAACTGGCTTAAAAACCTGTGCTCAGATGATTCTCAGATGCTGGAAAGAACCTCTGACTCCCACATTGAAAATATGGAAGAAGGGGAATAACTGCATGTGAAAAGATGCTTGGAAACTGAACTGCAAAAATGACATGGTGAAGGAACAACAGCCTTAGTGGATATATATGGGACCTGACCTTGACAAGACCATGAAGGTGTAATACAATAATATGCCATTATTGTCATGCACTACTACCCACCAAGTTCTTCCTGTTTTTTTTTTACTTACTTTGTCATTTTATTTCATTTTGTTAGGTTTTGTTTCTTTTGTTTATGTTATGATTATTACTGACAAAACCAATAAAACTTCGAATTCCAAAAAAACAACTAAAAACAATTTGTTTATGCAAATTTTTTTTTTTGCTTTTACAGTCATAAAATTTTAATGCATGCCTTTTATTTGTAGTCAAACAGAGTATTTCTACACTGTGGCGTTGCAGCTGACTAAATGATGGGAACAGGCTGGTTATTCCACCACTGCTTGGAGACACTCCGTTTCTAGTAGCCTAACCTGGGGTTTTTAGGTACCTTGCTGGGGAAAACACATCTTAAAATAAAAACCTGAAGGAAAGGCTAGAAGACTTCTAGATAATCCATTAATGAGTCAGGGTTGTTAATTTGGTTTGATTTATGTAGTTAGATAGCTTGTTTTGAGCTTGAGGGACCTCTTTCCCTAGGTAGTAGGCATCTTGCTCCAATAGTTGACAAGATTTTCATTTTTGTGCTATGACAACAGAATTGGTTTCTTTACCAGTTTATGTCTCCTAACAGTGTGGTAGTTTATGCATCATCATCACCCTGCACATGCTGAAATCATATCCTTTTTTTTTCATTTTACAGTGTATTTACTTTGTTCTTCCTCCAAATGTTGATGCAAATATCTTAGTACTTTTACTGCAGTAAAATTTGAATGCATGGCTTTCAGTTGTGGCCAAACATAATATTTCTACACTGTGGTGTCACAGCTGATTTAAAGATTGGAACAGGCTGGTTATTCCAGCACTGTTTGGAGACACCCATTTCGGATGTGCGTTTCCTTCTCAGAAACCCTACCTGGGGTGTAAGTGGGAATCCCTGGTCCCGGATCCACTCCGGCTTTTCAGTCCTGCTCCGGCCACCTTTATCCGAGGCACTATGTGTTTCTGTGTGAGAGAAGCCGACTCTTGTTTACAGCAGAGATTCCACGGCGGAGCGGAGACCCACAGCCTGCGTTGACCGAGGGCGAACCGTAGGATTCCACAGCCTCCGGAAATACACGCAACGGTAGTTTTTGTTTCCTGTCTTTTATGAGGATTAAAAGGCAAAAAACATTAAACACGCGTAAAGGGCAGGTCCTTGTGGACACATTCTCCCTCCCACCCCGGCCGAGGTCGTCTAGCTGGAGAGCTGGAGAGCCCCATTCTCCTCTTGCGTGGCACAAGTCTGGTATTTTCTTTCAGCTGCAAATCCGACTGACGGCAGAGATAAGTCCGACCCGAGGAGCTGGAAAATTGGTTTAAAAAGCGACTTGTCACCGCGGGCCACGACTGCTTGGTGGGGATCGAGAGCCTGTGCTGGTTGAATGGCATAATCAAAAAAAGGTTTTTCATTCATTTTTCAACCTCGCAGCCACCACCCCTGTGGATCTGGACGTGTTTTCTGGCCCCACTCCTCCTCATACACAGTCATTCACACAGGGGGATTCTTGCGAGCGACACTGGCGTTAATTTATCATGGTGGCAAAGGCTTCTTCCAATATCATTTAGTCTGGTATCTTTTATTTTTTTAATTCTCCTACTACCAGGCCTGATCGCACTGTACGCGCACTGCTGTTTTCAAGAGATGGAGACTGAAGATGGGGATTACCATCATTTATCCAGTAAAATCACTGGTTTGTGTGCCATACCAGCCGACGTCAAAGTATCTTGTGATTGGCAAAAATAGCAGACTGTTTTAGTATTTTTTTTCTTCTTCAAAGGAATTCCCTGTTATAAGGGTTTGTGCACAGTTATTTATATTTTTTTTAGAGCAAACCCTGGGAGCCACGCATTTGCAGGCTACATAGAGTAGCCTTTTTAAGGCTACAGACACATTTATTTTTCCTCTTTTTTCATCTTATATTTTTCGGAGCCGGTGTGCACAACCTTTTATTTTTTCTTTGAATTTTATTTTATTTTTTGAAGAGGTGAATAATGCTAAGGAACATGAGATCTGACACACGGATGGGTAGCCCGACCTTGTATTGGGGTCTGATGCTGTATGTCTCCACTATGTGCATCTGGTCCACACATGCAGAGAGTAAGTATTTTTATTATTTTATTTGAATATTTTATTAAAGTTTATTAGGTGAAAGTGGGTTGGCCTTAATGCGCAATGTAGCCTACCTTTTGTATCCCAGTTTAACCTCTTATTAATCAGTCTTTTGCTGACTGATGCCATGCGTAATGTGTGAAAATGTATGAAATGTGTTTATTAAAAAGGAAATAAAGGGACTATACTCTTATCGCAGGATCTAGTCCCTCCACAGTGAGCATATAGCTCACCGACGTTCCCCTTTTACTTACATATTAGCAGAGGACCATGTGGTATAGCTGCCCGTCAGTAGGTGAACACGTTAAGGCACAAAATGTGCGTTATTGTGCGCAATATCACCTCATGTGATGAAGCGGTTTGGTTTATGTGGAAACAGGCACAGCAACCAGACACACGTCGGCGTAATCTTCACGTTAGACATCCAGAGAGCAGAGGATGAATCCAGGGACCAGAGCTGAAGGTTACTACGACCATGTGGCCATTTTGCATTTCGTGGTGTGGCGTTGCTGCGCATGAAAAACCTAAATCAGACACCAACCTTCCAGCTTCCAGCTCAACTGACACAAACAAAATATCATAATTAAGCCGACTGTCTTCATAAAGAGTCATCATGATGATAAAAACAGTCGGAGGTAATCATGTTTTATCTCCATACCCTGTTCTAAGTGAACTAAATAGCTGCTCTGTATATGCTATGGGCCTATGTGGTGTTAATTAATTCAAGCCTTTACATACAGGAGCACCTGAGTTCAGGCTGTTTCTAATCCACTCTTTACCCACATGCCTTCACACTGAGGGAACAACAGAGATGATAGATGGTTATTAAACATGTAGAACTTGAATTTTAGTCTTGAAACAATGCTTAAAATTAGTACAGACTCATTAAAATCACTTATGACTATGTGAACTTGGGCTTTCATTTTGAGTGCTTCATGTTTTTAGTCACCAATCAGACTTTTAATAATCATTCCTCATGAATTTTAGGCACCTTTACATCTTTAACTCACTTGTAAGTCATGCAAAATGTCTCGAGCGTCTATTTCAGGCTGTTATTCCACTGTTTTAGTTTGTTTTTTAACATTTACAATGCGTTCAGAAATGCTTCAGTGAGCATATTTTGCATTTTCTTATCTAATCTTAAAGCAAACCAATCTAATGCTCTGCATATAGCAGCTGGAGTCAAGGCTGCCTTTTTTGCCAATGTTATAATAGAACAACTGGGATTTAATGAGGGTCAGTGAGGGCTGCTTCTCTTTTCAGTGCTCAGTGTATATATACAGCCTTTTGAATGGTTCTCTGTAACTGCACAGTGATGTTACACTGATAGGCTTTTCAGTGGGGTCTTATGTTGGGTCAAGATAATGCGTGATCTGTCTGGAAAGAAGAATAAAGTATAAAGTGACTGGATTATAGAGATGATTATGGCAGTTCAGGTGTTTTGTCCATGAAGTTAATATTTATCACTAAGTCATTTTTGTAGCGGAAACTGGGATGAGTGTGTGGCAACTTAAAAGAAGTTAGTTTTAGAGTCATGATCCTTTTGAAGCATGACACATTGAGGCAGACGTTTATCCTTTCCTTGGTCAACAGCAAACTGAAAGTCCTCTGCAGGTGCATCTCCCCACCATGAGCACATATATTGTCCGGTTGGCATAACATGATTTGTGTGTGTTTGAGTATTACATCACTTCTGCACTACTTTGTCTGTTTCCTGAGAGGATATGTGTGATGATGGAGATGATTTGACATGGGAAGGAGACGTGTAGGCTGACCTCTATTAGCATTCAAATAGAAGAAAAAACTTTTTTCTGTTCTATTGACCAGTGGTCCAAGCACAGCCATGTGGGGGTGTGTTTCTGTGCACCCTCCTGAGCCAGTGAGACACCCATGAACACAGCAGGGGGCTGGGAGACAAGTGGTTGCTCTCAGATCTTGGCACTCGTGGTGTATAATACATCAGGCCTTCCAGAACAAAGCGTTCAGAGATAAAGACCATATTGAATATCAAGACAAGGATGGGGTCTTGGGGATGATGTTTACTTCACTGGGCTACAGAGGGTCAAAATTTCCAGCCTCTATCATCACTTAGTGGAAAATCACCGATATCCAAGAGCTCCATTAGGGGTTGAAAACTTTCTCTCTCTCTCTCTCTCTCTCTCTCTGTTCATTTTGATAATCTGTCCACACCAATAAAATGTAATTAAGATCCCTTTTAACTCTCACCACAGTAAACTTTCCATGCCATGGCTTCCAAGTATGCAGCAAACAAGTCTCCAAAAGAGGGTGAGCGCGCATGAGGGAGATAGACGCTTGGTGTTTGGAAATAGAATGTGCAAAAATACACTTGCAAGAGAAACAGACTTGGTTTTGTTGATTGGAAGAGTGGAGAGTTTGTGAACAGTTTTATTGGCTTTTACTGTTCACACGAAGCAGTCTCCTGTATAGACTGATGCGCTTTACTTCATCACTTGGCACCACTACTATTAGGGTTATAAATAGACATGTCACCAACAACATTGGCACACTGGTTGTGTGAGTACAGGCACCCTCTGTCCCGCACCATGAGGGCACACCAGTGTTCTTGTTCAGTTATTTATGAAGGGACATGTTGCTCCGGAAAACTTGAATGGCGGCATAAATAATCGAACGTCAGCAAGCATTGTGTCTGACAGGCACCCCTCCTACCTCTCCCTTTGGGGTATGGCATGTTGCAGTACAGCTCTCCTTGTCGTGACGGGGCAAGAGGCTCAGATATGACTGCTGTCACTCTACTCCAAGGTGCCCCACTCCATCTTGTGACCGGGGCTACACGGTTACACACACTCCCCCCCACCCCTCCACCAGGCACTCCCTTCCCCCAGACTGGATGCAGGAATGCCTTGTCTCACCCCCGGCGAGAAAGTGTAGTGAGTGTTCGTAGCCCTATGGTGTGCGTACGAGTGTGTTTGTGCGCATGCTTGTGAGTGTATTGTGCAGCTCTCTGTGTGTGTGTGTGTACTGCAGCAGGACTCAGCGTGACAGCCTGAGTCAGTGGCGTGCCCCTGTGTAAGGATGTGAAAGTGTGTCACTGGGCTAGTTTGTGAGAGTGCAGTCAAATGCTGTCCTGCAGCTCCTCCAGGCTGCCAGCTGAGGTTTACAATGCTTAATTAAACACTTTATTTCAAGTGGCCCGTCATTGGATTTGCTCAAACGCAGTCTCTGGCCAACCGCACATACATCATCATGGGCCGCTGGTTTAATGGCCCGTGGAGTATTGTACAATTTGTGAGATGATTGCAAATGTTAGCTCTTCTAATGGATGGCGCTCGCTGTATCAGTTGAAAGCTGTTCATCAAGGACTGAATGTGGATCCGTCCCGAGTGGAGAATTCATCAGGCGGAGATTATTCTCAGAGGTGTTTTCAGAACCTTAGCGAGAAACCTTTTCATTCGTGTTAATCGTTCGGTCATCGCTTGGTTATTTGTGATTGTCATAATGAAGAATAAAGGTAGCTGTAAACACTGAGGTGCAACATGTATGTGTGTGATGTGAGAGCGCAGATGCATGAAATAAAGCAGAGAACTGCAGCATGCCGTTACGTCTATACGCTCAAATTCAATCGAATGTGAGGATCACAAACGGTGTTGTAGAACACCTTAAATTATGCTTGATTTTTCACTTCACTTTGTTTTCTTTTATTAATTTCATTCATGCACCAGAGCGGCCTTGGACTGAACCTGATAGACACTTGTGTTTCTTTCACAAAAAGGGAAAAATATTTTTGGTGTAACTCCAGAAAAGGAATGTTTGCTACAACATATTAATGAAAGCAATAAATTCATCACCATTTCAATTTAAAGTTAAGATTTAGGGGGGATTTAGTGGCATCTAACGTGAGGATTGCAGATCGCAACTGTCTGAAACTTCTACCGGAATTCCTTCAGTGTCCATTGTTCAGTTTTTACCGGGAGCCAAATAATCTATAAAGTTCGCTTCTTCTCCAGAACAAATGGAGTCAGTGATTTAAACAGCTAAAAACACTGAATGAACCCTTTTTACTTTGTAAAATCAGTGTTTTTCCATTGCTGTTTATTGTGAAGGAGCTGCAAAATATGGTGGTTGATGCAAAAACGCTGATTGCCCTATCTAGAGGCAGCGTTTGCTTTGTTCGTTCTGGGCTACTGTAGAAACATGGCAAACTCTGTAGATGGGGACCCACTCCCTGTGTAGATATAAACAGCTCATTCTAAGGCAACGATAACAACAACAACAATTATTTTTTTCAGGTGATAATACACTAAAGAAAATTATATATCCATTTCCACTAACACCAATTCCTCCCTAAATCCTACACACTGGACCTTTAAATTCTAATAAAGTCCCTTATTTTGTACATTTTCTGTCAGCTTCTGCACATCCTCACAGACATTAACTCTTAATAAAATCACTGCAATTTTACTATAATCGAATGTTGAATTAAATTAAATGCGATCAGATCATAGTGAGCATGTAAATACAGTTGTCTCCTGCCCTCTCCCCTCGCTTTGGGAGAGGGGGAGTCTTTTTGTGTGAGAGTTGTTATGATGGAGAGTGTAGTGTTACTGTTTGGGGTTTTGGGGAAATCTGAGCCACAGTGTTTGAAGTAAGGTCCACTGAGGGGAAGTGGCCCACCAGACCGCTGGTCAGATGACTTCCAGTATGCTGGGGATTAGGGCCAGTTGATGTGGCAGGTGTGAGGGGATATGACCGCACAGTGACCAGCTCCCTCACTGCATGAGCTAAAAGTGGATTTTAGTGGGAAAACGTTGCTGTCGATTATGGTCCAGCGAAGTTGATTCTTCGCTGTGGAACATCTGTGTATGCCGTGTATGCATCTATATATGCTCCTCTAATGAGGAAAAGCAGATGCTTTGTGATTGCCTGTGAACTAGAAGTAATTGTTTAATTAAAAATCAAATCAAGTTTAATAAAAATGAAATCAATCTATATGTTTTGACACTTTTATTGTGCATATACTTATTTTCTCAATATTTAGCACTGACTTTGATTGTGATATATTGTTCAGGGTAGGATGCTAAACCCAAGATATGACTTTTGTCACACTTTCTTTATGCAAAGTGTATACTTGCAAGATACATACAGTATATTTAAAATACTTCTTGAGCTACAAATGTTCAGTTTTGAGTGAGTTTTCATTCAAGTGGAGTCACGCAATTTGCAGACAGTGAGGCATTTCCAAAAACGGATATTTGTGATATATGTTTTAAATTGATTTTATTTTAAATAAAGCATATAAATATGACATTTTAACACTTTTAACACAGATGCATACTTGCAAGGTGAACCAGAAATTTCAGTCAAGTGGAGTCAAACAATTTATAGACAGTGGGGCATTTCCAGAACTGATAAAGGGATATTTGCTAGATATGTTTTTAAAAGGACTTTTATTTTTTTTTTTTTTAAAAATATAGCTATAGATGTGATTTTTTTTAACAGTTTCTTTTGTACAAGACACATACTTGCAAAATACATGTATTTAAAATACTTCCTGAACCTGAAATTTTTCAGTCAGGTGTGCCGGGGATCTGCAGACAGTGTTGCATTTTCAAGCCTGATTTTTTTAAATGTATTTTATTTATTTAACCTTTATTTAACCAGGAAATCTCATTGAGATTCCAAATCTCTGTAACAAGGGAGAACTGGCCATGGTAGCAGCTAATCAAAACACACAATCATATAACACAAAAATACACAATAAAACAACAACTATTCAAACATAGTGGCCTCTCAAGAAAAACGAGCACGTCTCAGTCCTCACATTCTTTATGATGCCCTTTTATATTTGTTATATATGTTTGAAATTTGAATTTTTCTGTTGTAAAAAACAGCATATTTTAATATATACATACATAGAACTGGGTGGAGCTCCCTCTGCTACACAATACAACAATAACACTCAAATTCGGTGCTAAAACTGTTAGAAATAGTAGTGGTTTTACTAATTTCTTTGGTGGAAATACTAAACATTTGCAGGCTTCAGCGTGACCATTTGTTTTTCTATATTCCATATCATTATTGCAGCCCTGCTTAGTGTAGATTGACATAGCACTTCTTCGACTCTGCAGAGGAATCTCCCTCATAACCTTCCTGGATGTCTGAAAAAGGACACAACAATGTGCTTTTCCCACAATGCTCAATCTGTGGCCTTCTAATAATCAGTGCAACATGTGTTTTCAAAGTCGTGTTTGCGTCAGCCAAAACTAAGACAAAGTTTATTTACTGAATCACAGTTTATGTGAAGTCGAGATAAACAGCGACCATTTGCCTTGGTTTAATTTGACTGACTTACCAAGGGTCGCGTTTGAGTGTGTGTGTGTGTGTATCGTGCACGCGCAGGAGTGCGTGTGTATGTGTTTTTTCTGTGATGACATTTCCGCGGAGGGCCAGGGCAAGGTTTATCAATCATAAACATGAGCCGATGGATTCGATTACGCCGTGGAGATATGTGTGTTTACTCAGCAGTGTGAAGAGCAAAGAGAGACAGGAGGGAGAGACAGACGCATGCATGCAGGCAGGCATATTCCTCTCTGTGGACACTGGGGCTAAAATATCCACATCACCTCTAGGTCATTATAACATGTCAGCGCTTTTTTCCCCCTGTTTATGTAACAATGAATAAAGGGTTTGGTATCCAAATTTTATTTAAGCATTGTTTTCTTCACAGCAAATGGCTTGACTGGCAACAATCAGAGAAGCCTGGAGGCTTAGTTTGAGGCAACATCCTACTCAATCCGTTTGCAAGGAAATGATTGGAATTCCTGGTACTTAACATGCCTAATGAGAAGAACAAGGGAATCACAAAGAGGAGGTTTTTCTCTCACTTTGCATTCCTCTCTTTCTATTCTCCTCTCATTCTAATTAGCATTTTTTAGTGCAAATCAATTTGAGCTAATAATAAAAGACACTGGAATATCTGACACCCTGAAACCTATTTACTGCATCTAGCAGTTTCCGTTTGTGGTGTTTTTACACCAGCAGGATGGCTTCAGATAGAGAAACATTATACTGCAATGTCTCTCGTCACAGTATCTCTTCGCCCCCCTCCTCCCATCCTCTGGCCAGACGCCCCCTGATTTTATTAATGCCCTCATCAGGAAATGGGGCCTAGAGTTTCTCTTTACTAACAAACAAATTAGTCTTTGTATTTGAGTGGCTCCACCCCTCCTCCCTCTCGCTCCGGCTGCTGGAGAAGCTGGAAGAAAATTCTCAATGAAACAAAGAAGACATGCAGCTCGATGGCTCACGAGTGGAGCCCAGGGGCATTGGTGTTGATTGGAGAAAGCAAATACTATTTTCTTGTGGAGTAATCGTTTCCGTTCTAAATTCGGAGACGTGAAACACCCTGACAGGAGCAAATATAGCCCATTCATCCCCATAAACAATGCGGCTTCTATTTTTGGCAGCACAGTTTGAACAAAGAACATCAAGCGTGGCCTTTTTTTTTTGTCTGACTGAAGTTAATTTACTCACAGGGACATTTTGAGAGCACAGACACACATGGTTGAATATACACCAAGAAGAGGCTACGTATGTCATTTCTGAATGATCTCTACAACCAGTTAACCATTTTGGAAAGGCTATCTGGTGGCACAGTGTTTATTTTAGGACGAGAACAGTTTAGCTCTTTGCTTTATCCCCAGTGTTTTGACAAGGATCAGTCTCCTATTGAAAACATGCCTGTTTGTCTCTTCGGACAGGCGCTGTGACTACGTCGCTCACCGCGGCAGTGTCCTAAGCCTCTGTAAGAACATAACAGGTTTAACCAAGGAGCTCATATGTCAAGGCATATCCTGTGCTGACTGTTGAACCTTCTTTTAGACACTTCAAAATAATATGCAACCTGTTAGCTGCAGTATGTAATTATTGTAAATCATTTATTGTTTCATTAATTATTAACACAATGCATTGCAAGGCAGGTTTTGATCTGTTGGATTTTACAGGACTGTTCAGCTACAGTATGTGGCTGTGGCATCAGAGCAGCGTTTCCCAGACAGGGATAGGCCCACTGCACCCCAGGTAGTGCTACTCATCGGAGATGTGTGGGAGGATTGAGGAGTAACTCAGAATTTAGTGAAGAAATGACTAAGGAACTTGAAATAACATGTTGAGTGAACTGAACACTAGCCTCTCTGTTACAACTGCTCTCACACAAGAAGTCTAAAAAGTTATCCACAATTAATGGATAAATGGTTAACATAGTTAGCTAATACTAAAGGTAATTGACGGTGAAAAAGCTAAACTTAATGGAAAAATTATTTTTATTTTTATTTTTCTTATAGTTAGTGGATAGCCAAATGTTTGGTGGATAAATGTTTTAATTTTTTTTTTTAAATTTTTGTATTTATGATTTATATACTTTGTTAATCCCACTGGGGAAATTCAGTGTTTTAAGTAGTTCAAAGTAGTGGATATAAATGGTTCAAAGACTTAGCTAAAAGTAAAGTTAATGGTTAAATAGTTAAAAGAGTTAAAAGTATATAGTTAGCTTAAAAAGTTAGCTTTTTCTTTTTGTTTTTAACATGAGTATGAGTGAGTATTTATTAGGCTTGTCCACAATGTGTTTATTATGCTGTGTGTATCTGTGTATTTGTGTATTTTTGTACTTTGTGTTGCTCCCACTGCTGCGAAACTAATTGCCCCACTGGGGACAAATAAAGTGATTCATTGATTGAAAATAGGCCTACAGGATAAATTGTTAAAAGCCTAGTTAGCTAAACATAATGGATAAATGGTTGAAATAGTGCGCTAAAAGTTGGGGAGAGTTGCCAAAATTCTAATATTTTTCACTTTCCACTCTTTTACTCAGAGATACTTTTACATACGTGTGTGATATTCTCAGGCACACGACTTTCATGTGTCTGCTATCATAAGTTTTTTGATAGCGAAAATGCATCGTAAAGGAATTAAACCAGAATAGGACGCTGTCTGATATTACAAATTAAGTGCATGTGAGTATTAATTATGACAGTGTGAGTTATGGTTGTAACACAGCTAAAAAATGGCATTAAACAAATCTACACTATAGCCACACACTTATTATATTCGTACGTTTTAATGATGAATGTAGGTTTTAGCTCAGCTAGGTTTTGTGCAAACACAAATTTATATTTGAAAATTACCCCTGGATCTTAAGGTATAGTGTGTTTGTTTAAAACTGGTTTTCCAGGTGCCATTCCCCGCACAGTGGATGAATCCTAATAATTCTCAGGGATGTTTACTATTGCACTGCCCATTTGCCTACATGATGATGTCATGATTACATCAATAAGTAATAGTTAGCTAAAAGTAAAAGAATAAATCATTGAAATAGCTAAAAAAAAACCCCAGTAGATTAAGAGTTAATAAAGTTAGCTAAAAGTAATAGATAAATACTTAAAACTTCAAAGTTTTACCACTCCAAGTGGTACAGATGCAAACTTAATCAAACAACCTAAACATTGACATTTTAATTGCAATTAAATTATCATTATTTCTCTTCATGATATCCACTTTATGTCATTAATTGTGTAACATCAGTTACAGTCTCAATAACTTCACAAAAACACAATAAGAAAATGACAGGTAGTGTCATAAAGGGGTGCTGGAGCTCATTTCATTTGGCAGGGCTGTGAAGGTGCATCAGACAGACAAGGTAATGGAACTGCTGCATTAGAACACAATAACATTATGAGAATATCATCTGCCATTAATTCCCAGGTATAGTAATTGATAGGCACGATTAGAGGGAGAGTTGATTGTCATCAATAATAAATGGTGTCTTTGTTGTTAAAGTGTGTGTGTGTGTGTGTGTGTGTGTGTGTGCGTGTGCGTGTGCGCGTGTGGAGTTGGAGAACGCTCCAGGCACCGGTTTCAAGTGTTGTTTTCCGAGCACAGAGGAATGGCTTATTCAAACGCCGGGGTTATCTGAGGTGACGGACACAAGATTTTACTGGAAAATGTTTGCATTTGATATGAATACAGAAGAAGTATCAGTGTGTAAACTTGTGAGGCTTATTGTGAAACTAAATGAAAAGTCACCCCTATGATAAAAATGTCCGACCTCGACGATAACATCTCTCCTTGTTTCGATTAAAAATGCCACCCTGAGAGAACATGAACTTCTTTTCAACGATGCAGATAGAAACATGATGTCCTTCTGGCACTGCACACACTCTTTTTCAGAGCTCTGTGTTATTTGTATGTGTGACATGTTGCCAGCAAAGTACCAGCTTTACCATCTTGACTAACAGGATTATATGCTTCAAGGAGATTATTATAATTAAAATCTTTTGGCAAAAGTAATCTACATGCTAATCTATACATAGCACTGCTGTATTGCCTACCAAATGCTTCTGTTACATTCTGATACAAAAGAGTATCTGTAATACTCCCTATTGTACGTTTGTTTTGATGACATGTTTCTTGGTTTGGAAAATAAGGGCGCACCCTCATGTGCTGTCTGTCTGTGTCTTTCAGTCTGTGGCCCGAGCATTGACATTCGAAATGAGATCAGCGAGTTCAAGCGTCTGGAGAACTGCACGGTGGTCGAGGGCTACCTGCAGATCCTCCTTATCAACGACAAGACCAACAACATCAACCAGGAGGTCTTCCGCTCCCTCAGCTTCCCAAAGCTGACCGTCATCACCGACTACCTGCTGCTGTTTCGCGTCTCGGGCCTTGACAGCCTCAGCATGCTCTTCCCCAACCTCAGTGTCATCCGCGGGCGCAATCTCTTCTACAACTACGCCCTGGTGATCTACGAGATGACCAGCCTGAAGGACATCGGCCTGTACAATCTGAGGAACATCACCCGGGGAGCCATGCGGATTGAAAAGAACCCCGAGCTCTGCTACCTGGACTCGGTGGACTGGTCGCTTATTATGGATGCTGAGTTCAACAACGTTATCAATGGGAATAAGAAGGCAAAGGAATGTGACAATGTTTGCCCAGGCATCATGGAGGATAATCCTCTCTGTCAGAGGACGTCGTTCAATGACAACTACGACTATCGCTGCTGGACCTCCAACCAGTGCCAGAAAGGTATGTTGCTTCATTTCAGTCTTTATTCCAGCAGATAATGTCCGGAAAAAACAAACTAGCTTTAAATGTGATGTTTGCGAAACGATAACGGGAATGTGTGCCACTTTGTGCCGCAAGTACAGTAAATGCAGATGTGACTTTGATCCACGTAGGTGGTTTCCAGTCTTGTAAACATTCCGAAATTGTGCGTTTTTTCACCGGCGAACAAATCCCATGAATCTATGCAGTGTTTTTCCTTCATTTCCGTCAGGCTGCAGGATTGTCCACGGGCCAGTGCAAACATTTCCTCTCTGTTCATTACAGAGACCTTGTCTTTAGATCAGGCTATTTGTGGAGTGAAGGATGGCTGCAATATAGAGCAGCAGGTATTAGAAAGGCATACTCAGTTGAGGTTAAAGTTGCTCTGCCAAGAAATGAGCTAGTCTACCTGTCTGGACCATGTCAGTTAAATATTTGCCTTAGGGACTTTTTGCAATTTATGAAAAGGGGTATATTGAAGAATTTGTGGGAGGGTCATCCTTGTTTAACTTCAGCCCGCGCGGTAGGGTCATGCATTTTTAAAAACAGTTCAGAGGAGGGTCATATCATCTATATATATAGTTAAGTTTAAATCACTTTCAATCTGCAGGTTTTAATAAACTCAGTTATGTGTGTTTGTGTTCAGTTTGTCTCAGTCACAGCTCTCGAGACGAATGTAGCAGCTTGTAGCGACATTGCATACATTCACCGCTCTTTCTCTCCCAGATGTCAGAGTAAGAGACAGCTTGTGCTGTTTGATTAGAAATTGGGACAACCAGATCAGCCGTCTCATGCCTCTTCAAAACTACTGTAGAAGGCAGTTCAAGCCTTTGTGATATGCTCCTGCAGCCTGTTTGACACACACAGACTCAGCTGAGCTGTTGATGAAACGCTCCCCTTCGTTCTGATATGAAATCCAACTATTTTAGTAATATCATGTTTCGTGCCTGTGTCGCTTTTCGTGCCATCGTTTTTAAAGATATCAGGCTCCTGGTTGTTTCCTTAGGCCAAACTGTGCTTTATTTTTTAGCATTTCACAGAGGGTGCAGAGGGTTTGCAGAGGCTGCTTTTATTAGAGGTTCAAATTCCTTCACAGACTGCACTTCAGAATAACACAATGGCCTATCTCGACAGCTGAAATGCTAATCGCAAATATTCAGAAAAGACTATGGACATATCTTAAAATACAAAAACTCTTGATGTCACGTAACGTGTTAAAAAGAATTAAGATACATTAATGGTGCTTTAATTTCAGTATGTGTCTCAAAATATCCACAGTGTGCCATGACTTGGTTAATTCAATGATATATTATTGTATTTTTTCCTTGGGAAAAACTTGACTTTTGTTCTGCTATAGAAAACTTGTGTCAGACTTCCGCTCCGTGCCATTTTCCCTGTCCTCTCATCTGTGTGATATAATGGTGGGAAAATGTTCCTCCAGCCCTTTTTCTATTGAAGACCTGTGTACAGCTCCCATGGTCAGTTGGGAGTCTCAAACACCACCCTCCTTCACCCCCGGGGACCCTCAGAACAAATAGTGGAAATCAAGCTTGCGTCTTTTCCCTGGTGACCACGTCTGTGTCTATAGAAAAGCTATGGTGTTTATTGTTGTGCCTCTGTTTATCCTCGTATGCACTGACCTGCCAGAGCTCCATGCACGCTGTTATTGATTCCCTGATCAGTTGGCTATGTGAATTTTAAAAAATTGTTTTGTTTAAAAGACAAAAGAAACGTTTCCTGTATTTGGTTTATTTACAAAATGCTACATTTTCAAGTCATGTCTGCTGCTGTATAGCGTTTGCGGTGAAATCTTCTGTTGTTCTCACATGTCGGGCTCGAGAGGCAGAGCAGGAGTATTGTTTGAAGCAGTTCACTTCTCTGTGAGGCCCAGGCCGAGGTCAGGGTAAATGCATTCATCTAGAGGGCCCTGAGGTCTCAAGGCTGCAGATAAAGGCTCCAGGGCGCTACACAGTGGGAAAAAAAGGAGGAGTTACTGAAGCAATAATAGGACAGAATGAAGCTCGAGCAGGCCTGTTGATATTCCCGGCTTCACGCACAGATAACATTTCTCACCCTGTCTTTTTAAAGGCTTGATGTGTCTACCTCTCTCCTTCCTGCTTAAGATTCCTCTCTCCTCCCTCCACCCCTCTGCATAATTGTCTTGTTTTTCTCCAGTACAGATGTTCCTTCAAGGGCATTCAGTGGTTTTGTAGTCAATACGGCCCGGTCTCCTCTTTAATTACACTACATGAGGAGGGAGTGCTGTCTGCCTTGCACACTACTTTAGCCTCTGGGCCTTCTGGTGCTTCACAAAGCAACAACAAAACTCCTATTTCCACATGTTTGTCCACCTACCAGATGCTGTTCCACACAACAGTTTGGGGAGTATTAGATGAGAGGTGAATGTAAATATAATGCTGGGAAGAACAAGCCAGGTTAATGCTGTACTTGTGGCCGGATAGAAGCGAGTGGGAGTGACCGTGTTGGGATGTGCAGATTGGTTCTGGGTGCTTTTTAGTGGCGGGCAGCGATGCGTGGAGAGGCCCCAACTGAGGAGCCGTACGCAGGAGGAGGGGCACTGAGGGGAAATGTCAGACAAATGTCAAGTATACAAGCTCAACGGCAAGCTCTTGCTAAAGCTCAGTGCTCGGAGGGTTGAAAAATGCCCGTCACTCCCCTTGTTTTTTATCCCTCCTCCTCCTCCTCCTTCTTTTCCAACCCCCCATGCTTTCTCGTAAATCCTCCCTGCCTTCCCCGCTGCTGCTGCTGCTGCTGCTTTCCCCTCCTCGTACACGCTGTCTGTCCATTTCTTCCTCGCCAGCATTCACTTTGCTTAGCCTCATCCTGGATCTCATCTCTGATTGTCCTTGTCAGTTGTTCTGCTGGTGTTTCCTCCTCTATTTTCACCTCACTCTTTTCTGCAGGGCTTATCAGGGGCTGTTAACAGCTCTGGCTGTCAGATATCTCTCCGCTGTTTACTTGTCGGGAGACATTCTCTCATCACTGCAGTGGTCACAGCCAAACAGCTTGTTTGGCCAGGCCCTGGATCCTTTGACACCGCACGCTGTTTGCTTTGAGTTTTGGGGGATCCCGTGACTAAAAACTGTCTGGCCCGCTTCAAATAGCCTCCTCAGGTCCCTGTGTTTGCTGCAGACAGGCCTCCCTTCTGCCCCTGAAGCAGAGCCAAAGCCAGATAGACAAGAGGCTTTTAAAATTAGGCAGACGAGCAGGAAAGCACGCTGCTGTGCCCATGCCCAGTCTCAGGGCAGGTTAGTCTTCATAGCTCCACAGGGAGGCACACACTCACACTCGCCGGTCCCCGCATAGCTCACATAACTCCTTCATATGATAGAATATTATCTTACAGTGCGCTGTCTGATTTCAAGGAACATCGTGTCCTCAGTGTTGTATTTTGATATTGATAGACAAATGTCAGAAGTCACATCTGCTTGTGAATGTTTAATGAATCAAAATGTCCACATACTGAAGCTGCTTTTGCTTTTTGAGAAAGCAAAGCTGAGGTGCACTTGGCTAAAAGTGGTGCAGTGTCAGTTTGCATTTTAGCGTCTGAGCTGTGTGGTGTAAGGTGAAATCTGACATAAGGAGACCTGCTGTCCTGTTATGCCACAGACAGTCTGTGCACTGTGTGTCCTTGTACTGAACCCAGGAGAAACGCAGCAGAGCGAAAGCATTTCGGAGGCCTGGCAGTTGGGAGAGCTCTCCACTGGCCTGAGAGACTTTTGCATTTGATAATATGTTTACTCCCTCCTTGCCAGAGACCCACTTGATATCTCTGGTCTGAGTGCTCTGACCTAAGGCCACTCCACAGCAGGGAAAACAGTTTCTCTTAGAGAATGTGGGGTAAGCAGGTTCATACGGACAAACGAAAGCTTTTTTTCTCTTTCTATTGTTTTTTTTTTTTGCAAGTTCAACAGTTTCATATCTTTTGATAGAGTTGAGAAGGATAAGGGCAATACTCAGTTTTTTTTTGTTATTGTCAACATATCCAACGAAAGAACCGAAACCAGCAATATGCCCTTCCGTGCTTTCCGATTTCCCTCAACTTTCTGTGGCACTTAGCCCCATGTCTATTGGTTCCTTCCTGCTGAAGATGTGAATGTTTAAATGTGCATCCCAAATAAATAGTGAAATAAAGAAGTAATAATCAAGTCTTTTTCTTTTAAGGCTGGACACTGCAGGTTTTAGCAAACAGTGTTCGTCATAATGAAGAAACCTGGTGCAGTGGTGTGGCTCATTTTGGACACTATCACTCAGGAATAAGCTGTGTCAGGCTTTTCTACATGGACAGTACTACAACAAATTCTTATTCTGGTTTTGGTTTTACTTGAGATGTAGTAGCAGTAAGAAAACTGCACAACATCTCGAGGTTTATCTTTTAAAACAGCAGACTTACACCCAGCTAGTGGTTAACAGACATTTTTCTTTATTTCTGTGTTCACTGTTTGTTGTTTTTCTGCCTCTCTATGCTAATTAATTTAATCAAAAGGTTATTGACAAGAAAGTATAAATTAATCAGAGAGAAAACAGAATGCAAATCCTCCTTTTCCCTCTGAGGCTTTTGTAAATTGATTTCCGGAGCTACCACATAGCTCATACTTCTTGTTGTCAAGATTAGTTGTGGAGGGATCGAACTGAGCAGAAATTATGCTCTGTTTGTGCTGGCTAAGAGCTGGATTTATTGATACTTTAGAGTAAGGCATGTATGTTAAGTTGGGTGGAATGAGTCTGCCCCTTTAAGTATATAAGGTATAAATTCCTGCTGGCTTACTCATTGCAGTTGTGAGGGGATAAAGAGGGGGAAACACACAGCACAGGCTGTATGCGCAGACTACAAGTGCAGGGCTGTACAGAGGCTATTTGTTGGCAATCAGGAGGAGCTAAACTGATGGCGGTGATGATATTGATAGAGGTTTATTTTGTGTTTGTCTGAGGGTGTTGTGCGTCAAGGCGGGCCGAGTTCTTATGATTATCTGTCAGTCTTTTTTGTTTAACCAACATCCAACAGCAGATACAAAGATGCTTTTTAAATATTTAATAGCTTTTCTGAAGTCCTGCGGTTATAGGGACAGGATGCAGAGAAAGGCTCACATTCCAGTCTTGTCAGTCTGGTGCTTTCCTGGGGGCACACTCAGCACCATGACTCAGTACCCATACATCTGATGTTTCCACCCGGCATGAGCTACTCGCCTGCGCTCTGCTCCATTTTGTACAAAGCTTAGGCAGCGTGCCAGCGTTAGTGCCAAAGAGATGGCACTCATGTCGATCAGACTCATTCATTCCTGCCCTCCCACAGCCACCACGCTAAAAATGGAATAATCAGATCCATCATGTTCTCCACTACCATGCGCAGCTTTTCTTTCCGTTCACCGGGTCACCAATGTGTCTGGGGGAAAGGAGAAACTGAACCTGTGCTCAGTAACCGTCCAGCATTTCAACACATCACTGCGGACGGACCTTGTAGGTAACTTCAGGATTCAACACGTGAGACTCGGTCGTCCTGCTCAGTTAACTCTGGCCCTGCTGGCACTGTTTGTGCGCGCGCACGCCCTTGTCTCTATTATTTCCCCGGAGGACTGAGGACTATTGATTCACAGCGTTACAACTCCATGGTGTCATTGAAAATAAATACATTAGAGAAAGCAGACAAAGCTCCCTTCATGGCAGCCCTTCGTTCTCTGTGTTCTTAGACGCTTATGTCTTTTTAAATAGTGGTCCAAGGGCAAGAGGAGCGACAACAGGCTGTAAATAGGGTTGTGTATGTGTGTGTATGTGTGTGTGAGTTAGAGCGAGAGAACGTGGACACAACAGCTTCTTTTGTCATTCCCTCACTGCTGGTCCTTCAGATTTACTATGTATGTACTGTATGTCAGTGGGAAAATATCAATTATCTTTTCATTAATTATTGATTACCACAATGTTGCTTACACGTGTTGATATCCAGATTTAAGTCAGTTAGTAAACTAATAGAAAGTAAGAAAAACTTGATTAGTATAACTAAAATTAGCTAATTTTACTGTAGTTATATCAGCAAACAGGCTGTGATGCTACATTAGCAAATCATATCAGCACTATTTTAAAGGACCTGATAAATATTTTGGGAACAATTCAGTTTTTGTACAGAGTAAATAACTATCATACAATTTGTTATTTTATGCTGAGCCAGGGGTGTCCAAACTTTTTTGGAATGGGGGTCAGATTAGATGTTTAATATCTGGGGGCCAGCTGCTTCTCGCATCATATGGTTTATTTTTAAAATAAATCACATCAATCACATCAACTGTTTCATCGTATTTTGAAAACCTATTCAACTTTTGACTGCTCCTGAAAGTGGTGACCCTCGCTGTCGCCTCTTTCAGTGGCACCAACAGGATTATATTTCATAGTACCTTTTAACACATAGGTTCACATACATGGACATACGCCGTCTACTCAGTGATCGAGCAACGCAATATTGTGAGCATCACAACTGAGGGCCAGAAATGTTTATACCTCTGGCCATTGAAAATGCTTGAAAGGCCTCATTAAAAACTTTTTATCTGCTGACGGACATATCTGTGTGCGATCCTCAAACTGTTTTTGTACCTCTGGCCTTTGACATGCACCAGTCATTGGCATCCAGATGTTTTTGCGTCAAGTGAGTGGACACATCCAAGAAATGCATCTCAGACACATTTATCAGTAAAAAAGAACCCAAAGACAGGATCTGCTGCTTTTGTCACAATTTTATTTTCAAGATAGGATGATAAATTGTTGAAAAATATGTATGCACAATGCGTACAGGATCACGGCTGCTGGCGCCACTTATTTGTTTGCTTTTTTACCATTACAGTAGCAATGTATAGTTCCTACTTGGTGCGTATCAACAAACTGTATGGTAGTCCTGTCATCGAGAGGTGAGCGGAAAAATGCAAAGTGATCTTGCTTGATTAAACAGTATTGTGTGGTGGGCCACATTTTGAAAGCCAAGTCACGGGCCATTTAAGGCTGTCCTCAGGCCAGACTTTGGACATGTCTGTGCTAAGCTAAGCTACCTGGCTGCTGGCTGTAGCTTCATATTTAACGGAGAGATATTATAGTGGTATCAATCTGCGTATTTAGCTTTCTGCAAGGACGTGAATAAGTGTATTCCCCAAATGTGAAACTATTAATAGTGAGCACTGTCAGTTTTATGAGAAGAGAAAATACTGAAAGTATACATTTGGGATTGCGTCTTCTCTGTGTGTGTGTTTTCTGTCTGTACATTCCACCAACATCTCTGCACCCACCCTCCCCTCCGTCTCCTTCCCCTTCCTGGCCTTTGCCACATTTTCTCCCATCTAGGTCACATTCATAAATGTCATTCCTGGGAAGTGTTACCAGCCGATGTTGGTGCATTCGCCCAAAACAGAGACCTTCTTCACTGAGTACCCAGAACTTGAGCCCTCTTAAAGCGAGGGGAAAAACTCTGTTTGGTTACAAATAGTTTTTCTGCTCAATTGGTTTTATTGGTTGCCTTTGGACTTTTGAGAGGCCTGGAGCACGAGTTGCGAGTGCGATTGGTCAAAGTGGAATTCTTTTTGCCTCACGCTTTAATTTGTTTTGAGTTCCTCCCAAACACAAAATTGTAACATATTATATTTGCCTGACTGCTCGAGCAGAGCGTGGTGAAAGTCATGAAAAGCCACAGACGCGTGTCCGCTGCTATTGCTAACTTTTAATGTCAACAACAGTGTCATTCTCCGCAATATTTCAATATGGTTATTGCAAGTTAGCAAAGTTCATTCATGATGACATGGGTATACAGTGTGTTATTGTCCATGTATGAACAGCAGGGCTTATTGTCCATTGATGGCCGGCGCCGTGAGTTTATCCGACTCCTGTCCTCTGTGGCCTACAAAGGACTCCTCTCAAAGCACTGACAGATTGGCCTCCTTTCCTAGGTTTCCTCTCATAGACTTGATTGACCAAAATAGGACCTGTGTGTCATGCTGCTAGCCTCCAAAGAGACTGACTGACACACTTGCACACAAACACACAGGTACTCATGCACACATACAAAGCTTCCTCTCCTCCCTCACGTTTCATCCCTTTTCGTTTACAAATTTTCTTCAACTTGTGCCCAGGCTGTGTGTGCCTGCTGCGACTGCCTGCTGTGACTGTGCCTGCTGTGTTCGTCTATGTGTGTGTGTGTGTGTGTGTGTGTGTGTGTGTGTGTGTGTTTGTGAATGTATGTGTCAGCCCAGTGTGTGTAGTGTGTTTCCAGCCTGCTTGATGCCTATTTGAGCCACCCAGTGCCTCTGGTGATAGGCTGCCTGCTGCCTTCTGGCTGTACAGCTCGGAAGCTGTGACTCATCCTTTGCTCTCACCACTCATTCATAAATCTGCGTGAATAGTATAACTTCCTCTCAGAGAGCCGTGGGCCCCCCCCGGCTCTGTGGTAGGTTCCCTTCACTCCTGCTCTAAATGGCAGGAAGGATGAGGGCTATCTCCGCCTCTTAGTGACGCCTCTCAGAGAGGTGAGAGAGACAAGTGCCCACGCCTGCTGCCTGTGCCTGCCCTTGGCGCCTGAGCCGTGCCTCTGTCTGTCTGCCTGCCTGCGTGCCCCGGCTCTATCCCTCCATATAGTGGAGGCCAGACCAGCCATTTACTCACTTGCTGGGCTGGCTTGGCAGTGCTTCCTGGGAGATAATGTGCCATGCCTGCAAGTAAGCTCCGAGAGCACGGGTTAATTCCACAGCGGAAAAAAAGAAATCTCCTGCTGACAAATCTCTCCTGCAGAGGTGAGGATGTACGCTGGCATACCGCAGTGAGAGGAGAGTATCCTGCTTTGCCAGAATAGTTAGCTAGGTTCACTGAGGTCACAGAAACACTGCTCCTCTATTTTCTTGCCCTGTTGTGTGTGTGTGTGTGTGTGTGTGTGTGTGTGTGTGTGTGTGTGTGTGTGTGTGTGTGTGTGTGTGTGTGTGTGTGGTAAGGAGGTGAGGGGGGTAGGGTGGGGGATTTAATCTGCTCCCTCTACCTTTCCCTCCACACATGGCTGAAATGTGTGTCTTTCTTTGAAAACAGATCCACTTCCCAAGGGCATGTCAGTGTGTGTTGATGTGGTTTGTGTCTTATTTTTAAGCTTCGTGACCAAGTGGCTTTTGCACCGAATGAGCTGGAAGGTACACAAGTTGAGTTTGAACATCTTAAAGTCAAACATAAAAAAGTTATTGTACAATAAGTAAAGAACAGTTGTTTCCTGTAGCAGCTTAGCTCAGGATGAGTCATGGATCTAATGGGCGTGTTGTGTGTGTGTGTGTGTGTGTGTGTGTGCGTGCGTGCACTATCTATAAAAGAGATATCAAGCAGGCCTCAGCCTGCCAGCGGTGTTTTACCGTCTGTTCTTTTTCGGAGCATGTGCACAATGAGGAGATGAAAGAACATCATAAACTCACAAAGGAGATCTCATGAATTACACAGCTAAATGAAATGCCTGTGACAACAACAACAACACACTTCCCCTCAAACCCTTTTTTTCTTCACGCTCCCAGTTAAGCCAGCATGAGGATTGACGTTATATTAGCTCCAAACAAAGTTTTGATCATGTCAGCTCTTTACAAATCTTCCCCCATATATCTTTCAGTGTCAACAATCCATAAAGCAGCTTGGCTTGTCTTATGTCATCAGTCTGCTTTCTGTCAATGACTGAAAAAAAATGACCTTGACCCTGTCTGGTGCCTCCCCTTCCTCTCGCTCCTCAGCTTGTTTTGGTAGGATCCCCAGGGCCTAGTGCAGTTGTCAGCACGCAGCCTAATGGGCACAGGTGGCTGGGGCTCCTCTGTCTTCTCCAGCCCCCTTGGCATGGCTCTCTTGGCAGACCGGCAGCTCCTTGGCCAGCCGCCTCAATGGGCCACTCCAACACAGCAATCACCAGTTGGTGCTTTGTCAGCATTGGGGTGGCCCGGGATGAAATATGGCTCTCAACTTTGAAATATGGCTCCTCCTGTAGAGAAATCCAGCAGCGTGTGAAGCGCCGCCGATGAGCTATACAGTGCCAGAAATCTGTGTATTTCCTCTTCCCGTATAGACGCAGAAATGCTATTTTATTCATGACGACCATCAAAAGTGATGACATGTTGCAGGGTCATCCCTGTTTCCCTCATCACTGGCCACAGCGGAGCAGAGTCCGAGAAGGGAAGGGGTGGGCGGGCGGGTGGGGGGGTTCAGTTGAAGAGAAATTGTACAGCTGTACTGCACCACGCAGCAGTCAGACAGCGGCTTGTTACTGTGTCAGATAAATATAGAGGTCTCTGGAGCTCCCCACTGCAGCTCTATCTCTGCCTGCTGCTTGGAGGGAGGGAAAGGCCGCGTCACCTGGGAGCTGCCACTATCCTCATTCATCCTCGCTAAATTGGCTCTGGACTCGCAGGACATTAAAGATCGTTGTGACTCCATGGTGGCAGATAGGGTAAGGTAAGATGACAGGACAATTTTGTCACTGTTTTCCCGTGACCTCACAGGACACCTGCATGACAACACAGTGCTGACCCATAATGAGATCACCAGAGAGATTTGTCATGGAGGCAAGGGTGTGGTTAAGATCAATATGATGACAAAGATTTTTCCAATATTTGTATATATCACAATACAGCATAAACAGTATACAAAGTGTCATGTAACTGTATCACCAGATGTAGTTTGCAGTTGTCATAACGACAAATCTGTTGACATGCAAGCTTATTTGTTGTTTTGTTTTCATCCATAACACTTTTAGGACTTTTTGTGCTTGTCGGCTGAAAAGTTAAGCATTTCATTCTTTTTGTGCTAGAGATAGTAGTATGGCAACTCAATGTCCACCTACAAGTTTTTTTGTGGGGCTGTCAACCCATTTACATGGTCCTCATCAGCTAGAAAAAGCAAGTAAGTGGACCTTGGGTTGCGATTGATTTGTTGAATGTTGTTTGTATGGCTGCCTCTCAAAGTCAAAATTTGAATCATTGGTTGGAGACCTCTCAGTTAAGTGAAAATATTCGAGAAGAGAGTGTACTTCTGGGGAACTTTTTCGTCCCTAGATTTAGCTGCAGAGTAAGCGCTCCTCACTTGCCCCTGCTCTCCAGTACAGGCAGCTGCGGACTCAGACCCAAGGTGAGTCCGAGTGAGATGGACGCAGCTGCCCAAATGAAGAGAGGCTTTGCCCGGTCAGGCTCCGAGATAACAATATCCTCTGCCTTCTTCCACAGTGCTGAAAAAGCACAAATATAGCAAGGCGAAACATGAAGCAGACAAAGCTTGTTCCAAAACGAGGGTGAATGTAGGATTAGCTTTCACTTTCACTGGCTGTTTACAGAAAGTGGCTCACATAGTAGTTCAGTTTAGGACTAGATGTTACAATCCCTGATGCACATACTTGTGACTACGACTGGGAGTAATAGTGATGTTGGGGGTGGGAGCCAAAGGGTTAGATGGACAGAAAAGAAGGGAAGAGCAAAGGTAGACAGGAAAGTAAAAAGTAGCATAGGGAAGGCAGAGTCAAGGAGAGACGATTGTGCGGACTGAACTCTCCACCATCGGACCGGGCCACACACTCTACCTCCCTCTACTCCCTTATTTTGATGACGGAAGAGAGAAGAAGCTAACAGGAGAAAGACTTACCTAACTTTTATCGAGGTGGAGTTTAACAGGTCGATTGTTGTTGCACATACTTGCAATTGTGGGTTAGAGTTGGAGCCATGCTGAGGGATGGGGTGGGGGTTTAGGGAGGGTAAAAGCTTCATCGGGGTCATCAGGTGGGAACCCTCCTTCACTGGTGTTTTGATGATAGGCCCATGTCACCGCCAGGGGCCTCATCGGCAACACCTGGCATTCCAGGTGCATCCCCTTCTGCTTTTACGCCCCTGAACCCTGCTGTTGTGAGTGGTATTTCGGGGCTCAATTTCTTGGACTTAATCATTTGGACAATATCAGTTTGTGAAATGATAACACGACATGATCTTATTATCATAATACAGTTACAATTAAGGATGATAAATGATAATATTGAATAATGGCTGTAATTTATGCCTGCTGGATGTATGTGTGACCTTCCCCGATGAGGGACCTGCTGTTCAATGATGAGCTTGCTCACTGACTTTAAGAACTCATTGACCCCCGCTGTTTGTCTGCGTGTGTGTTTATGCATCCTCCTGCAGCCTGGCTCCTCAGGTCTGCTGCTGATAGAGCAGAATGGATGCTTGATGGGGGTGGAGGTGCATTAGCACTCCTTTCATCTGCTCTGTCCTCTTGTGTCTGATGAGAGCGCATTTGTTGATAAGCGTCCAGCAAGCCTTTTGAAGTCCCAGTCTGGACTCGTCCCCCTTTCGGTTCCAAGCGCCATCCCCCACCACCCACTCGCATTAGCGCATCAATTACAGAGACAAGGCTTGCGGGGCTTGTTTGCACTTGAGTGTGCGTCAGGAATCGCCTCTCTCTCTCTCTCTCTCTCTCTCTTTCTCTCTCTCTGTGGCTGTCTGATAAACATGACAGACACTAGCCCACAGCTTGCATGTAAACACCGCCCATTCTCATTCATATTTTATTACTCACACTCATTTACTCAGCGTAGCCTCTCCACGCTGTGATCGCCAGCCCGCTTTAGCTTTTGTTCTGTTACACCTCTCTGTTTAACTGTGATGTGGTTTGAAAAATGCCATGACTTGCTGTTGATGAGTAAGTCCAAAATCTGCCATGCCACCACGATACAGTGATAAATACAGTTGTGTGTGTGCTGTATTGTGGTCTGTGTGTCAGCCCTTCCCAGCAGTGAGACACTGTTCTGTCCTATATGTAGTGTTGTGAGCACTTTTCCAGACCAGACATGTGCTTGCTTGTAAAAAGCTTGTTTTTGCATTCCTCCTACCTCCCTGCATAATATATGGTATTATCTTCCAACCCTTTTCTTTCCCTCTTCCTTCCTCCGCCTGTGTGTGGGGTAATGACAGCGATGCTCCTATTTAGGAAAACCCCTGGAACTTCTTTCTGCTTTGACTTTGCCTGTTGTTTTGTCAGCCGGTAATAGCGGGACCGCAACAGTTTTGTTTATCTGCTGTTTACGCTCGTAGCTACAGTATAGATGCACTTCAGAAATATCGGTTTTCGGTGGAAAGGAATGATGCCGTAGTTTGGTAGGGAGGCAGAAACATTAAAAAAAGATGCATGGTTTAATTTAAATACATTAGCGTGCCGCTCTTTCTGTGCCTGCAAATGGTCTCATGTAAAGAGGACAGCCACATTTCTTTTTATATATCCAGATGCCACATTAGTGGAAGCCTCTGTTTTCTTCGCTAAAACTATAAAGTCTTTTGTTACTTTACTTTGTTCCTGATTTCTATGAAGGCATCACTTTGTATGTTTTATTTACTGTACAGGGTGTTCTGCTGGGTTTTTTTTTCTTTGTCTTCTTCTCAATGCGGCAATAAAACTTTAGGAACAATAGCTGAATCTCAATGGTTGTTTTGAAACATTTACATTCCAGACATGCTTTTGACATTTTTCTGTTTATAAAGCTTTATCCAAATCGGATTTGAGGTCATAACTCAGTTTGAGAGCTCAAGCACAAAAGACTGGTTTTCACCATGCTGGCACGACAACTTTTTAAGGTCCTGGATAAACTCAGTAAACTCAGCGTATGCGTTTAAATTTATATGCATTTAAAACCCAGCTCCAGATGTGTGTCATCCTGAAAATGAATCAGGGGCAGGGAGGTGTGTGGGAAAAGATGTGTGTCACTGCCTCCCGGCATACATATGGCATGTACTCTATGTACTGTATGTACTGTATGTGTCTGCATGCCTAAAGCTTGCTCAGGCACAAAGTAGCTTTTGTTCAAGGAACTGTGGCATTATGACGCTATGTTTTTGCTCTGCCTATGTCGAGTCATTCATCCGCACTGCAGAGTACAGTTTCCTCAGGCTTAAATTTATGCATGTAGGAGATTTCTTTTTTTTTACCCCTTTCTTCTGCTCCATGGCATTTTTCAAATGAGTGGCTAATTTTGTTTACAGCAGTCATTACAGAGTGTGATCAGCTTGCCAGCAAGCCAGTGGTTCAAGCCCACAGACCATCTGCATTGTGCCACACAAATGGACAACTCTAACAAATGGTTATCATTAGATTTAACATAAAACAAACCACTTTCACCCATTTCATTATTTTTTGTGAAGCGCATGTTCACTCATTCTGTGGTACTCTCTTCAATTACTGTTTGCTTTGAAAAAAATATTTTCCCACAGCTGGTGAACATCCCTTGAATGTCTGATGAATTTCATACCCTTTGCTGACTTTCAACCAGCTTTATATCATTACAATATGGGTAGTATGTGTAAAGGAACTGTTGTGAACTCCCCTCCATCCTACCAGCACAAGCTGCTCATCTGCTAGCTCAAATCTGCAGGATGATGCTACAGATTGTAGCTGATTCTGCATTTTCATATGCCCGCCACTACCAACACAAAGATTATAGAAACGGATCAAGAGAAAGAGACAGCCTTCTCTCTTCAAACTGTAAAACTGGACAGTGCTAATCTAATATCAACCAAGATTCTGTTGCTGTATGTAATGTCTAAAGAAACTGTTTGTGCACAGTTTAGCTGTAATATGAAAATTTGTGAACAGTGAGGGGGCGTCTTACGGTTTCCAGAAGGAGGCTGAAAATTCTGAGATCAGACGGTAAAACCAGGCAGTGTTGATCAAATATGAACCAAGATTCTGTTACTGCATTATTACACCTATTTCTTGTGGATATGTTTTTATGCCTCCTTGCCGGTGATAGTTGTGGCAGGAGGCATTATGTTTTCAGGTTGTCTGTCCGTACGAACGTCCCATCCTTGTGAACACAGTATCTCAAGAACACCTGAAGGGAATTTCTTCAAATTTGGCACAAGTGTCCACTTGGACTCAACGATGAAGTGATGAGATTTTAGTGCTCAAAGGACAAGATCTCTGTGACCTTGTCTGTTTCATTTTTGTGAACACGATATCTCAAGAACACTTTTTTTTGTGGTCAAAGGTTAAGGTCTGTTTGACCTCACAAAACATGTTTTTGGCCATAACTCAAGAATTCATATGCTAATTATGACAGAACTTAAGACCAATGTCTAACATGATATAATTATGAATTGATGGCATTTTATATCCAGAAGGTCAAAATTCAACTTCACTGTGACATCATAATGTTCTGCACTTTTCTGGCCATTACTCAGTGTCATATCTCAGGAACAGAAAGGGAAATATTTGGTCAGATACTTAATTGGTGACACTAATCTTGGGTGTCCACCTTGAAATTGTGCTGATTGTAAAGATCTTATCTGTTGTCGGGGGAAAATGTGTGCAAAGCATCCATGTTTTTACAGACGTGGATGTAAACTGTGACTGAAATTTGACTGGTGCACGGAGGCATACAACTGCGGTGCGAGGATTCTAGTTTAATGTTTTATGTTTGTGCCATATTGTCTCCCTTGTCAGAACGACCAAGCTCACATACTGTCACCCACCAGTGGGGGTGTATTCTGGTACTTGGAGGTTTTCTACCTCTGAGGGAAAGCAAACGCCACATCTCTTTTTCCTTTGTTTTCTCTGGTCATTTAGCACCAATTCCAAAAGTATTTGTGTCTGGCCTGCATAGATGGCCTATAGCTTTATGAAAAAAGCCCATCCTTCAAGCAGTGAAATACTTCTTTAAGCAACCATGCGCACAAGTTCAAGTGTGTATAACCGTTAAACATGCATGCTTGTATACACTGACACAGTTATATAAACACAAATGTCCTCTCTGTTTGAAAGTGTCAGATATGTGCGGCCCTTAAGTTTCCAGCGTTGTGGAAGTCAGTGGGAGGTGATCCAGTGGCTGAACAGAGGCATCCGCAAGCCTGATTTTTTTCCCCTTGTGGTGGTGGGCACAGGGAGTCCTGGCCTGCCAAAGCATCACATCACAACAAGCTTTGATCATGGCTCATGTGAATTCAGATTTCGAGCTTTGGTTCACACTTTTTTCCCCAACTGGACACAACTCCCTGTAGAGGCTACACAATTTTGGAAACTAGTATCACGTAACTGGATATTATAGTATGTACTGTCTGCTAATGTCTAATAACTCATTGCAGCTCCATATATGCTCATTTCCTGGTATCCCTGCATTCACCTACAGTCACAATGGGTGCAGTCTCAAAGAAAACTAAGTAACAATTAAGTGATATTAAATTAATGATAACATGATGCGATCACACCACCTTAAGCCTCTTATTTGACGTTGTTGACCAGTTTCAGGTTGTGCTGCAGCTGCACAAAAATTTTGACAGTTCTGACATTCTGTATACACTGTAGCGACTGAAGCCAAATGTCTGTTTTTGGTCTCAATTCCGCCATTTCGTCTGTGACACCACGCCAAATTTGCTGTCATTTGGAGCATTCTGCCAGGTTTACACCATCAACTGACCCTCAACTGACCGTAGCCTGCGTCTCTGACACACTATGACTTTGTATGTGCATGAGAGCAATAGAAAGAGAGAGCGAGGGGAGTGAAGAGAGCGTGAGACAGACTTCATTTTATCACTGAGGTGTGGAAAGGTCTGTGAATTGCAGCATTAGCGCTGGAGAATCCATAAGTCATCTTCAAGTGCGGCGATGAGAGCGGTGGGTTCAATGGGAGCGCTTCTTTGGATCATTATGGATTATGGCTGAAAATGTGAACCCTGGCTGGCAGATTTATGTGATGTCAGAGGCTGAACTCCTCTGCATGTGCTTAAGGACGGTCCTGGGTATACAGGCTGTGTGGATGAGTCAGATCGTGAGCCACTGGGTTGGCACCAGTGACATGACTGGCACATGAAGGGAAAGTTAGATATGCTGGACTCCGGCCTGCTCTCCTGCAGCAGTGGTATTATTAGCATTCTGTGCCTCTGGAGGCCTGTTGGTCATAAAAACGACCAGCTGCCTCCCTCAGCCCGGCGAGGGGCCGAGGTACCATATAGAATCACAAACCTGGAAGTTTTTACACCTTCTGGTATACGGACCAGTGTTTTAATTAAGTGAAAGCCTAAAGTGGCTAGCGTAATTACACAAGCATGACGGCCTAAGTAGAGGAAATATTTCAGACCACTAGGGATGCTTTTGAGAGTGTGACCTTTTCTAGTCACTGCCTCCACTGCTACTTGAGTTTAAGGATTAATAACAGTTTTTAAGCTCTTGGAATTTATATCAGTATTTATAAGTATTTGTATTTTAATTAATGAATTTTTTGGAAGCTCTCATCTGTTTTTTTTTTTTTGCTTATTTTGTGCAGAATCTACACTGAAACCTCTGTTAACGCAACGCTTGGCACAATCCCAATCTGCGGCCATGCTTTACAAATCTTAACACTGTGAATCAACGAAGTGATCCATCCATAGTATTTGTTTCCGTTCAAGCCACATAGCAGCACACACTAGCCTTTTGTGATTTTTCACTGGAGTGTATGTAAATATCAGCGGTGCCTGCTACTTCCTAGCATGCACGTACGTGCTCTGCCCAATGTGCTCTTTGGTGCTGCCATGGAGACAGACACCTCTGCATTCGGCGCGACACTTTGTGCCTGCGGGTGTCAGAAAATGCTGCACACAAGCATGTGTTTAAACTCTTGGCTCCTGTGCAGTGGGAGGAAGCGGCCTCTCGGGGCACAGCAAAGAAAGGCAGCACGGCGGCCTCTTTTTTTTTTTTTTTTTGGTGCAGCGATGGCGACGCAGCTACTGATTTATGGAGTGAGTATGAGCTGGGCGGGTCATGTCCTGCCAGAGAAGCCTGCTACTGGAGGAAGAGAAGGAGTCAAGAGTGAAAAAGGATTGAGACTGAAAGAAAGGCGGAGGTTCTCGTATCCCCACCCAGCAGTGAGGTCACGTCCACATTGACATCTATATAAGACAAAGTCAAGATCAAACAAGTCTGTCACCGCCCCCGCCCCCATGGTTCCAGAAATGCCTTCACAGCTCTGATCTATGACCAGGCCAAACGATAAACTTCCCCTCAACTAATCACCACCAGCCTAAGCTGCTGACACAGTAGAAAGGAACTGAAAAATAACTATTGAAAAAATCTAATTACTTACAAAAACATGGGAAAATCTGTCTGTCAGTGGGCTGTATTTGTTTTCGTATTTATGTGTGGGTTGTATTTGTGTATTTTTCTGTGTTTGACTGACTGAACCGTGGAATCAGGCCGTTGTGTGAGGGTGACACACAGAGACGCCAATGAAAAGCATCTCTGTCTCTGTCGTGTGTCTGTAATTGCAACAGAGGCATTGTGCTGGGAAGTGTGTTTGTCTGTGACATTATTTTTTTCGCTCTCCTTTCATTTTTTTCTGTCAACTAAGTGACACACCCATTCCAGGAATCTCTGGTGGTTTTACTGACTTTAACTTACTCATGTAAATACTTACCCTCTGAATGGCCCAAATTAGGGTTATCGTACTGCAGATTGATTCAGGATATTGGCGACAGGCCACTGTGGGGATGGTCGGCAGCGTGGCATTTTTTCTGACATAGCTCAATGGAGGAGGTCTCGCATGTCTGCCTTTGTGGTGGAGAAGGCTGTGTTTGTGTGTGTGTGTGTGTTAGGAGGTGGAGTAGGGGGTGGGGGGGAGGAGGAGGTGGGGCCTAAAGAAACAACGGCGACTGCTCTTGGGTCTGTCGCCTGTTCCCTGCCTCTTGGCAGTAAACTTGATCAGCGAAGAAAAATACACGCTCTGCCTTTACAATGCAGGCCTTTGTCTCTGGTCGGCATCAGAACCGTCAACCATTTTGGAAATAGTTTCCAGCTTATTAAAATGCTTCCAGACCGTGACTGTTGAACCAGTGAGTTTTCCAGTTAATTGCTTGGCATCCTTCCCCATCTTAGGTCTGTCGTGGGCATCCTCAGAGAGTAAAGGCTTTCTGATTGGAATTACAATGCCGAGGCTGGTGCTGTCATCTCTTCACATGGAGCTGAGCATCTCTGATCTCAGACAACAGAAACACATGTGCTTCATTGTTTCAAGTTCCTCTCCCGTTCAGTTTTCTCCCCTCCCTGTCTCCCAGTCCTCCTGCCCCCGTGACTTTGGTGAAGATCATAAGCTAGTCCAAGTGTGGCCTCATACCCTCACCAGTGCCCAGTATCATTGTTCTATCTAGCTAAGCTGCCCTACTCAGCAGAAATGAATTAGCCCTTTTGTGCCAATGGCCTCTTACAAATGGCCATTTATGGTCTGTTAGTTTAGTTTGGACTCTTTATTTAAGTCAGTTAAATCACAGACTCTATTAGGCAATGCAGTGATTCTAGAGTCATTGCGCTTGCAGTTAATATTGGGCACTCAGCATCTGACACGGGGCTACTCAGATTAACACTAAAGCCAAGATAGCTCCTCATTGTTCTCTAAATTGACAGTGGAATTGGGGTTACATTGAGAAAGTAATTAGATTTCTGTGTTAGAATATTGGCACAGTGGCGGTTTATTTAATCCTTGTATCGGTTATCATTGCTGCTATCACTTCTGAATTGATCCCTGCGAGGTAATAGGTGCATGGCCTCTGTGTTATTGGATCCAGTGCCTTTCATTGCTCATCTGGGCAGCCTTTACCAGCCGTTAACTACTCTTCTCTCTTCTCTTGCCGAATGTGTGCCTGTGACCACAGGCTGAAGGACCATAAATCTGCTAATTGAGTTTTCTAAAGTGTGCCGCTCCATTAAATCCATGGAAGAAAATGTCTCGACCAGGAATAAACAAGAGCATGTGGATGTTATTGAAAAGGAAAGCCTCTCCCTTGATTTAATTGGGCTAATTTCTTTCTGCCCACAGAAATAGTCAGAGCCTTGACTGGTCACTAGTGTCTTCTGATGCCCTGCAATCTGTGACCTCAGCAGTATTTCTGATTACTTTCTGATTAATAGTCCTCTACAAAATCAGAATCTATCGTAAGGAAATATTAGATTTAAAAAAGAAGTTACTGCCAGTGAAGTCGGCCTGGGTATTGGTACTTGAAACCTTCACGGTATTGACCAAAATAAACCAGCACCAAGTAGCACAGGCATAGAGGTGGGGGTGGAGTGGTGGGGGTCACACAAGGGACACGTCCTTCCTAGTATTTAGAACATGTGCATCTGTGCCCCTCTCACCCCACAAAAAAATCACGAAAGTAGCAAATAACTTTTACTTTGACAAGGTTAAAGACATTAACACCATAAGTTGGTGCAGATAATGCACAAATTGGTGCATTTTAAATCTCCAGAATGGAGGAAATTAAGTGTTTGAGACTGAAAATGTTTTGACATTGTGTTCAGGAGGTTTTTGCTGGGAGCCGAATTATCCACAGATGTCTCTTCCTCTCCAAAACAAACTGAATCGGTAAAAACACTGAATAAAGCAGTTCTATATTAGAAATCAGTGTTTCTCTGATGCTGTTCGGCATGAGAAGACGGGCTGCTAACCCAGCACCTGCCAATGTGTGCTCACCTTTGTTCCTCTGATAACTTAAGATCCAGACGTTTTAGTGGTTTTAAGCAGGAGCCAAATTATCTGCAAAGGATTGTTCCTTTCCAAAATAAAGGGACCAGGTGATTTAAACCGGTGAAACCACTGAACAAAGCAATATCATGTTAAAAAAAAATCAGTGTTTTTCCTCTGCTCTTGTCTAGGAAGGGCTGCTAACTACAGTGGCTGACACAAAAACGGTAATGGCTCTATCTAGAGCCAGTGTTTGGTTTGTTTGTTCTATGCTCCTGTAGAAACATAGTGCAACATGGTGATCTCCATGAATGACGACCCGCTCTCTATGTAGATATAAACAGCTGATTCTAAGGTAATAAAAATACAACAATAATTATTTTCAGGTAATTATACACTGGAGAAAACATACTTGTTATTTTATATTCCATTTGTTCCAGTATATCCCCATAAATCCTACACACCAGACCTCTAAGGGTGTTTTGCTACTGGAATGTTAAATTTTTGAACAATACCCAGACCTAGCAGGAAGCAACATTTTGGCAGGAGCACTCTAGAGCTCCATCATATCTATGTTTTTGTCTGCCCCTGTAACATTTTACCCCCTCAGCTAGGGTTACTTAACTTCTGTCTTGTGGCGAGTCACCCTGCTGGCATTCTTGTTGCATACTGAAGATTCCTCTGTCTATGAGAAAGATAAGGAGAGGCGAAACAACAGTAATGAGAAATGGGGGATGCCAAAAAGGGCAGACAATGCGCAGATTCTGTTAAACGAGCCAATTGGTATTGACTCAGGCTTACTGCGTCTTACATATTGTCACAGTATTATTCCCCTGGTGATGTCATGTCTGCCTCGTGAAATTGTCTGTTGTTCTTAATGCCCGGAATACGCCTTAGTTAAAGCTTGTGTAACACGCAGACGGTGCTTTGCTTTAAATGCTTTTGTAGGGCACAGCATGTGGGGGGTTGTTCTTTTCACTGTCTGACCCTCACAGGGAGAACTGGAAGAATGCCTATTGTTTCCTCATCGCTTGCTTTGTCTGATAAACTCTAGACCAACTCTATAGCTGATAGCTGTCGACACTCCATCACCAGTTCTCCTCCCCTTGTCCTCACCCAACTCCCATCTCATACACTTTCTTCCTCACTTGTCCTCCTCATTCCTGGTCTTGTCCTCCTCCTCATCCTCCTCGTGATCCTCACCAGAACAGCTGCTGAGCTTGAAGACCTCCTCTCAGCCTGTGGGCACTGTTGGCCTGCTTACCCAGGATAAAAAAAAAAAAATGCCTCGGTCTGGACAGGGATTACATAAAAGACTACTGTCTTTGCTGTCAGTACAGTTCATTTCCACTGTTACAAAAGGATAACACCGGTGCCTTTATGTAATGTCACAGACAAAAAGAGGACGTAACCCCTGTCCTCTAAAACTTCATTTCTCAATCCACTACCTCTCAGCTTGTTAAGGCTTGTGACAGCTCAACTGCCAAGCTTTCTCCTGTTTCACCCCCATTCACTGGATCACTATGGTTAAACAATGTAAGCCAGCATGCCTACTGGTTGAGCCATTACTTTTTCCTTAGGTCATTCTTCTCCAGTATACCATCAAGTGGAAAATATGGATGAGTCCTCAAAGGTTATAATGTTTAGCTTTCTTTGTAGACACTAGAGCTTTGTGAGGCTTTGCTAAAGCGGATGTCTGGCATCTACTGCCAATGCATCAGACCAGCAAGAAGGTCGAAGGTAAAACAGCTTTTGTTCAGGTCTAGCACTACTTTAACCCCACATTACTCATCATTCCTTTGTGAGGTTACCAAATCAAGAGGCACGCAGCTCAGATAAAGAATGCATGACGGTAAGGGATCCGCTGAAACGTCATCTTACACTCAGCTCAGCTTCTCCAGAATGCAGTGTTTAGCCTCTAAGACCCCAACAAATCAGGGTATTTTTAGAAAATTCCACTCCTTCTTATTCCTCTTAACAGTGATTAGCCAGTGACGACACATCTATTATTTCTCTGTGCTTCGGTAGTATTATGGAGCTGTATTGTAAAAGGCCATGTTAAGTTGCCACACAGGGGCTGCACAGTCTGCCCGGGCACGCCACTCAGTGGTGTCGCTTTTCCTCCAAATGAAATGTTGTCTTTTCTCAAGCGGTGACGCTGCATATCCCCAACTTTGGACGGGGTCCAATTCAGCACGTCAACCGTAGTGTTTGTTGGCTTGGCTTAGAGTTAAATGGACTGCTGATGGTTTCTATATGAAGTTGTACAGTGGGAAAGGTTCAGCTGTATTGCTGTTGTTGCTCTTGGCAGGGTCACCTGCATTCTTCCCTCGCCCCAGAGACATACGATCATGTTCTTTGGATGTCATGCCACTGTGGCGTCTTTTTCTACCCTGCTTGCTCGTGCCAGGTTGCCTGCCTTTCTCTGCTATTTCCTCCAGTGTAAATAAGAATTACTAGATGTGGATTTCTCAATCTCTCACATGCCTCACACTCCAGGTTTAATTGTTGTGTCTGTTTCATTACTGGATTTGATTAATGGGCTGGAATGCAGGTCTACTTGCAGGTCAGGCGCAATTAAGTATGTTGAATTCCACACATTTCCACAAATGTTTAGACTGTTGAACCCTTTGAAGTCTCTGCAGGGTTGACAAGAAGCTTTTCTGTTCTCCTTGTGATCCGAGGATAAGTGGGATGGATGCCTTGGAACCATTTTCCTTGTTTAAATCTGTAACTGGATTAGAGGTACCCTCTGGAGAAAGGTGCCATAATGATACAGCACTGCTGCACAACAACACATGCAGGCAAACCTGCCTGTAAAGCTCTCCCACACCGTCTGCATGCTGATGTTTTGGGGCGACGGAGAATCTCCCAGATGTGTGGTTAAGGCCATGTATCATGGCTGGACACCTGTGGCTGCTTTGACACAGGTGTTCTTTGGAATGCGCTCCTGCTGTGTGTTTGTATCTCATAGTGTGACCACTTCCTAGCCTTACCCCCTGTAGAGAGAAGAAGATGTGTGTGTGTGTGTGTGTGTGTGTGTGTGTGTGTGTGTGTGTGTGTGTGTGTGAAAGACAGAGAGGTGTGTCTCTTCAGTGAGCTCAGAGTCCTTTGGGCCTTCCCTGACAGCTGCAGCAATCTGAGAGCTGGAGGTAGAGTTGTGGTTGCCTAACAGGGGGCTCACCTCTGAAGAGAGGGGAGAGCACGAGACCAGACGCAGCCATTTGTCCATCTGACAAAGTGGGGTTAAGAGCCCGCTGCCATGTTCCATTATGAGCTTCATTTAGAGCAGTAGACAGTGGGAGCACAGGGACGAATCGCCCATCAAGCGTGCTCCAAACTTAGCATTTTTTAGTTGTTTCCGTAAACGTGCACTCAAGCACATTTACACACAGGCGCAGACACTTACACAGTTGTACAAAATGACCCTGCCTAGCACACATTGTTCCCTCCTGTGCACAAGGCAGATCCCTGAGCTATCAAAGACAATTAATGTAGTCATTCATCTCGCAGCACTATCTGGTTAACACCAGAGGAAATGTAGGCCGGGGGAGGAAGGAGTGCGCGGGGGGGGCGCAGATAGTACACTGATGAAGGAGGTCGAACAAACTCTATCCCACTGAGCAAACCTGATCTTTGCCAACCTCACATGACAAGAATTTAGAAGAAAGTGCAGTGCTGTGGCAGGATGCACTCACACCCACTCCTTGCTGATAGCTCCTGTCTGTCACACCTCAGCGCTACAGTTTAGGGAAATACTCAATGTAGTACTTGAATCGTGTGTTAGGGCCCTGAAACACCAAGCTGACGGTCGGTCGTTGGTCAATGTCGGTGCTTTGGTGAGCGTCTGTTGCCTTACTTTCTTGCAGCGTGTCTCGCATTGTTGGCACTAATTGCCACTTGTTGCCTGTTTTTTGGCCGATTCAGCATGTTGATTCAAGGCAACACAACAGTCTGCCTTTGTTGCCTACAGTTCTTTGGCTGGTGTGTGTGGGACTTGAGAGTTTCGTGAATGCTTTTTGGTTTTTATTTGATTTATTTAGGGATCTACAAGACACTGCCTCCAAAGAATAGCATGTTAAAATGAGAATACTTATTTCTCTGTCCCCAAAATATTAAAATCAACACAGACAAAACCAAAATTGAATAAATTTGAACAATAAGTAAATATCTCTATCAAAATACAACAGTAACAAACCCAGGAACTTTTCTTACGCAGGTAAACTTGCACCATAGATGTGCAACGAGGATATAAATGTGTGTTTTGATCCCCTGAGCTTTTAATGAGGCAAGGCAAGCACAGGGTCGTTGCTGCTGCTGTGATTTGATTTTGGCGGTTGGTGCAGCAGATGGGAGGGGTGACCGGAGGTTGGAGTGCATTTGGTGCTCCCTCTCTCAAGTGGGTGGGTGTGTGTGTGCGCAAGGTGCTCTCTAGTCTGTCTTTAGGCAGACAGACAGCTGGTCAAACAGGCTTAGGAGAGCAGTGGGCAGTCTGGACTCTGACTTAAGCCCATTAGGCCCTGTTTACTCCTCATTGGTCAACAGCCCCAAGTTCAAAACTGTTTTGATGGTATTGTGGCGGGGACGCCAGGTTCCATGTCCATTTTTCCAAATGGTGGTCTGATGTCTTTCAGTAATGCTTAAAAGCAACAGATACTCCAAAGAGATCAGAAAGCATTTACGGTTTCATGCTCAGCCCTGTGCCAAAGTGTTTTCAAGTCTGAGTGTGTTGTTGTGATTGAGTGTGACGGGTTGAGCTGTGAGGGTTGGGGCCCCCTCGTTGTCCCTGTGGGTGCAGTTGTGTCATATAGCACGTAGGCTTGTGGAATGCCTGACTGTTCTCCTGCCTCCCTCATAGCGGGTGGCCTGGGCAGGCGGAGCCAGCAGAATGGGTACCAGGCGGGTGCAGGGGTGAAACGGAGTTGCTATATGTGTGTCTGTGTTTGTGAGATGGAAAGAACAGATTTAATTTCAGGGACAAACCTGCTTCTTCTCCTTTTTATTTTTAAACCTTTGAGACATTCCTCCTAGCACTTTTTAGTGCAGCCAAACAGACAACTCAGTTAGCTCAGCATCAGGATGTCATTTATTATTAGCTAATGTAATACAGCAACGACCATGGCTGTCTTTGTTACCCTGCACTGGACAGATAAAGCAGGACACAACAGTGCATTACACAAGGAACAGAGGAGAATATTGACTTACACAAAGCTCTGATTTTATTCCAAGAAACCTGTTTATCCATTCTGACGTGACGCTGATGTACCCGACTGGTGAAATGATTTCCTCTTATTGCTGTCTCCTTTGCCATTTGTATCACTTCTCTTTAAATAAGAGCCAGCAGCCCCTGGTCAACCAGATAGTGCTGTTTTATTTGAACACTGGCCCTACTGTGGGCACCAGGAATGCCTCAAGAGTTATTTGAGAGCAGACACATAATTATACCATTACACTGACAGTGATGCTCGCTGTGAAATACTGGTGTTTAATTTTGCTTGCTCTAATCAAAGCTGATCTCAATTTCTGTTTCGGGGGGCCGCAAACGGCTGTGACATCCGGATCGTGCTCTCCTTCCTTCCCATCCTCTCCTCCTCCCCTCTGTGTGAAACCGACTCATTCAGGCGCCTGGTCAAAGCACACATGTGCTGACGTCACGCGGGCTGCTTGTGGGCTGACGTCGGTGTTCAGACTCGAGCCATATCAGAGGGGCGAATGGGCCCCAGTCAGTGCGGCTGCCTGGTAGCGCAGTCCACAGTGGCTCCTGTTCAGACCTCACGTCCCACAACCACTAACAGCACTTGTGTGTGTGTGTGTGTGTGTGTGTGTGTGTATGTGTATGTGTATGTGAGTGTGTCTACGCTTGCATCAACTATCTCATGCCAGACATATCTGATGCAACAGCGGATCAAGGGATCAGTATGTCATTTCTGAGAATACTCTTCCCTATCCGTATCCATTCACTGTGGAAGAGGCATAAGTGTGGGATGATAGAGCCAGATGTGACTAGATTAGCAGCTGTCCACAGCCTCTATTGTCTGCCGTGTCATGTCCAGTGGCTGTAAGAGCCTGACTTAAACAGAAGGACAACAAGCAGTCACAGTGAGAAAAGCAAAGGGGCTGTAAAGTGACGTACAGACAGACAAGCTCCTCCGTCATTTGGACTTATTCTGGAGGAGAATAACGAGGGCCTTCCTCCCTATCTTCCCTCGCCTAATCTCCACCTTTACATCTGCGGGAGCTCAGCCTAGGGATTGATGATGTGTCATCGAATCCTCTAGTGGATCAATGGGCCCGAAGCCCACTGGGGGCCGGCCACTGGCAATCCATCATCAGGGGTCACAACACATTTAGCCCTGTCTCACAAGCACTCATTGTCATTCAAGTGCCATGGTCAAGCAGGGGGAGGAGGAGAGCGGTGTTAAGTTATGTTAGTTGGCTGGCTGAGAGCTGCGTGATTTAATCTTTGAAGCCTCTGATGGGGCTGCGACCTTAGCTTGTCAGAATAATGCTCTCTACCTTAACAGCTTCATCACATGACTCACCCACACAGCTTGACCTGGGTCAATGAGATATGTACGTCCAAAGATAGTTCCCGAAACTGATTCAGTCACCACAATTCTTTTATTTGACCTAGATTTGCACATTATGTGTGAATGGAAAGTGCATTTATTTACATGTGGTTGCTGTTTTTTTTTTCTTGCTATTTTTAGCATAAATGATCAAAATGTTTTTTGTTTTCATCACAACAATTCACTCTATCGTGCCGTGCTCCACTTTGAAGGCGAAGGTAATCGTGTCCTTGTCATAGTGGACTAAAGTAGCTGTCTCCTAAATGCTAGCACAGTAGCTCCGCAGCAGCAGAACCTCCGCTGGCTGCCACCTTTCACTCAGGCTGCTGTCTGTCCCTCGTCTCACATCTGGATCCAATAGGAGCGGCTTCCTTCTCTGAAGGAGGGACACATATAAATAGCCAGGCAGCCGTAACCACACTATGCAGCACAGCCTGGATGTTGGTTCATTCGTTTGCTGCTGCTGCCCCTTTTCTGCACTGCCAGCTCAGATATGGCGTATGATGTCGCCGTCGCCCTGCACGTACCCAGCCCCGGTGTCCCTCAACTCCACCTCTGATCCTGCGATCCCTCGGCTGCAGTGTGACTGACGCACGTACACTGGATGCTCAACGCATGTCCACACAGCTCTGTGCCCATCTGTGGAAAGTTTGAGTGGAGTGGGGCCAGGATTGAAACACAGGCAGGCAGAGGGTGGGTGGTGGGTGGGCTGAAGGTGGCCTGCGTGGGCTGAAGCCTGTGGGCTGAGGAGGGGAAATGCAATATCCTGGTTATAGCTGAACAACTAAATGTGCTGTATTTATGAGATGCAAAGTTCCATTACTAGTATAGAGATTATATAAGCGGATCATACCTTTTCTTTTACAGATATATATAGTTGAGTCCGGTGTCCTCATTTAGATGTATGATGTAGAAACAAGAGACATGTCATTTGAGAGGAGCTGAATGCTGCAAAGAGTAAACGATGTGGTTGACTCTTTCTCTCTTATCCTGAGACTGACCCTTGTCACTTCATCTGCCGTGTGTGTGTGTGTGTGTGTGTGCATGCCATTGACTAAACACATGCCCCTTTTGTGTGGCACATGTGCATGTCCTACCACAGAAGCTCAGCCCCACCCTCCCAAATTAAAACTCATTCCAGCAAGAGGTGGGTCTGTTCGGCTCCGCTGCGGCCCCTCGATCCTTCCTCCCTTCCTTGTCCCCTCGTCTGCTTGGGGCTGCAGCAGCAGGAGAGGGGAGGAGAGGGGAGGAGTAGAGGGATGGATGTGTGTGTGTGTGTGTGTGTGTGTGTGTGTGGGGGGAGGGGGGGGGGGGGGGGCAGCCAAAGCTTTTGCTTGAGTGAGTTTTAATTTGTGTGCTTACAGCAGAAGACGCTGCAGAGTGGCGTAGTGGGGGGAACAGATGCATTAGCGCCCGTGCACTCATTCACCTCAGACTAGATACACACACCTCCTCCGCACATACAAATACACACACATGCACACACACACAGTGACACTTAATATTGCACCCTGTGGTGTTGTCTGAATGGCTCTGGCACTGAAGTCTTTGTTTTCTCTCCGGAACCGAAGCCTGGTGTGCAGTCACTGTCTGATTGATCAGTTTATAAAACTCTGTGGCAGACTGGAATGAGCTGCTCAGGGACACTATCTATTTGCTCTGCCTCATTTTGTTGCTCCTCTAACATAGATAGCCCGTCCTGCGCAAATACCACCTTGCAAAATGTTTGGGTATAAAAAGCAGAAAAAAATCTCCTCCTATTTCTGGACTATAAAGAAGAAAGAGAGAGAGGGAGAGGGGAAAAAAAGCAAACGTTATAGCAATGAATCTCATGTTGCTTTGAAAGCCTCGATAGTCTGCATGTGTGTGCGTGTGATGTGGTAAAACTGCAGAAACATGGAGGATGTGTTCCAGGGATGGAACTTGAGAATGTCCCCGTTCCCCTCTCGCTGGCCTCTGAGGAGGAGCCACCACCGCTTGCTCCTGCCCCCGCTCTGCTCTGCGCCTGCCTTCCCCTGCCAGACGCATAGCTTCAGTTTCCCTCCCAGGCCATGAGGGTATCAGGTTTGTTTTGGAGGGGAGAGGAGGGGAAGGGGAGCAGGAGGAAAAGGGACAGGGATGAGGAAGGCTGGCATATGCGAGGGGGAGAATTAGGCGAACAAATCTCTGTGTTGGTGAGGGATGGAAACGGTTATGCAGACAGAGAAGGGCGCATGAAGAGATGGAGGGGAGGGGAGAAATAGAACAAACAAGTCCCTCCTGGCCCGTTGCTGCCCCTGACCCCTCATCCTTAAATTCCGTGCCAGCAGCTGGAGTTGTGAAGCGGCCATTTTATGAATGAGGGTGGGAAGGGGAGAGCAAGAGACGGAGAGGAATAAGGAAGGAGAGAGAGCGAGAGGGGAGGCGGGTCAGGTTGTGTGTTGTGTATGTGTGTGGGTGGGTGAGACGCGGCTCAGAGGCGCTTGTGGTGGAGTTGGTTATGTGTATGCGTGTGCATGTGTGTGTGTGTATGAGACTGTTCAGGCTGAGGAGGAGCCTGGGGTAGGCCCACACACACACTCTTGCCTCTTCACAGGCTTTGTGTGTTTGTGTTTTGTTCATGCCTCTGCTGAGACACTGTGCAGTCTGGAACAAAGGCCCAATTTGGGCTGTGCTTCCGCCTGAGGCTGCTCGCTTAGCAGCCACAGCAGATCAGTCGTCAGGATGAGGAATAACAGGCACACCTCAACACTTCCATAAAGTCTTCACCAGCTCCGGCGAACAGAGACTTTCTTGCGTTTTGAGTCACATTTGTTTATCTCTGAGGTGTGAATTGTCTGTAAACATCATTTTTATGCTCCCCCTGTTGTCCCAGTCACACCATGAAATCTACCCCACTGTTATTTTCCCAGGGGCTCACCAGGCAAGTGCACACTGGCTTATTTGCACTATTATTTCATTTAAGTCTTCCAGTAAATACAAACAACATTTTTTTTCTCTGGGATATCCAGGTTGTTTCCTTCCCTTGGAGGGGGGTGTTGGCAGATACACATTTATTCACATTTTTATTTCCAAAACAGTTTGAGAGACCTTCTTTCTGTTGGTAGCAGAGACAGTATTAGTGTTAATTGTGTAACGAAGCAGTCTTGAGTGGGTTTCCGTCCACTCTGTTCTTTTATTTTTTGTTTTAACCCTTAAGAAAACAGAGCCAGACTGTTGCACAGGGTTCCTACGCCATATGGAAAAGTATGGAATTTGATTTTAGTAATTTCCAGGTTTGGAAAAGTATGGAGAAAAAAGGGAGTGTGGAAAAATAGTTGTTTCCAGACTGTTGCCTCTACTCTGTTTTTTTAAATATGAAATTCAGACTTTCTAAAATAAATTGATCACACAAGCGGTGTTTGTCATTGCATTTGGAGTGTATCTTTTCTGCGTAAGGAACTCATAACTTTATGGTGACAGCCACGAGTTTTCCAAGGGCTGGCTAACTGTGCTCAGATGTCAGATATGGTCTGAAAGATATGCTACAGATCTACAGAGAAGATATTTGTGTGGAAAAGTATGGAATTCTGAAAAGGCAAATATTTAGGCCCCCTGGTCACATTCTTCTTTCTGTTGTCTTTGAGGTCACAGAGTGTGTTCTCCTTCCCCAAGGCAGTATATTACATGGATGCTCATGACATGAGGCGTTGAACTGCCAAGATGTATTGATCCCTCGCTTCCTTCACTAGCCGACTTGCGTCTACCCTTAAACCGCCGACACAATGCTGGCGCGACGGTCCTCGGATCTCCGGGGGGAGTTAGGGGCGTACAGCTGTGTTTGATGCATGATGGGACCAAAGGGGGGTCTTGTGTCAAGGGAGAGGGGTTGAACGTTCAGGCCTGCTCCACCCTTTCATTTGTATTTCCCCTAGCGCTGTAGTGCTATCCAAATAACTTATGGCTGTTGGTGAATACGCCGACAGGACCTTTGTGAAGGCAGTGAGGCAGACAAGAGTTGCCACAGGGAGACCAGCTGTGGGAGGGGATGAAAGTTTGGTTTAGCTTGTTCCCATATTGGCAGTCATTTTTTTTTAGTTTTTTTGTTTGGTGGCTATCCAAAGCCCTGAATGTCTGCTTTATGAATTATAAATATTTAACACATCAAGAAAGAAAGAAAATTGGTTTCTTATGCATTATCAATTACTAATCCATGGCTAATATTTTTAAGAGCCAGTGAGCCTATGTGAGAGAGGTCAGGGATATTGCAACCTCTGCGTTGTCATGGTGATCCCCCCCTTACTGTCATCCATACGGCAGTAGGTAGCAGGTGCCATTAGCCAGTCAGTCACTCAGTCAGTCAGTGCTGTTCGTGTAGCACTGTAGGTAATGAGAGCTGACACAGAGTGACAGTGCAGACAGGAGGACATGCTGTCACTGCAGCTCAGGGGACATGAGGACGTCCTCTGGTGTTGTTTACTCCTCACTATGTACATTAATTCTGCTGATCCCTGCCTGCGATGATGCCGGCCTCCTTTTCCTGCTTCTTCTTCTTCTTCTCTTCCCCTCCACCCTCCACCCTCAGGCTACAGAGAAGAAGCAGCTCAGTCTGGAGACGACTCAAAACTCTTGTTTATGCGATGGATGTGCTCTGCGTCCAAGACATATTGGGATACACAGAGCTGGATGAGCTCAGTTGCTCTCGGGACAACTCGGTGAACTTGTGTTTTTTCCCCCTTGAGGACAAGCGATGCAGTAATAACATGCTTCAGGTGTGCCTGGTGTTGCCGACATATAGCAGGAATGTGCTCCTGCAGGCAGAATGAGGCTGGAAAGAAACGGTGGAATGTGCCTTTCAGCTGGAGGGCTGTCTGGCTCTGCCACTGACTCTGATGTAGTGCTGAAAGTATTTGTCAGTTATTTGTTTATTAAGATTGACAGAGTGAATTTTGATTATCAGTGAATCATTTATAAAGCAACACTGGGTACAACTAAAAGCATATTAATAGTCCACTATCATTCCGAATATCACAATATTCTGAATTTTATACCGGCTATGTAAACAGCATAGTCCACTGGGATATTCCAAACGAGGTGTGATTCCGAACGTAGCATTTTCTTATGTGGGACATGCTGGTAATATTCCCCTTTTGATAGCATTCTCTGGACATGTATACAGCACATTTGGAATATGCTTCTCAATTTTTTACACGGCCTCTTGCCTATTTACGGTCAGCTCTGTGTCATCATGGATTTGTTGTTTACAAACCAACTCCCCAACTCCCCATCCAAGGCTGTAATTTGGAGATACATGCCCCAACAAAAAGCCCACATCTCTGCTTGGAACAAGAAACACACCTACTTTTAAACATTGTGAAAGACTTGAATATCAACAAGTTTTTGCATACGCACGAATATTGCAGTGCCGACCTTTTCCAGAAGGTGGTTAAAAGAGCCTGTGGTCGCATGGTCTAACTGGTCTGCCACCGCGGGAAAACTTCAAAATAATCCTGGCACATGTGACAGCCATTCCACTTTTCCATATTTTGACATAGTAAATGACACGTTGGGCCACCTCAATCGGAGTATGCATGGCTGCATGTACTGTAAATTGGAATATTAGTGGAATATTCGTTATGATCAGCCCTGTAAACAGTAGGGGTGGGAATCACCAGAGGCTCCATGATACGATATTATCACGATACTTATTTATACGACATTATTGTGATTTTAAATATGTCACGATATGCTTAGTTTTGCGACAATATATATTGCGATATATTGCAATTTAATATTATATTAGTGATATTAATAATTTATATAACTTAAAAAAACACACATGACAATATGATATTGCCTCACAAAAAAATCATGATACTATGCTGTATCAATTTTTTCCCCCACCCCTAGTAAACACCTTAGTTTGAGTATTGTCTTTTTTAGAATAATGGCAAAAAACAGAATATTTTGTGCATGTATAGTCTTTAATTCTAGCTTTTTTTAATGTGTTGAGCTTCCGCTTTTATATTATTTTAAATTGCACATGTTTCCTTTAGTGGAAGAAAACAAGTGATTTAAAGATGTCCCCTTGCATAATTTGTGATGGAAATTTTTAATTTCTCGATCTTTTATAGACCATACAAATGATTTATCAATGAACTGGCACAAGAGAAATGTGAACACTTTATGTTATGCGACTGGAATTTCCTATTTATCTAGGAAGTGTTCTGGAAAGAACTGTATAATGTGGTACAATTATAGGGACATATGAGTGTCCCTAAAGCAGCATTCATTGAATGTTAAGTCACTATTGGAAATTGTTATTCTTCATGTATGTTGAATTAATTGTCGATAGATTTCATTTTTTTAGCCAAACTGCAGTGCTCTGACTAAAAGACTCTCTGGTCAAACCAGTAATTGTTTATTTTGTTTATTTTATTTGGATCCCCATTAGCAGCTGCGCACATATGTGGGGTCCACACATAAAATCACATAGAATGAAAGACGAAACAAAACAAACAAAAAAAAAACAAACTTCCAATTATAATAATAAATATTATATATATAATATATATTATAATATTGGAAGTGTTCCAGTTGAACATAATCTGTATTTTCTATATTATTAGGACAAATAGAAAAGTTCTTACTAGAAAACTTTATGAAAGTTATTTGGAAATTATTGTGAAAATATGGACCTTTAAAATAAAGTGCTATGAAAGAATCAACAGCTTACTCATTAATGATAATAATCAGTAGATATATTGGTGCTCACTTGTATTGTGCTTACGTGCTCACTCTCGAAATCCTTCAGGTACCAAATAGACAACAGAGGTGCACTGCTATGTGATTGCTGCCTCCCCCTTACCAGCCTTTTCACAACCATTTGCTACTGTCTGAGACCTCAGCAGAGTACAGTGAGACCCCGCAGCAGTGGGCTAGTTAGGTTAGCAACAGACTGTGTAGGACACACACACATAAACACACACACACACACAACTCCTCTGAGAGGGGTCAGGGTGGAGTAATAGTAGCTCTAATCAAACCACCACAAGACAAAGCAATGCTTGGAAATTTGGCCATGGAAAAAGGCCTGGAGCCAGAGCCAGCACTTTGATGGCTTCCTTTTGAGTGGTAGGATATAGTCTCCTGTTTCCTGTGTTTGCTCCGTCTCGCTGTGTGTGTTAGTGTGTGTGTGTGTGTGTGTGTGTGTGTGTGTGTGTGTGTGTGTGCGTGTGATTGATGGCTCATTGATTGAGCAGCGTGCTCCCATTCCCTCTCTCAGCCAGCTATCCGTCCCCTGGCTGTCTGTAACCAGCCGGCCCAGCACCGGCTGTTCGAAAGTATGCGAGTGTGTGCACATTCATGTTTGTCTAAGTGCATTCTGGAGGAAATCACTGATCTAGCAGGTGTGGATCCTCCTCTCTCTCTGGCCACTTGTCAGCGTCTTATTGTTCAGGCTTACAGACTAGGTAATGTGTAACTAGGAGCACATTCTGGCTCGGGCAATATTTAACACCAGTTCATGTCACGCAGTTAAGATAATAATGTTTTAAGAATCCAAATGTTACAGAGGGGTCTTTGTATTGTCATCCTCGTGGCTTTTGGTGCAGTTAAATTCTAGAAATGCATGTATCCTCTGTTACTAGGCGTAGTGAAAATTTTCTGTACCAGTTCCAGAGCTGCAGCAGTGCTACCATGGAACAGTAAATATAGCCTCAAGCCCTCCATTTGTTACAGTTTATGATGTGCAATTTGGCGGCTTTCAGACCAATAATAGTTAACAAGACATTTATGAAATAACTGCAACAAATTACTGCATCTGGGGATACAGTAGTTCTCAAGTAAATATAGAAGCCACCCTTCCAGGGGGATGCAGTGTGTGTGCTTGGTGCAGTGTCCTCTTTCCGCAGGTTCCCACACGTATGTCGGAGGAACGGAGTGATTTCTTCAGAAAGGCATAAAACTGGTGTAAAGTGATTTATTTGGGGAAACCCTCAGGCTGAATGAAAGAGAGCTGGAAGAATGATAATACATCTGAAGTATTTTTATGAGAAAGGATGAGAGTGTGAACATCGTTTGAAGCATGTTGTGGTGCACATGCTGCACATTAGATGTGTTTTCTTTGCGTGCAGAATAAATGTAGAAGAAGAACCTTCGTGTTCAGTGTCAATCTACTGTGTGTATTGCTGTGCTGATCCATTTTAAGACTGACATTCCTCACTTTGCTTATTCAGCGACAACAATGCACAAGCTACAACAGGTTTTGGGTCAAAACAACGGAAAAAAAACGGCTCCCCAGACTTGTGTTTACGTTCCCAGTGGATGTGTGTAACGTGTCTGCAGTGCAGCGTGCCTTTCTCCCATGGCTCAGGCCCCCTGTTGGCGCTCTAATACTGTTGCAGCCCGGTCCGTTAAGCTGTGTGAGGTCTGCAATGACAGGAAGACAAAGGCATATTTTTCTGAGCGGGGGGCTCCAAAGTGGGCCGCGGTGTTTCGTTGCCCCCCGTCTATGTCCCAACTGAAGGAGAAAGTTGTCCGTGGCCTTGAGAGCAGAAAGAGTGAGGAGGGGGGATACGGCCCACTGTTTTCAAACTGTGTCTTTATGTCTCCCCTGACTGTGAGTGTGCCACAGCATTTCACAATGGAGGCCATTGTTTGTTTGGGGGAGAAAGCGTGGGTATTTTGTTTCAATCATTTCTTGAAGTCTTATGTTTGACACGGTGGGGGCTTAGCACTTCCTGTGGTTGGAGGCCGGCTTGTTCTCTGTGCCCATTTCCCTGCCTCTGTGCTGGCATCTGTCCTCTCTGCCCTCTGTGTCATCCTTTGAATGCTCCAGTTTTACTGTATGTTCACACTTGTGGAGTTTTGTAATGATGAGGCTGCAACTTTGTGGATTATCTTTGTAGTGGGACATGCTAGATGAGAAGGGGTTTGGAGCTATTGAGCTATGTCATGCTGGCATGGACTGTAGGTGGTTTAACGTCCAGGCAGACTCCTTCTCCATCTGCCCCATCCATATTCCCCACTGCAGCCCCCTTCATTCCTCCCGCGGCGCTACGATGACATTTCACCTCTCCTACGTGCACTGATTCCTCCTTAATCCGACTAAGAGCTAATCTCTCGTGGAGGGATGTGATCCTCCTGGACTGAACACTGTGTCTGGCCGTGGCAGAGCGGAGGAAGGTCAGCTGACTGGCTGACTTACACACACTTCTGTCACCCTCCCTCCATCCTTTTTGCCTCCACCCTCATCAGACATGGAGCACCTGTCTGGCGCAGGGATCGATCCCGGTGATTAAGACCTCCCCAAACAGGCACATCTCTTCACTACACGTCCGTTTCAATACATTATATAAATAGATGGTCTAATTTCTCTTTTTCTTCCAGCACATCTTTTATATATTAAGCAATTATTTCTCAATGTGCCTCTTTTTTTTTCTCTGTGTGTGTCTTTCTCTCCTTCCCCGTGAGCATCCTTTTGTTTCATTACTGGAGACATATCACAGTGCAGCCCAGCTGGTAATTTAGTGAGCTGTCTGCTTGTGAAAATGTCAAACCTAGGCTTTCACAATAATAGCGTGATGCGCCAACCAAAACTCCTTACTTGGCTTGTGTTAATTAAGGAAGTCCTGCTTGAGTTTTGGAGCCTGAAAGAAATCATAGCATATGTGAGATATGTTTATATTTGTGCGTGTGTATGTTATAGTTTCGTTCTTCTTTTGTTTTCTTGCTCTTTCCTTCCCTCTCTCTTCCCTCCTCCTGAACAAGAGTGGCCATGTAAGCTGCTGAGGTCCCTAAAAGGGGCACATGAAGCCGAATGTTTGTGTGTGTGATGGAGAGACGGAGAGAGAAACGGCCTGGTTGAGTAGAGAGAAGGAGAGGAGGAGGAGGAAGAACTGAATTCTCCGCCCACCCTGAAAAGAGGAGGTGAAACATGGGGATAGAACCATGATGTCACTGGCAGCCAATAGGAAGTGTGGGCTGGGGACTGTTTAAGGCCTGTCAGCTGTCCTGCTCCATCCACATCGGCTGCCCTCCTCTGTGGTTGGTACAGTAAGGCCTGAGCCGGCTTTATCCATAGTCTGCCCCATCTTTGTCCTTTGGCCTCTAGCCTCTGACCTTTGACCCCTGTGCCTGTCCTGGGCCCACATAGCCAAACGCCCTGCTCCCAGTCCCCCGTGCTCATGAGCCCAGCTCTCTGTAGTTGATACTGTGGCTGATTTGCAACCGAAACCGTGTCCCTAAACTAAATATGGTAGAGATTAGATAGGAGACTGCAGTCTGTCATTCCCATGGTTTCCACTCTATCATGACTGCACCGCTTGTGTTTGAAATCAGAAGTGAACGTTAGACTTGCGTCATGGTAAAATCTGATTAACACCCCAACTTAGGTCGAAACTGAGGAGCTGTGTCTGCACTGAGCGTGTGAGAGAAACTTACCGAAAGTGACGTAACCCCCCCAATTTGTACAGAGACTTGTAAACAGTGACGTTTTTTTACTGCACAGGCTTTTTGCTACAGCCATATATGGTGCTGTTGTTCATGCGGAGTTTACTGTTTACTGCACTGTAATGGCTTTTTCATGTAATTGGTGCCTTTTATATTTATACGGTAACCCACACCGGCTGTTTGTCACCTTCAACCGCTCGGAACAAAGGAGATGTTTAAGGAAATCCAGCCCCTGCTTTTGGTATTCAGGCAGTCTTTGATGTCAAGGATCAAGTGAAAAGCAGCGCGTTGTTAAATGCTGCCAAACATTTCCCATCATTGGTCCTCTTTGGTCTTATCAGTGTGCAAACATGACACAAAGTCAGCAGTAAGTGCCTTTTATTCTTGTGTGTTGTTCAGTTGTCCGTGAAGTACCTGCAACCTGCAAGCTTTTAACTCCCTGAGCAGATAGGAAATTGGCAAAACAAGCACGAGGATTGTAAAGAGAATGTTGCAGACCTGCTCTATATGAAAGTGTCAGGGGATACCTTTTGTTGCGTTAATTGAATTGAATGTACTTTATTTCATACAATAAAAATTAAAATATATCAACCTATAAAACAGACTTTAAATAAGCAATTCATTTCAGCAGTTCATGTCTGAAATGGACAACAAAGAAGCAACATGCTTGTCTAGTCCAACCCCTATTTGATACTAATCAGTACTCAATCATATAAACAACTATAAAAATTTGATTAATAGGAAAAACGAAACCTCTGACATGCCTCATTTATGCACAATAAAGCTTTATTTCGCACAGATACCGGATCAATGCATTACCATTTCACTGTGATACCATCTGGGACTGTGGTATCTTATCAGACCATTACACTTGAAAGGACGAGCCTAAAGTCTCAGCGCAGGGCTCTCCAGTTGGAGAGAATAGTCTCAGTGTCCCGTCGTAACAGATGTTAACTCTGGGCACAACTGTCCCTGCTGAACCCGCAGCTTGTCCTTTTTAAAGAACGAGAGCAGCCTCACAAAAAGGATACTGTGTGTACCCTCAAGAAACTCACTGTGAAAATGAAATTAAGTGGAGGAAAAAGGAAACCCTAAATCCAGATGTCATATTTGAAGTGGCTAATAGGACTGTACAGAACGTCAGGCTCCACTGAGGTGGCAGACACTGAGGCGTATATCCCAGAGAGAGGAGGGAGATGCACTGGAGAAATGGGCTGAGCAACGGCATTTCACCGCAGTCTGTCTGCGTGTGCCAGCAACCAGCCACTGTCATCTCAAAGACAAGACTGCAGTCAGACGTACAGACAGAGACTGCAATGTAGCCTAGGTATACAGTTGGGTTGCATGGTCCTAAATATGACCCCCCATGCACACACACACATGCAAACAAACACCAATCCTTACACACACACACACACACACACACACACACACACATACACACATAAACTGAACAGTAATTTCAGGATTTACAGTCCACTGGCTATCAGCTCAGTAATCGACTAATGGCCTTCACAGTGTTTGCAAAGCACTCCATTTTAACCTGGTAGGAATGTTCGCAATGAACACAAACTTATCCCCATCAGCTTTTTTAGCTCAAGGCAAATGTTGCTATGCTTAATCAGGATTAGGGCCTCCTTGAAGTCGATGTGAAATGAAGATGTGTCATTTTGAATCCAGACGTCGTGCCAGCAGGGAGAATGTATGCCGGACGGCGTGCCAGGACGAAGTCTGGGCACCGTGTGCCGCAAAGCTGCAGATGGTCATCTACAGAAATAGGCCTTGGCACCGGAGCCACTACTATTCTGATGCTCTGATGATGATAGGCTGAACCAAGTTTGGGTATGGAGTAAAAATGTTACACGAAGTACTGCACATGGTTGCTTGCGACATTTCAGTCACAGTTTAAAAAAAAAAAAAAAACCAAGGCGTTTATTAAAGTGCTGTGGAGTTTGAGAATCAACATCAGCCCATATGGCTGGAGGTTCTCTCTGGGTAGTTGCCTGTCTGTGGACAGGTGGGTACACAGCCAGGTGTTAGACTGAGCCTGCAAACATCCAGCACCTGAGCCAAATGAAGCATTAAGTTGCTCATTTTATGTGTACAGTTTGTTATGTTTCTCCCCTGTGTTGCGTAGTAAAGCTTGTGTTTGATGGATACCATGTACAGTTTAAACAAGTATCCAAGCTCTGTAGCGATTGTCTTCATGGGTGTCTCCTGTACATTGACAAGAGGGATTAGAGCATGATGTGTTCGAGGCTGCGGGGATGTGAGGGCTTGACACGCTCTCGCTAACCCCTACCAGTCACCCAGCTCGCAAAACAGTCAGCCAACACATCTCTGCAGCCAGCCAGCACAGCACTGCCAGGAAACACACTGTATTTAATGAAGCAGATCTGGGAAGTCAGGTATTTTTAGAAGCCACTTTTAGTGAGAGGAAACACCTCAGAATCTGTGAGGGGGAAAAAAAAAAAAAAACATTGCCTGAATTCTCCCCGAAGTTGCATTTCCCATACTAATGCCTATCTTTGCATCTTACTTAGCTATGCAGCTTGTCACCTTCGGCGCCTGCAACTGATTTCTGTGAATGTCATTATCGAGAGGGGTGAAAACAACAAACATTAGACTGGTGGTATTTTGATTTGCCCCTGCCGAATGGATTGACGGTCACACTGATTTTAGCATTGGAAATGCGGCAGGTGATGCACTTACTTGCCATTCATTGGGTAACAACAGCCACAGAGCAGGCGTCTCTGTGATAATACTTGACTCAGACATGTTGTTTAAGGTGGATCAGAAATTATTCTGTTTGTTACATTTGTATGATTGCGTAGTGGACTTGTTTTTCAAAACCATCCAAGTAATGACAGTCAGTGTGAGTGAGTCCTTAGAGGAAGTTGGATAGTTGCTGGATCAAATGAGGGAGATCGCCGCAGAGGCCCGTCTTCGTGCTACAAATATGACTCTAGGGGTGCTTCTGTCGAGGGATGAACTGGGACTCTGGGACTTTGGGTCTAAATAGATGTCCGGCCTTCAGGGATTCAGAGGTTCAGCTTTGGCCTGGGCTCAGCTATGGGGTCTTTGAAGGGTTTGACCCCACTGATCATGTCTACACTTTTGGATTCCCCATGATGTAGCTCTTTTTTAAAGGGACTTTGGCATGTTAAATTGCACTCTCTTATAAACCTTCATGCCAAATATTTTTCTTCATCTTTCTGTACATGAATTGGGAGCAGCTGTTTTTGTTACTGATTAATCTGCAGGGTTTTTTCTGGACTGTTACGTCCAAAAAATGTTACACAATAGTGAAAATGCTCACTACAGTTTCTTAGAGACCAAGGCAGCTTCTTTAAATTGCTTGTTTTATCCGACCAGATGACATCAAATTAGAAATTTTGAGAAGTTGGAACTGGCAAATATTCAAAATACTAGTCTGAAAAATGACACAGTATTGCAGCAATATTAGAATAGATGCCAATTTGTTTTCCTTTAATGATGGAACCAAATAATTGCCCAACTTGCTCAGCTGTACATGGATTACATGGTGTTCAGATATCTCAGTAGTTTTTTGGTAATAGCCTATTAGTGTCCCTATCTACCGTGTTAAATTTTCTGTTAACTAGAATTAGAGCTTGTGGCTAATACTTAGTTACTTGCAATAAAGTATAGCAAATAATATCTGATTATTCATGTACACTGTATTTGTCATTGTTTTGGGAAAGAGTCACTTTCCTACTGTTTTAATGTGTCTTTAATAGCTTTTAGACCATCATCTACCACTTAAGTGATAGAACACAGAGTGTTTTCACGTGTGACAGAGCTGCATACCTGCATCCTGTTAGTAAGTGCAATCGGCAACAATAACAACAACAACAACAACAACAGCAGCTGCAGTGTTGGGCCGAAGCCTGAGGGTAGAAGGAAGCGATGTTGTTGTGACTGAATGCGAGTGAGGGGAAATGCCACGCATGCCTGAACCTCACAGACCAGCACATAGTTTTGTGAAAAACACATTGCTGGTCTTTAGTGGGCATGGGAGTGGAAGAGACCCAGAAACACTGGGACGGGGAGGAGTGGGCTCACACACACACCTTTGTGCGCAGGACTGAACAGAGATTTAGCCAAGCTTTCCTGAGCCAGCTGTCTGCATGAGAAAATCACATCATGACGCTGTGCACTAGTGTTCCCTCTCCTGAAAAAAAAAAAAAAAAACTCTGATCAGCAGAAAGGTCGATCTTGCCGAACATGCACAGCCAGACACACTCCGTCTGAAAAGGTGGAAAACACCACTTTAGATTAGATCAGTCCATCCCAACACTTGAGACTCTGTTGCTGTAGCGGCAAGACAGCGCTGGAATCTCTGATGCGGTTTGCCTTTGGCTGTGAGCGGAGGAAGCATCCTCTCTCTGGCCGTCTGGGCTGATGTGGTTTAAACAAGTGTCTGTAGTGATCCACTGGGGGCTCCCAGGGAGGATCGGGTTGCCGGATGAGGATGTGGCCTGATGGAGCTCAGGGAGCTGGGGGGTCGGCCTGCGATCCGGGCTGCAGCAACCCCTGATAGGCCTTCCGTCTGCTACTGTGCTCCTGTTCTGCTACCTTACTGTCTGCTCGCAGCTCTGGTAACCTGAGCTCAGCGGCCCTGACTCTGTGCAGAGTGGGAGGCTTTGCATCCCCACAGTGCAGTGGATTATTGTAGTGTGCAGCAGAGTGAATACTTGGGTAAATGGAGGTGATGTAGAGATAAATTTAATCATGTCCTAATGGAGCTATGGGCCCGTTTACATTGTGGAGCAAGGACAGGCGGTGTGATTGACACTTAACTACAGCTACTATAATAACCTCCTTTAAAATCATGCAGTCACAGCAGAGTATGACCTTTGTTGTCATTGTACAAGTATGAGATTTAGTTTGCAACATCCATCATAATGCTATAATAAATAAGGTTTTATTTATATATGTAAAGACACACACCCCTGTAAAAATAAAATATAAATATATCTAAATAAAATAATTATTATAATACAATAATATATATAACATACATACAAAAATTGAATTCTAAATATATAAATAGAAGTAATAACAGCTTAAACTTAAACAAAACCAAAAGAGGGAAATAAATGTTTCCCAGATTAGCTGAAATTTCTCTCGCTTGCTGTCCCTCAAATATCTTATTTTCTCAAGATGAATAAAGCTCATCAAGTCATGTACCTCGATGTCATGAGTAGGTTTGAGTTTGTATGATCTAGTTATTAAAGTAGAAAAGGCGAGGGCACCCTGGTGAAGATTTGAAAGTTTTGTGCTTTTTGGGGAGAGGCCAAAAAGTGCAATGAGTGGGCACGGGCTGATTACAGAGCCCAACACTGTTGACAGAGAGGTAAAGATAGATTTCGACAAAGCAAGCAGAACATCTGTAGCAGTGTGGCTGGTGCCTGGCTACATGTGTCACACGTAGGATCTGTATCTGGCTTTATCTTTGCTAATCTGACTTTAGTCCAATATATGCGATGCCAAAATCTCAAGGCACACCTGTATTTATATCTGTGTACAACAGCTTCTGTAACGTGCTTTATCACTCTTATCACGACATAAGACAATAAAAATAAGAAAGAAAAGACAGGTAGCTGCCATGATACTGTCTACTCTTTTAGTGGTAGGTGGTGTTCGCTGGTGCTTGCTTGTAATTTGCTTCGTACAGTAAAGTGATCCATTGTCCCACTCATGGCTTTCTCCTTTTTATTGTTATCATCCCTCACACTGGCTGCCAATCAGGGCTTTTGACGTGTCACACACTTATAATTCCTACGTGTAAACGGCGACAAATAGGTTCCCCGTGAAGGTTTTTTAAATTAAATGAGTTGTGTTGTGGATGAGGAAGAGAGACTTGCAATAACGTTATCAAGTGCCGACACAACTCCCTTATTGTTGACATTCATTTCTAAATTGGTGTCAAGGTGCATTTGGGAAGGGAGTCTTGGAAACTCTGGAGCAATTTTCCTGACAAAATCTCAAATCTGGAAATACTGAAAATGATAGGTTTTAGGGAGGTTAAACTGTAAAGACAGTTAGGAGAGGTTTGCAAAAAATTCCATCTATGTTTAGGTCTTTAAATGTTCTAATGCCCTTTTTAGACCAAGAAAAATAAAACTTGCTTTTGATTAACTGTCTTAAAATCACACTCAGCTGACGTGTGTTACTGTCTGCAGACTACCTTTCATTTTCATCTGAGCTTCCCAGTCATGTTTTGTTATTTAGCTGACGTTCCAGCTCAGAGTCAGCACTATTTACAGGAATAATCTGAGTAAGGCTTGTTGTTGAATAAGCTACGTCTGTTCAGGTTTTCCCTTAACTTATGGTTTCTCCGAAATCTGTGGAAAAGCCATGCTTAATCACTATGGTTACAACTCCCCCCTCCGAATGCCTGCTCAAGAGAGGACTTGTTTACCATCTCTGCTCCAGACTCAATAACATGTCAATCATCGGGATTAGAACCTCCCCTGCCCACCTGCTATTGGTCCAGCCGATCGCTCCCAGTTTAACCCCCACCCTGCTCTTCCCAGACACCCTCCTCCCTGTCGTCCCTCCCCTCGAGCCCCACTGTGAATAATGAATGATTTCCCAACTGTCTGTCACGCTTCCTACTTATCTTTAGTGACGCAGGGAAAACGCACTGTGCTTTGATATCTCGGGAAGAATACACTGTTTAATCTTTCATCAGATCGTTTTTATGTTTTCACTCGGGCTGACACCTTGGGATTGGTTCGGGAAAATCACACCAGTTTACCAAATTCCATATGTTTGCACACTATACTTCATCCTCAGACGGGGCAGTGTCCTGCTGGCAGTAAACGTGTCACCAGCCTCCCAATGTAAACAGTGTAGTAGTCACTTACACAGCGTGCTCTCTAGCAAACGGGACATGACTCGCATTCAGATGAGGAGCGCTGCTGCACTGCAATCCTCTTCCTCTCAAGCACCAGCGTCCTTATTCAATAAAGTAATGCTCCTTTTTTTTTTTTTTTTTTTTTTTTTGGAGAATGCAACTTTGAACCCCTTCACCCATTCTCCTGCTACACACAAACACACACACAGACACACACCACAGAACCTTCTCCAGGCGGACAGTGTTGAAATCTAGCCATCTTGTTATCAGATTGAAGCAGCTTTTTTTTTTTGATACAGACTATGGGGAAAGAGGAAGGGTAAGGCATGCTTGATGGGCCCTGTGTCACATGACCCTGAACCCCCCTTGCATCCTGCGCTTTAAGAAGGCAAGGCCAGCCTGACAGAGAAATGAATTTGATGCTTGCTGCCTCTTCTGCTTTACTGCAGTCTCATTTTTTTTTTTTTTTTGTGCAAGACCAGAACTTCCTCGCGTGTTATTTTATTTTCAGCTTTATGTTCCTCTTTTCTTATCTCTCATTTCACCTCCATGATCATGTTTGTTGCCAAAATAGCCTCCTCATCTCAGGTTTCTGTAGTAATTCCTGAAATTATTATTGTGTTGCTGCAGCGGAACAAGGGATTAACATTCCCCCCCTTGAATCCTCTGCGGCCTGACACATTCTGCGGATTCCTCGCATAGTCCAGAGACTGGAGGACACCTTTAGAACAAAAAACAAACAGTGCACAGTGCTTGTCTGTCTCTCTCAGCACTGTCGCCTGTGCCTCTCCCCTCGCACTGCTGCTGTATTTAATGGCGGTTGTAGGGGATGCATGAGCTGCTCAGAAGGAGACTCCTCAGTGCTGACTGTCGCCTCGCTTACTATTGATGAAATGGACCCGGCCACTCCACGTGTTGCAGTGCTCTGGTGAGCAGCAGGGGCAGGCCGGTGGTTGGCTATGGTGTCTGACCTTACTGCTCAGGGAGAGAGCAGGAGGGGAGGGGGGTTGTGTAACTACTGTATGAGAGGAACAACATCATAAACCTCCCCACCCCCACTCCCAGCCGTTTGACTTATTTGACTCCACAGCCTCAGAGCATTGACAAAGTTTTTGTCTCTGCAGTTTGTTCCCTGCAACAGTTACTTCATGTGACACATTGTGTACTTAAGTAAGGTCAAATCCCAGCCTGCTGATGCTTCTGATTTATTCCTGCTCATATCAAACATCCCATAAGGAGACTGCAAGGATGATGACGTCTTATCTTAAGAGGAGCCCCGTGTTAGGTAGTCCCTTTCCTTTGAAGTAGTGGAAACCTACAATGCCCTGCATAGCTATGTGTAGAGAGCAGCAGCGTGGAAATAGGGCCGCATTAGGAGCATCTATAAATAGAGGATTGTATCCTTGATACCACGGGTTGTTTGGTCACACAGTGAAACCGGGTCGACTTATATGGATTTAAGGCAGCGACTCCCCCTCCCTCCACTTTCTTCTGGTGGAAGGTATGCATGTTTGGAATTTCTCTCCATTGAGGAATCTGTTAAAATGATGCGGGAGAGGAAGGGACCTCCTCCAATAAGGCTCATTAGAGTTTGCCTTGGCTGCCCCCTTTTGGTCGGATTCCAAGAAAATGAAGCCTCCCTGATGTTCCTCTCTCTTCTTCTTCTTTTTTTTTTCTCACCCTGCAAATGTGCAACACTGATCTGCCCGCTTTAAACACTCTAATGTGAGCATCATATTTCCAATCAAATCACAGCTGTCATGTGAGAAGCTGTGTGTCTTGGCGTTTGACGCTGTAGTTTTAAAAAAAGATCGTTGCTGTTTGTTTTGGAGCAGATCCAGGATAGTTAGATACACTATTCATGAGGTACCGCAGAGCCGGTCAACTCCTGGTGTGGCGGAGTGTGTACGTAGAACACAGGAGAGGCCATAGAGCTAAATACTCTACATTATGAAAACACTCTTACTGCAGTAACTGCTGTGTAATCTCAAGGCCTGTCTTATCAGGAGAGTGTTGGAAATTCCTGAGGTGCTGCAGTGTATTGAACCTAAAGATACTGTATCAGGTCTAGTGAATGAGATTTTCTTTTAAGGAAATACTCTTGTTTTTTCTTTTGTCATAGAATCCTGAAGAAATTTTCCAAACCGCCCATGTCACCTCTCCTGCCCTATTAGATTTGACTGAATGTGAGAAAGAACGGCAAGTATTTGGGAGACTTGTCAGGAGTGGGAACGATCATTCCCCTTCCCTCATGGAGCGAAACTGGAGCTGGCACCGTGGGAGTGTGTGTGTGTGTGTTTGCTCTGCAGCATTACTGTAGTGCACCGTCACGTTCTTAACCTACACAGATGTTTTTGTAAAGCAACATGAAATATTCATCAAGAGATTAGCTCAGCAGCCGGCTTCATTTTCTTGACTGATTCACAAAGCGAACCAGCGATGCTCCGACACCCGTGTTTAATTTAAAAGCAAATAAACAAGCGGAGCTCCTTTTCCTCTCCGCTATCTGGCACACACATACCAACTCGCATGTGCACACATGTCACACACACACGCACACTCAGTTTTCATCATGTGCACTCCTGTAGATGCATCTGTTATGGCCGACGGCGGAATTATTGACACTGATGACAGTGTAGTAATACGTGTAGTGTGACAGTCTTGCACATTATAATAATACACGTGAAAGAGAGTGGTAGAATGTGTGTTTTCGTGTACTTTTGTCTGAGCGTGTATGGTTGTGTGTGCATGCACATTTTCTTCTAGCTCTGGCTTTGCACCAGGAGGCGGTTGCTAAGGAACCAGGAGTGCTGTGCCTCTTATTTCAGTTCAGTTCAGTGTAGTTCAGTTCAGCTTTATTGCCCCTGTGTGGAAATTTGTCTTGCAGGAATAACAAAGAGCATAACAATAAATAGTAAACACTTAAGGCAGTAATACACAAACAACACAAGGGTTTGGGGGAGGCAGGTCTTTGCTGCCTGCACAGTTTCTAATATGCAAAAAGAGCTTTCAAATAAACTATAATCGATTGCTTATCTGTGAAACATTTCCCAAAAGAAACCTGAAACTCTGACTCAGACTTTCCCAGGGCAGCTCTTTATCTAGACAGAGGCTCCTCAAACAGTGAACAATCATTAGCAGAAAGCACCTTGTCACCAGGCCTTTCACAATCATTCATACAAGGGCAGACACACACACACACACACACACACACACACACACACACTCCAGGTGCTTTTTCTATGGAGTGGACTCGTCTGAAACTAGGACACCCCGGCCTGCAGTGTCTCAAGATTAGTTAGCAGTGGGAAATCATCTGCTTTCTCCCTTTTACATCTGCTTTTGCAGAAGTGCCTCTCTAAAAATAGGCGACAGTAAAAATGCTTTTGAGCATTGAAAACAGAAGACGCCTCCCATTCACCTATTTCATCTCCGTCACTGTTAATCTGAGTGTAAAGCCGATGAGATCAGGAGTAGTTGGTAAATCTACAAAACAAGCACTGACCTAATTTCCATCTAATTACCTGAATGAGTAACTTTTGTCTATTCCGTGTCAGAGTTTGGCTTCAGAAAGACTCGCTCTCTACAGCTGCAGGCTGATATATGACTGGTCATTTTCTAAGCAGTGCTCAATAAATCTGACAAACTGTAAGGATGCACAATCTGTCAAATGTCTGTCCCAAGCAACGGGAAAATGCTGCGTGTTATTGATAACATATTGTTGTGGGTTTGGGTTTCTCGGTGATGCGCAGTAAACAGCGAGGAGCTTCTATTATTCATGTTGCTCAAGCTTAATTTGAAACACCCCACACAATCGTTTTTCTGTCGATTTCTCTCACAGCCTGGAAGGACATACGGTAGTTCTTTCGTAGAGACACTAGTGGTAGTGGGAGTGTTTTTTTTTTTTTTAACTGCAGTTGTCTTTTTTCCATTATAGAAGAATATTAATGACAAGATGATATATTGGTTCTGTCTAAACAATCCACTAATAAACTTTGATTGCAAAGATGTTCAGATTTCATGTAGTTCTGTTTTTTAGTGGCTCTCTGGTTGCAGATTTGGCTTAAAAAAAAGCGAGGTGTACCTAATAAACTGGCAATTGAGTGTATATGTGCACATATTGGGTATGCACACGAAATCCATACTTCTCTTTAACCTATTTATGTATGCGTTCCGGCCTGTTACCAAGCAGTTATAACAAAACACATCTTAGTATCATTGAAATCATTGTCTACGTTCATCATTTACTAAGTTCTGAAGCTATTTAAGATTTGTACTTGACATTTAAATCACAATCTGTCCTTTAAAGGCATTACTTCTGTACCCTTTTGACCTTTGTCATCCTTGGTGTTGTAAGAGCGCCCAGGAGAAACTGTTAACTCCACCCAAAACTGACCTCTTCCCCATCTTTCTCTGTCTCCTCCAGTATGCCCACAACACTGCAAGCTCGCCTGCACAGACAAGGGGGAGTGCTGCCACAGCCAGTGCCTGGGCAGCTGCACGGAACCCAACAACGACATGGCGTGCTCCGCCTGCCTCCACTATTACCACGAGGGTCGCTGTGTGCCGGACTGTCCCCGGGACACTTACAAATTCGAGGGCTGGCGCTGCATCACCATGGACCTGTGCTCCCAAGTGCACCTGCCCGGCGACACTCACTTCGTCATCCACGGGGGAGAGTGCATGCCCGACTGCCCCTCTGGCTTCACCCGCAACGAGACTAATCGGTAAAGACATACCCTTCACTCCTAGTTAAGCTCCTGGTGATTTGGAAATGTCATGTCAGGTGACACACTGAATGTACGAAATATTAGGACGGGCTCCTTGAAACATTTTGCAGTATATCCAAGATTTCTCAAGTGTTCTTTGTTTAATGTTCCGAGTTTAATTCGTTCGGCATCTAACCTGGTCTTTTACACACACAGAGCCAGAGGTCTTAGTATTATTTCCTGGCTAATTTCTGGGTGCAGAGCAGTGTGGTTTCTCTTCAGTATTCACAGACACTAAAGCCACTTGTGTTCACTGTGTACTCCTGCATAATGAATTCATTTGCATAAAATATCCTTGAGCTGAACTTCACCTGACCTGGGCCTTCACGGGCTCCTTTCTTAAAGTAGGACTCAAAGCTGGAAGTGCAAGAGGTCAAGAGCATGTTGGACTGTTAACGATTCAAGTTTAGACTTCTCAGACTGTTTAGAAAGAGTGAAAGGTGCTCAACATAGTGCCTTGTTTTCACCACTCTACAGATTAATACTCAATGGTTTTAAGGAGAGACTCAACCAAAATGTCCACTTGACATTTCCTTTGTTTGACATTAACCCAGAACAAGAAAACTTCTTTGTGTGCAACGTTCCTCCCTGTTTTGTCTCGTCAATTCCCAAACTTTTCACGCAGACACTGCTGCTGTATATTTTTTGGCCATACCACGGCTGTTTTGTCTCTGAGGTCAATGCAGTGAGTCATTCTCTCACGAAACAAGAGTTCAGATGAGGGCCCATAAAAGATTAAACTCTCCGTGTGAGAGGTGACCTTGTATCATGCACTGAATTTATTTGCCTGAATCCTTTGGAATGCTTGGGAGCTAGGGAGTGGACGAATGATTTCAGGGTGAGGTAGAAAAGTTCACAGAAGATTTTGCTCATTCTCTGACAGTTCCAACTTTTTTCTCTTTCTCCTTATTTACTCCCTCCTTCTTGTTTGTGCTGTGTACAGCATGTTATGCAATGCCTGCAACGGCCCGTGTGATAAGCCCTGCACATCACCTGTCATTGACTCTGTGGATGCTGCTCAATCCCTGAAGGACTGCACTGTCATCGAAGGCAACCTGGACATCAACATCCGCCGTGGAAGTGAGTGAAGCTTTACAGAAGCATAGTGCTTTTAAAGGTTAACTTAAGTATTTTTCAACCTTGACCCTATTTCTCCATGTTTTTGTGTCTAAGTGACAAATGTGATGGAAACGGTTTTGGAAGTTGGTCCAATATTTGGCAAGAGCACTGCAGCTGGCAGTGCCAAAACAGGCTGCAATGTAACCAGTAAGGGCATTCGTGCTCCATCAGTTCATGTCCACTTAAGCCCTGTTTCCACCAAAGATTTTGGGTATGGTACCTTAGGAACCAAAAGTAACCCTTCAGACATGGTACCTAGACCCTAGGTCCGCTTAGTGTTTCCACCACAAACAGTACTCTTTCATGTGGGTGGAGTTGTTGTCCCTTATTGCTCCGTCCAGCTGTATTTCCTCATTTATCAGTATGCACCTCATTTATTGTCCACAGAACAGGCTGCAGTGAGTCTGTCTCGATGGGATATTTAAAAATGGCGGGTTTGTGTATTAAGTCCATCGAAGGCAAAAATATCTGGTCGAAATTTATATATATATTTTTAAATGCTTGAAGATCAACTCATAACTAAAAGTTTGTGTCATATAAAAACTAAAGTAATGGTCAAAGTTGTCACATTGAAATTTAAGTTGTGTTGATGGATTCACATCATCACCTCATGCACTGAGTAACATTACAAGTAAACGCTCCATCTTAAAAGCCACTGGCCTTTAGCCCAGTGTTTACTAATATGTGTAAAACTCTCCACAGTAGAACAGAGATTACACGAGCCTCAAAACCAGCCACAACTCGACCCTGAGCAGAGTGACGTCCTCTGTTGACCAGTCAACAGACTGCAGTGTTCACAGCTCCACTTTTTAGTAAAGGAGATCTGTGTGCTAGGTACCCCAACAGAGGGAGGACCAAAAATGGGGACAGTACGGAACGGTTCATTTGGTACCATCCACAACGTTTTTACCAAACTGAGCTGAAGCGTGTCGCACTGCTTGGTGGAAACGGGGCTTTAAAGTATTTGTTTTTGCCACAGACAGGCTTAAATTGTTATTCTAAGTGTCTGACAACATTTTGGAAAGGAGAAAGATCCTTTTTGTTGAACCAGAAACAGCCCAATATCACTATCACCAAACCCACCAGACTACATTTAAATAAACATTAATTTTATCATCATAAAACACACTCCATTCAAAGTCAGTAGAATCAAAATAAATCTCACAAAAGCCACCTTGGTTTGTTTGTCCACTGTTTCAACAATCCACAACTCTGGTTTGGTTGAAATAAGCCTTTAATTCACCCAGTTAGATGTGAAAATATACCGGTTCTATGCACACTCGAATTACCATGTATTTAAATGGAGTCTGGTGTGTTTGCCGATGACCATTTCAGGGCTGTTTCTCAATGAACAAAAAAGATCTTACTCTTTAACAAGGAAGCTGACCTCTGTAGGGTTCCTTTGAATAAAGTTGTCCTCGAGTGGTTACATTGCAGCTTGTTTTGATGCTGCCGGCTGAAGCAGTGTTGCCCAATACTGGACCAATTTCAAAAATGTGTTTGTCCTATCGGTCACTTTGACACACAGACATAAGAAAATAGGGTAGAGGTTGGAAAACACCAAAGTTACCCTTTAGTGGCACATATAATGTAAATCTTGTAGCGTAACTAAGCTTTGTAGACCGTACTACGCTACACAAGCAGGCTCATTTTTAATTCAGCTACAATCTCTCATACAATATACTATAGCCACCCATTATGATACTAACCTCGCTACACTTGACTGCCCAGCGAATATTATGATTACTGATACAGATAAAGTTGAACGGCTGTGTGGTCTAAGCTGCTGGGATCCGCAGTGAGGGCCACAAAATCAACATTACATCTGCTTCCTGCACTCTAACCCAATTATCACATTATGCTATAATGCTGTTTATTTGTTCAGTTGACAGGGCAGCTCACGAGCTAATCTCCACATATGATAAAGCTCATCGGGATATTTGCATTAAGAGCTAGCCTGAGTGTCATAGTAGCAGTGGAGATCCCTGTGGATTTCTTTTTTTTTTTTTTTCAATGTGGCTCTCTGCTTTGCATCTGAGTGTGTTCATCCCCTGTCCCCAGATAACATAGCGTCTGAGCTGGAGAGCTTCATGGGATTGATTCAGAAAGTGACGGGCTATGTGAAGATTCGACACTCCCACGCACTTGGCTCGCTGTCCTTCCTCAAGAGCCTGCGTTACATCAATGGGCAGGAACTCATCGACAAGTATGTCTGCGCTGTTTGTCTGCACTTTGTGTCTGTGAATGTGAGCATGCTTGTCTGCGTGGTGACTGAGGGAATTAGAGGACATGAGCAGACCGCAGCCTAGCAGGGAGGTTGCCACCAACGTATCACTGAAGTTACATAAATGTCAGAGTGACTGCTTGTTGAATGAGTGTCTGCCCCGGACGCTGAATGCGTGCATTAATATAAGTTTATAAGTCTAAATATACCAGCATCTTGTGTATTGCAGTGTCATTTTTTAAATGATTCACTAAGTCCTGCAGACAGGCTAGATAAGTGATTGTGGCTACAAATGGAAAGTCTCAGGTCCATTAAACTGTGATATCAGCAGCAGTCTTATTTATGAGGGAAAGCTTTTTTGGTAATGGCCAAAGGGGTCATGGGAAATCCTGTCGCCCTTCTTGTTGTCGTTTCTCCCAGGGTACAGTTTCACTCAGAGGAATGCTGTTGAGGATGGCAGACATTCCTCTCGCTCTGGAGGTGTTCTGCTGTGTTACTGACAGCTGCAGCTCAGAGTGTTAGCACGGCACTGTGTCTGTTTCATGTCCTCCTCTGTACAATCCCAGGCTCATTGTGTGTCAGACACACAAACCTGACCTCATGTGACGTCTACCTGTTTCAGTGCTTAACGCTGCCACCAGGTGGCAAAAAAAAAGATGTTTTTAACCACATTTCTGACAACTTAATCTCTCAGAAAACATGTTCACTTACAATAAAACTACCTTTTTGTTCATCTATTAGAGACGGTTTTAACCTCTTGTTGATCTCCTTCCGTTATCAGCATGTATGCATTCTCCGCCATCAACAACCAGCACCTGCAGCATCTGTGGGACTGGAATCAGCACAACCTGACTATTGGGAATGGACGTCTTTTCTTCCGACTGAACCCCAAACTGTGCATGTCTGAGATCCACAAGATGTGGGAGAAGACAGGCATAACTGTGAGGCCAGAGGAGGGAGATTTCCGTAACAACGGTGAAAGAGCCAGCTGTGAGTATATGCAGTATATTTTGATCTACACTCTTTTTGTGAGTGTGTACAGTCATGCAGTACGTGGGGACATTAAAGAGGAACTACACCCATTTTAAAAATTTATACATGTTTTTCTTACAGTCTAAGACAGTCCAAAAGTATTAGTTAACATGAATAACTCTCCTTAATCACAAAAATTGAGTGCTAAATTGAGTGTGATGTCATAGGGTATAAATTCTGGAGCTGCTCCATAGACAATGAATTAGGGAGGATGTTATAGATGACACTGAGAGAACCCAGGGGAATGTTCTGAGTATTTGGGTACATTTGTAGGGCAGCTGTGGCTCAGGAAGTAGAGCAGATCGTCCACCAAGCACACTAAGCACATGTCGAAGTGTTCTTGGGCAAGATACTGTGCACCAAATTGCTCCTGATGACTGTGTCGTCGGTGTGTGAATGTCTAAAAAGTGAGCAGGTGGCAACTTGGGTGGTAGCCTTGGCCAACAGTGTGTGAATGTGTGTGTGTGAATGGGTGAATGCGACACATAGAGTATTCATTGTCTATGGATCAGCTCTAGACTTTGTATTTCATGTCATCACAAGTTTGAGACTAACTTTTCTGGTTTCTGGCTTTGAGAGAGAGTAGCTCATGTTCACAAATATTGATCGAACTTTCCAAGGCCATGGAAATAACATATTGTAATTATCATATCGGTTGTGTTCCCCTTTAAAAAAAAACATGACATGTCATTTAAGTATTTTATGTGTCTCACTGAGTGTCCTGCTCTGTTGCAACAGGTGAAAGCCATATCTTGAAGTTCAAGTCTAACATCACAACGAGCCATACAATCAAGCTGTCTTGGGAGCGCTACCGGCCACCATACTACAGAGACCTCATCAGCTTTATAGTCTACTACAAGGAGTCGTGAGTACTCAGAAGACAAACAAGTCATTGGAGTGTAGGCTTTAGGGGCATCTATTGGCAGAAATGGTATATAACTATGTTGTCATTAGTTTATAATCGCCTGAAAGTAGAATCCTTTGGTACCTTAGAATGAGTGGGTCATCCTCTACGGAGTCCGCCATGTTTATCTGCAGTAGCCCAGATCAGACAAATGAAACACTGGCTCTAGATACGGCCATTCACATTTTCTCGTATTTGTGTTGGCCACCTTTGGCTCTCCTACAAGCTGGGCACATGGGAGAAGTTTCAGTTTTGCTGGATGCCACTAAATCCTACACACTGAATCTTTAATGTCTCAGACACAAGGTTCCACTCAATCAGAGCATTTTTAGGACAAACTAAATCTCACATGATCATATCTGTCTGGTTTTACATATTTTGCCCCAGTCACTGCAAACTGTGTGCACCTCATTTTACTGACAACCATTTTCCAAAGAGAATGTTTGAGCGCTTGGATGGCTTTCCTGCCTTCGAGGCACTCAGATGACCAACAGAAGAATTCCTCTAATGCAGTACAAACAACAAAATTGACAACATCATGTTCACAACATCCATGTCTGCTTATTGTTTGAGATCTGGGTTTGATTACCTGTCAGATTCTCTAATTGTACTTGTACTCAGTGAAACAAAAAGCTGACTTGAAGGTAGGTAATCACCCAAAAATTGCATGGTTTGCTTTGTAAAATGGTCCCGGAAATGTCCAACAACAATTGGCAAACATGAATCCTATCTTCAAACATGACCTAGAATGTTTTTTACTTTCGTACTAGATGTCATGGATGTCATTTCTTTTGTAAATGGTGAACATGTTGTGTTTAGTCCTTTTTGTCAGTGCAATGTTTTGTGCCTTCACCAGCCCTTTCCAGAACATCACAGAGTTTGACGGGCAGGATGGCTGTGGCTCAAACAGCTGGCACATGGTGGACGTGGATCTCCCTCTGGATAAAATCATTGACCCAAAAGTCACTCTTCAACACCTCAAGCCCTGGACCCAGTATGCTATTTTTGTGAAGGCCATTACCCTGCAGGTGGAGGACAAACACATTACTGGAGCAAAGAGTGATATAATCTACATTCGCACACGGCCATCCCGTAAGTCTGTCTGTGGAAATAATTAGTGATTGCAATGCTGCATTCTAATTACTGAACAACATTTTAATCTAACATACTGTGACTTTGTCTCTATTGCAGTGCCGTCTGTGCCCAAAGACGCCCGTGCATATGCCAACTCCTCAACAAAGCTAATGGTGAAGTGGTCACCTCCAGTCTTTCCCAACGGCAATCTGACCTACTACCTCGTCCGCTGGCAGCAGCAGCCTGAGGACAGGGAGCTCTACCATCATAACTACTGCTCCAAAGGTGTGCATGAGTCATTCTACAAAACAGCAACCATCTATTTATTGTCGGAGCTTTGCTACTGAAAAGTCCTTCCTTATAATAATAATAAAAAAAAAAAACACAGCCAGACATTGTTGGAAATACATTCATTTGCTTTCACTTTCAGGTCTGTCTGTTATATATGCACCTCCAACCAGCAGCTAGTTAGTTTAGCTTAGCATAAAGACAGGAAACAGGGGGAGTCTGGTTAGCTGTTTCCAGTGCTAAGCTAAGCTAACTAGCTGCTGGCTGTAGCTTCATATTTACACACAAACATAAGAGTGGTATCAATATTATCATCTTATTCTCAGCAAGAAAGTGAATATATTTATTGCTCAAAATGTTAGATTGTTCCTTTAAAGGTGTACTATGCGGGATTGTCGGTAACTGTTTGTGAACACGCTCGCCACCATAAGCTAAAGTTTCGCCTTGCTAAAATTTGTCTCTTGATGCCTGCTGCCTATGGTCTGGCACCTGGTTTCTACCTTTTTATAAAGTCCCAAACTTACCTGAGCGCTGGTTACACACCCATAAGTGTCCCAAAAAAAGAAAATGAGAGGAAAACAAGAAAATAAAGGCAGAGGGCAGAGTATCTGCAGGAATACACACCACCACAAACTACTAGTGGATCGTAAGTTGATGACTGAGAGGGATTATTTCTGTATGACTCTCTACATTGTTTGTTAGGAAAATGCTGCATAGTATATCTTTCATACTGACACATAACTTTGTGCAGGAAGTGTGTCAGAATCTATTATAAGCAGCTGTTTTGATGATGCAGAGTGCTTCCTGTTGCTAACCCCTCTTGGTTTCTCCTAAAACAGAGCTGAAGATCCCGATCCGTTTCCCAGCCACGGGGTTCACAGACATGGAAGACAACACCAAGCCCACCAAGTCAGACCTGGCGGGGGCAGAGAAGGGCCCGTGTTGTGTTTGCCAGAAGACGCCTGAGGAGAAAGACCGGGAGAAGGATGACCGTGTCTTCTTTAAAATCTTTGAGAACTTCCTTCACAATGCCATCTTTCTGCCGAGGTATAGTAACTCACAGACGTAGATGAGATATAATATCAGCCTCACAGTGGTCTCCCTAAACTGTTTACAGCTCCTGCTCTCTGCCTCCTTTCATTCTGTGTTGATGGCCATCAAAGAGCTGAACTTGTTTGTCCTGATTGGGCAAAGTGAGGGATGAGGTGGCGGCCCGGGTCGTAATGGCTCCTCTGTGGAGCTGACAGGATCCGAGCACGGGGGCGTAGAGGGACCTGACGGGGGCTGAGCCGGCCCGCTGGGCTCGGCCCTTTTGTCGGGCGGCGCAGATGAGGAGACACGCTGAGTAGGATCCAAAGCCTTCTCAGTGCTCTTGTGGCTTCACGTTGCCGTGGCAACAGTGGCACGGGGGATGTTAGGACCTAGCAGGCAGCAATTTAGGCAACACAAACAAACCCAGGAGAGAGATGTGATTAAGGAGTCTGAAGGGCCTAGTTTGGCTGCACACTCGTAGCTGCTCAAGCTTTTGTTCCCCACAATAGGGACTGACATCTGTGTTGTGTTATCATTTAACTTGCTCGTGGCGAAGGATGTTTCACTGTTTCAAAAACTCTCTCTCCGTTCTCCTCCCACCCTCCTTTATTCTCATATAGACAGCCACACACAATCTGTGCATTTTGTAGATTGGAGCTGTTACACTCCATCAGCAACATCCATCTCAGTGAAATATGGAGACCTTTTGATATACTTGTTGCCTCCTGCGAAGAACACTCAGCAGGTATCTTATAAATCCATAGCCTTAAACAATGCCTTTGAGCCTCCAAAGTTCATTCATTCAAACAGCGTTACAGTGCCCTTCTTTATTCCTTTGCAACGCTCTTGTGGAATTGGATCGATATGTCTTTGGAGGAAGAATAATAAAACAGCTTTCTGTTGTAATTGAACTCATATCTGCCCCCCCCCCCTTCCCTCCTCTTCCTCCTCTCTCTGGCTGTGTTGATTTGTTATAGTATAGCTGTCTAGGAAACAAGCGGATGGCAGGTCCCGGGCCTGCAGCGAAGGGCTCAGCCTGTGTATGCACAGACTCTCCACTGTAACAGAGCCAGCATTATTACAAACCACTCCAGGGAAAGGGCTCCGAAATCAGGGAGGTTTTTTCAAAAGTTCAGGGTTTAGACCCGGGGTGAGGGGAAAGAGGGCGGGTGAAAACAGAAACAGAAAGAAGAGGAAATGTTTTCCATTCTGTTCCCCTCCACTCGGCACTCCTCTCCTCCTCCCCTTGCACGCTCTCTTTGTCCGGGACTTTTTTCTGTTTTTTTTCTGGAGTGAGACAGCTGCCAGGAAATGTACAGTGAATCCATCTGGAATTCAAATGAATGAGGGAATAGCCCCATCAGCGATAGAAGACAAACACAAAGTAAGGAAGGCAGACTGATTTAGTGGTGGAGTGGGAGGGAGGGTGGCTGCACAAAGAGGATGGCTGCCAGTGTCTGTTTAGGAGACGTTGTGGTACGATCCAAAACCTGTTATCAGCTGACTGAAGCATTTATTTACTGTAATCGCCTGCTGTTGAAACTTATGATGAATATATACGAGATTAGATGATAAGGACTCCCTGGAAGTTATCTCTTCTGTCAGATCCAGACATCTTTCGCTCTTCTCTGTGAGCCTGTAGTATGTGCAGGCTAAAGGCTAATAATGTGCCCTACTCACCACAGACTGAATGTGTAGTCACGGCTTTCCTCTCTGGATTCCATTGCGTAAAGGTAGATCTTTTTTTAGCGGGCGAGGTCAGGACACTAACTGTAGTAACTCACTAGTTATAAGGTCATGCTTCAGTCAGCTGAAGAGCTTTCTCACAGTGTTCGGACCGCCCTGCTTAACCACAACACTATCATTGCACATACAGAAATTGGATCCCTCAAGTTGTCTTTCATCTGGCCTCTTGGTGGGGTCTATCCATCTATCTTCCTCTTTTTCTATCACTTTTGATACAGGATAGCTCAAGGTTTACTAGTGCAAATCTGCGTCCCTCCATCCATAACTCTCCTGTCAGTTTTCATATCTTTTTTATGTGTTTTCCAGTAGTAACAGTAGCAGTTTTCGAGTGCTGGACTTTGAGATTGTACCGCTCCACTTATAACTGCCAGAGATGAATGTTGACATGTCAGTGCGACTGGTCTTTCCCACGGATCTTTCTGTGTCTGTGAACTCATGGTGTAGGTGTATGTCTGCTCAGACACAAAAGATGCTTTGCTCAGTCTGAGCTGAGAATTTTTATTACTCCCGGTAGAGCTGAATAATAAGTTGATTACCAGATAAATGAACAGCAGCTCTTTTAATAATCTAATTTTAAGCAATTTTAAGCAAAAATGCCAAAAAAAATCTCAGTGTCCAGCTTGTTATTTGTGATGAGTTTGTCTTGTTTGATAGTAAATTGAATATTTTTGGATTTTGGAGTGTTAGCTGGACAAAACAAGTACCTTTTAGGAATCACCTCGGGCTAGAGGGCAGGTCCATCTGTGTTTTTTTGAGTGTTTTTCAAATTGAAACTCCCCCTCAGTCATTATCAGAAAGTGCTGATGTAGAGCAGTGGTTCCCAACTAGTGGGTCGTGGTCCAAAACTGGGCCATGGGCCCATTCTGAATGGACCGCAGGTGACTCGTGAACGTGTCAAGCTTGTAAACACACTTTATTTTTAAGTACTGTAAATTTCCAGCGCAGAGCTTTTATTTTGAAATGCTGTTTTCTGCTGTAGAGTGAGATACTAACAGACCGCTACTTGACAGAGACAGCAAACTAGCTTAACGACATGGCCAAATGCAAGTATGACGCTGAATGTATTAAACTGTGAAACCACTGGGAGCCACTGATGTGGATTACAGTGTTGATTATTTGTATCTACGCTCTCTCTTTAAAGCCTTCAGACTCAGTTGACAGACACAGTAACTTTACCACACATCACATGGAAGTTGCTGGTCTAGTTTAGTTTGTCTGTTACTGTGTTACTTTGGGAACTAAAATAACATGGTGTCCACATTAGTTCATGGGTTTATATAGCAGCGACGTTGTGCAGAAACCTATGTCAGGTCACGTAGGAAACAGTTTATTAAGAGGAGCTTGACAAAATAGCATTTTCAGGTTGAAACATATATACTTAGATTCAAATTTTGTATCTTAATACATCATCTAAACTACCTTAAAGCTACAGAAAGAAAAAAAAATCTATGAATTGATCAACAATGAAAATGACAGTTAGTTGTGAATCCCCAGTCTGCAGCTTGAATCATATCTGTGCTGTTTTATACGCTGCAATAAAACCTAGCCACCTGTTCATGCTGTCCTCATTACATTTCCAAACAACCCCTGAACATTTATAACCTTGTAAGAGCTCCGTAAAGGCTCCATATACTGTTTATCACCTTTTGTCACCTGCTGTCGATACAGATTTCATTTTCAAACTCAATCAGAGTTGGGACACTTTTCTTTGTCCATCTGTCTCAGCTGATGATTTCGCAGGTAGCTACTGTAGGCAGTGTGCCCCGTGGCGTCTGATGTGCCTCTGCTGCTGCGACAGCCACAGCTGTCAGCACCTGCTTGCCCTCAGTAATGACGATGTCCAGCTCCAGGTGGCTCCACAGCTTATCATCTGCACTATGAGACCACATGTCCATTCGACACAATGCCCTCAGTTTGGCTGCTGAAAATTGGTCATTATGATTGAACAGTTTGGTTCAGGATGTCAGTGTCACAGAGATAAAAGCCATATTTTCTGTCATGTCAGCTTTTTTTCCTCTTGTCACACAGAAAGTTTTTTCTTTTTCTTTCTCTGGAAAACTTCTCTTTTTCTGTCTGTCTACCTCGCTGTGATCTGTCTGACCTCATCCTTCCACACAGCTCCGCAGGGAGTAGTATGCAGCATCTGGATACATGGCAAACACACACATACACACACACACACACTCATACACATACACTCACTCCACCCGGTTGTGAGATGCTTCAGCTATGTGTAAAATGCTTTTGGGAGTTATAAACCTACACTTATGTCTGACGATAAGATATTCAGGACATACTGTACACCTTTCTGTCTTTTATCATAATAACAGTGCTTATTATACTTAAAAGTGCTGTATGTAACTCTGGAGAAAAATAGTTTGTAGGTTGTTAGGTCTCATTTCCAGGGGGTCATTCGGTCTAACTATCAACCAAAAGTGTCGGTATTTGACCACTGACCGTTTTCAAAATCAGGTTTCTTTCAGCTGTTGTATCCTCTTTATTTCAGACCTCCAGATCGTCGACGTAGAGATGTTTTTGGTGTGGCTAACAACACACTGCTGCCTGACGGTGTTGGTCGAGGGAATACCTCCATGGGCCTGGGGGATAACAGTACAGATGGCATTCCTCCTATCAGAGAATACCCCTTCTCAGAAGACAAGAGCTCAGTAGAATATTTAGAGATCCCCACCCTGCGGCCCTTCACTGTCTACCGCATCGACATCCACGCCTGCAACGAAGAGGTGGGGCGCTGCAGCGCTGGAGCCTTCGTCTTCTCCAGGACCAAACCTGCAGGTTAGAGAGTGACCTGAATACAATCTTTGATGAAAGTGTGGCACAGTATGCTGCTATTACACTGTAGACAATGCTTGTTGTAATGTTGTGCGTGTGTTTCCCAGTCAAGGCAGATGACATCCCTGGAAAGGTGATCTTTGAGAGGAGTGATAAGGTTGAAGGTTGTGTGGTGCTGCACTGGCCAGAGCCTGCCATGCCCAACGGACTCATCCTGATGTATGAGATCAAGTTCCGTCTGGGGACTGAGGTGAGTATAACTAAAGATTCCCTCGGACATATTTTAAAGGAACAGTGTGTAAGATTTAGGGAGATGTAGTGACGTGTAGCAGTGAGGATTGCAGATTACAACCAGCTGAAACTTCTCCTGAGTAGGCTTCTTTATTCAGGAGTTGTTTTTTTTTTTTTTTTTCTTTTACAAAGAGCTGAATTAATAAACAGCTGTTAGCCTAGCATCTGCAAATGTGTGCTCACCTTTTTCTCTAATAATTCAAGATCTAGACATTCAGGAGGTCTTTACCAGGAGCCAAATTATCCACAGGGGTCTCTTCTTTTTCTGAACAAACAGATCAGGTGATTTAAACCAGAGAAAACACAGAGTTAAGTTTCACATTAAAAAAGTCTGTGTTTTTCCGACACTGTTCGTTGCGGAGGGGCTGCTAAATACAGCGTCCAATGCCAAAATGTGAATGGCCCTGAGAGCGTTTGGTTTATCTGTACAGAGCTACTGTAGAAACATGCTGGTGCAACATGCCGATCTCTGTAGACAAGGACAGGCTCCCTATGTAGATATAAACAGCTCATTCTAAGGTTAAGAAAACACAACCATTCTTATTTTTGGGTGATTATACAATTAAGAAAACATACCATTTATATTCACTTTCAGCCAATATGTCCCCCTAAATCCTACACACTGGACCTTTAAGACAAAATACTTAAGAATATATGAACACTGCTTGGTGTAATAATTTGTCTCCATATGGTTTTTCCACAAAAAGTTCAATGATGTAGTTAAAAATTCTAAAAATTGTCAACATTGACATCCATTATTGATCTCTATGGTATGCATGCATATGAAAATATTGTGCATTTACAAAGTTTATATATGTGACAAAATATCTATTTTACTTCATGTTGCCAACACATCTTAAGAATTCCCTCACTAGCAGATAAATGTGAAAACAGCCTTCAAGTGTGGTGTCATACTGTGCACATTATTCTTTCTGCAAAGCGAAGCTCAAGTGTTCAAGTGAAGTAACAAAAAGCAAAATAGATTTTTACTGGGGCAGGACTATAAAGTGATAGATCTGAAAGTCCCTATATTGAATTTATTTTTGAAAACACAATACTTTTTACTCTACGTTTTACTCTCCTTACCTGATTCTGACTGACTTTGATTGTTCACTGTCTTTCAAACATTAACCACCATGTGTTTGCTTCCAGCCTGAGAAACACGAGTGTGTGTCACGGCAACAGTACCGCGAGCACAAAGGAGCTCGGCTGACCAACCTGGGCTCGGGGAATTACTCTGCTCGCGTACGTGCCACTTCGCTTGCGGGGAACGGCTCCTGGACGGAGAGCGTGTCCTTCTACGTGCCTCCACCCAAACGTAAAACACCATTTCTCCCACTTTAAATACTGTATATTTAGGATTTTTCTTGTCTAATTGAGCATTGATAAGAACTGACACCTTTAGTCAGTGCTGATCACTTGTATTTCTCTGCTCTGTCTGGCAGGAGACGATGGTGTTACGTTCTACTTGGTCATCATAATTCCCATCATAGTGACACTTTTCATTGCCAGCATCACCACGATTCTCTTCTTCGTCAACAAGAAGAGGCAAGTGTTTTTATGAACATACTTTCCACATTGCCAGACAAAGTCTCTCGACAGTGTTGCTCTACCTCGCCGTGCTCATGAAACTTAATGACCAGTGTAACGTTAATTAGAGTTAATAGGTGTTGTTTTCATTAACATTCCCCTGTGGTAAAGACGAGAGTTCTTATGGAGGATTACACATCCCGTCCACAATCGGAGCTGCCTGCTGACTAACTCAGCTGTTTTTGTGTCAACAGGAATAGCGACAGATTGGGGAATGGAGTCCTTTATGCGTCTGTCAACCCTGAGTACTTCAGTGCTGCTGATAGTAAGAATATTCAATATCTCGTCAGTGTTTTTCTTGTTAAGTTTCACTGTGTGTGTGTGTGTGTTGCTGACGTGCTGCCTGTTGTGTTGTGCCAGTGTATGTCCCAGATGAGTGGGAGGTGGCCAGGGAGAAGATCACAATGCACAAGGAGCTGGGCCAGGGCTCCTTTGGCATGGTGTACGAAGGCATCGCCAAAGGAGTGGTCAAGGACGAACCTGAAACACGGGTGGCCATCAAGACGGTCAATGAGTCGGCCAGCATGAGGGAGCGCATTGAGTTTTTGAATGAAGCGTCTGTCATGAAGGAGTTTAACTGTCATCACGTGGTAAGATGGACACAGTGGACATGGTCACCATCATGCACCTGAGTGAGAAAAGCCTGGAATAAATGCAGATACATCACCACAGCACGGCTTAAAATAAACCAACACATCATTATATTGAACCCGGTAGTAAGAAAGTGCTCTCGATTATCATCATTTCCTAATTAATCTGCATAGATGCAGAGAGAAAGGTGTCAGCGGGTCACAAGCGCCGAGTACAACGTGCTTGTCTTTGCTTAGGCAGCCACAGCCCGAGGCATGGTTTAGCCTCCTGGAGATTGTGTAGATTCTCTCATCAGCGTGATCACAGCCTCATTAACTACGTTAAACGGATGTGTTAAAGATTTTTCCCTTCCGGAAAGCTGCTGTAACAACCTTTTCATTAACTCTGGCTGCTAAAAAGCCAAACACTTAATTATTAAATTCAATTTGTATGATTTAAAGGAAATTATTTTTTTTTTTACAATCTTCAAAGCAAGTTAAAGAGAAACTGTATTTTAAAATATGAAAATAAGATGTAAAATATGAACAATTAAACAGCTGCTTCTACTATCTACTAATTTTATACATTAAATGTACACCATGCAGGATTTAAAAAACAATGTATAGACTCATACAGGAAGTAACCCCTGTCCATCATCACTTATTACCCACTAGAAGTGTAAGGGATGTATTCCCCTGCAGAGACAGACATTTTTTGTGCTCTGGATGTTTATGGGCATGTACACCCGTAGAGCTAAGGTGAGGTCGGGGCTTTGTAAAACTGTAGCGACCAAATGAGAATGAATCTGGGGTTGACTTTCACTTTCACTGGCAAGCCTGTTAAGAAACAGTAATCCACAATCCTGCATAGTATACCTTTAAACTAAATACCAATCTTTGTTGTTTTTGTAGTCAGTGTACAAGAAATCATCTGGTTTATACTAACATGAAATGATACAATGCATGCACCATCGCACATAAATCGAGCTGCCAGTTAAATTTGTCACACACAGAAAGTCAGTGTTTTTCCAAAAATTGTCATAGTTATTTTTGTTTTCTGATGTGTTCCTGGATCCTGGAGCTGTCTCACCACCATCTGTGGTTACATTTCCTTTGTGCATTGCATTGTGGGAGAACCGTGTCCATCAACAACACAAAAAAAAACATTTTTTTTAAGTATGTTTCTATACAAACAATACTAGAGTTGAGCTGAATACTCGATGAAATGGATACAGAGAATGACTTTTAATGAATACGAGTATTATTCAAATAAAATGGGTCTATATCTGTACTGTAGTTTTCTAATAAATGATAAACACACCTACTTCTGATCAACCCATACCAATTTGAGGCTTAAAATGACAACTTCTAATTAGATCCCGCTCATCTCCAGTTTAGGTCCCACCCACTCTCAGACGCCCTCATTTCAAGTACTAATTCAGATACAGATGTTTTAGTTGGTTGAACAGATACAGCTACAGATGCAGATAATGGTGTACTCGCCAGTACTTAGACACTACATATGAAAAACCTGCTTAGATTTAAAGTATATTTTGTTTTTGGGACTTTTGCCTCATCATACCCAACCTGTGCTCTACTGTGATTGGTGTAGGTGCGTCTGCTGGGCGTGGTCTCTCAGGGACAGCCAACCTTGGTGATTATGGAGCTGATGACCCGTGGAGATCTCAAGAGCTACCTGCGGTCTCTACGCAAAGAAGTAAGCTGCTTTTCCTCACACACCCACACACACAGAAATAGGTGATAAACACATACACACATCCTGTCCCCCTTTTTGAGGCCCTTCTCCCACACCCACATTTCCACACACAGCATCCAGCCCTCACTTTGTAATGCTGAACTGTAAGCAGTGTCCAGCGCTGTGGCTGACTGAACAGTGTTTTTTCGTGCTCTGTGCTCTCCCCAGAATGCCACAAGCCAGGTCCTACCCCCGCTCAAAAAGATGATCCAGATGGCAGGGGAAATTGCCGACGGCATGTCGTACCTAAATGCCAACAAATTTGTCCACAGAGATTTGGCTGCCAGGAACTGCATGGTAGCTGAGGACTTCACTGTGAAGATTGGAGGTAAGTCAAGTTAATGTGGTGCCTTCAGCCTCCCCTGGTTGCTCAATGCTGAACCCACTCTACCGGCCCTGGAAAAAATAAGTGTTTGGATTTCAGTGAGTGCCTGAGGCAGTGGAGTCTTAATGTAGATGGACACGGAGAGGGAGGAGGTGAGGGGATGGATGAGCTCTCAGGAGCTCCCTCTCCCACACAGAATGAGTGATATTTAGTGGCTTCCCCAACCTCTGTTTTCATTTTTTTCCTCAGATTTTGGCATGACCAGAGATATTTATGAGACGGATTACTACAGAAAAGGAGGGAAGGGCCTGCTGCCTGTCCGCTGGATGTCTCCAGAGTCGCTGAAAGATGGCGTGTTCACTACAATGTCAGATGTCTGGTATGAGAACACACTCGCAAACCTGCATTATTCATGTATAAACCTGCCCTAATCCAAGGGGCTCGCGAGGTATTCCAGAAATGTCTACATATTTGTGTGTGTGGATACGCTAAAATATTTCATGCTGTGGAGTCGAAGCTATAAAAACATATAGTATTTCAATTCGCGGGCCCGTATTCTTAACATTCCTTACTTTTAACAGTTTGAACATGCATTTCCTGTCCTCTCTCCCCTCTGTGCATACTATGACAGCTAGTACTTCCAAAACCATCGCAATCTTTTGGTTTCCAGCTTGCTCTCTGGAAATTCCTCTCTCCCTGACAGAGGAGCGTAGAACAAGATAAATCTTTTTTTTTTTTTTTTACTGACACCTTTTTTATGCCAGCTTGCAGTGAAATCTCAGTTTACACTTCTGCCACATTTTTCTATCTGTAGCGACGCCGTCGTAGAGAAACACAAGTGTTTACTAGCTCAGTCGCAAGTTTTTGTTTCCCAACTCAAAATGTCCCACGGGTCAGTCCCTCAGAGTGGGTTAAACTGCTCCAGATGTTCTTAAATGAGAGGTTGCAGTGCCAGCGCAAACCCACCTCCACATTTGTGTTCTATATCTTCCTCTTTGATGTTGCACAGATGAAGTTTAGCGTAAGACGAACCCATTATGGGCTTCTTAGGAATCCGCGAGTAGGTGACTTTTATTTTGTTGATCGGGAAAAGCTGTCTGAGTGTGGCTTTGTCTGTCAGCACAAAACAGTTTCAGCCACTTATGTGCAGTGTTGTAATAAGACTGTTTAAAGGACTGTTGAATGTACTCTCTGAACTCGTGCCAGTTGTGAAATTATGGCGAGCAAGAGTGAACAAATATTGTGGTTTTTGTAAGTCGAGTTAAGAATTTTCTCCATGAATAGTTTCATAGTAATTTCGGTGCGAGGTAGCTTGAGGTTAAACGGAGGTGACGTTAACCGTACTGTAAATACTTTATGCTCAGGCTGGTTCCTGCAGTAATGACATCATTGTGATTCACTGACTGGTACGCTGATACACGGCTTACATTACTCTACTCAGGCTGCCAGGTTTTAGGTTTAACATGATGTGGATAACATAAGGAGAAGCTGCATTCTCCAACATCCTGTGCTCAGTAAATGTGGTCAGGTTACTCTTTCTCTGACCATTAAAGTTTAGTTAATAGGGTACTTGTGCTCAAGATAATGTAGGGATCTAAAGTTGCAGTATTTTAAGCTGCTTTTTAGCCACTTAGGGGCAGAAATCCACAACTAGCTGTGCGTAACACGTCTGTTTTAATAATTAATTTAAATCTAACCCAAGTTTAGAATCACTCTCTCACCTCCAGCTAGTTCAAAATAGCAGCAAGGCCTCTTACTGGTTTTAACTGACAACATTACATCACCTCAATCCTAGCCTCTCTTCATCGGCACTCTGTTAATTTTAGAATTGATTTTAAGATTTCACTTTTATAGCTCGTCTGGGTCTGGCCCCAAGCTGCATAGCAGAAATGTTTACCTCATATGAGCCAGTTCACACCCTCAGATCTTCAGGTGGGGCCCTTCTGGCTGCTCCAAAGTTGAGGTTTACATGTAAAGAGTATGATGCTTTTGCCATCAGAGCCCCTCAGCTTTGGGTTGACCTGCCTGAGGAGATAAGACTCGCAGAAACAGTGACTGCTTTTACATCACTTCCTAAGACCCATCTTTATAGTCTTGCTTTTGTGTGATGTTGTCTTTTTATTTCTTTTTATTATCTTTTTATTATCTTTTTATTGCTTTTATTCTTTTCATTTGTATTTATTTATATGGATATTTTGCATCTTGCATTTTTTGCCTTCTTGTTTTAACTTCAACTTAACCTATTGACCCTAATTTTGTCAAAGCACTTTGTAAAATCTGCTTTTGAAGGTGCTATATAAAGTTATTATTATCCTTATTCTTATTTACATAAAAAGCATTTTAAGGCTGTTTTTTTTTTTTTTTGGCCACTGTCGAGGTGGTGGAGCATGCTGTAAATGCAACACTGATGTAATATCACCTTGAAAAGTTGAGAACTCTGGGGAACTGCAGTCGGGTAATTCTCTGTGGGTTCATCTCTACAAGCATCAGTATTAGCAATACACAGTCATTCGAAGAAATGTGACAAAAAAATGTAATTAGTGCAGCTTTAAAGGTTCATACCAGTGTTTTGTTTTGTTTTTTTTGCTTGCTCCAGCAAATATATTTTTCTAGTTTTTTGTTTTGCTTTTTATTAGCTAATTAAATGCAACTCATGCATAGACTACAAATTCTTACAAAGTCTTTACTTAAAGTTGAATAAAACAACTATAATGTAAAATTTACAATATTAAAAGTAGCCATTATATTCACTGTTGTGGATTACTTGACTCAAGCATGTAGGCTGAGTCTTAGTGAAGCAAAAGGAAACCACCGGCTGCCTGAAAGCCAGGAAAAACATATTTTTAAAGTATGCTTTGAAAGATGGTTACGGCTAATGGAAGGTGTACTGTACAGGCTTTGTATCTGGAGGGAAAGTTACCATTAGTACTCCCTTAATTGATAATGTTTTGGTTGTTGGACCTTCACCAGGTACAATTTAATAAATGAATTAATTACTTGCTGAAAGTCTGAGGACCAAAACTTCCTTTAAGTGAGTATAGTGTGTTTTTTCATCCCTCGCATTCCTTAGTAAGACTTTCTTCTGTCACATTTGGACCTTGAAATGTACGACCTATCTAGAAGCAATAAAACTGTTGTCCTTGGCGGTCATTGCTACATCAGCCTTAAACCGTTTCTGTTGTTGCACTCAATGTAAGCAGCACTGAATTCGCATCAGATAAGAAGCATCAATGTATGTATATTTTAAAAATGATCGTCTCATTTCTTACACAGGTCATTTGGTGTCGTGCTGTGGGAGATCGCCACCTTAGCAGAACAGCCTTACCAGGGCATGTCCAATGAACAAGTGCTGCGCTTCGTCATGGAAGGAGGACTCTTGGACAAACCTGACAACTGCCCCGACATGCTGTAAGTCTCCTTGTACCTGTCATTAATAATCGCGTAATATCATACACCTTAAATCTTTCAGGTTAATGTTACAGCACCCTTAAAGGATGCATTGTTTTTTTGTCCTCTACTGCCTACTGCTGCCTCGCTCAGCCTTCTGTCCCATTAATATTTTGCCCAACGTCTATTTTAAGTTGTGGTTCAAAGTGTGTAGGATATCATGTGGTGTGTACGCTTAGGTAGAGCCAAGATGAGGCCTGACATTAACGTCACAGGTTAAATGCGGCCCGCTGACGACATGGCCCTGGTGGTCAGCTGGCAGCGAGAAGCCTCCTCACCCGTCAGCCTCGGCCCATAGAAGGGATGCCACGACGCGTGTGTGAAAGATGCCCCTCATTCCTGCCGCCGAGAACGGGCATGAGCGGGGAGACGGTGTCTGTCCGTCAGCAAAGGGAGTGGGAGAGCAAGCATTCATTAATTCATTTGTAATTCATTAATGAATCACCCTGGCTGTAAGAGAAGAGAAATCACAGCACAGCCTGCTTGTCAGCATGCGCTGCTGCATATATGCATTTCTCCTCTCCCACTCTGACCTCAATAAGAAGGCATTCTGCGCTCTCCCCTCCCACACTCCATGGCTGACCTCACCTTAGAAAGAGAGTGAGAGTAAAAAAAAAAAAAAAAAAAGAGGGCCGTGTGTTGTGCAGACACAAACCTCTTGTTTCTATGGCAGCCTGACTGTTTTGTCCTGATTACAGGAGTGTGTGGATTGTGTTACAGAGGTGGTGGTGGTAGTGGTGGTGGGTGGGGGGTTAGCTTCCTGGTCTGGGAGCAGCACACAGGGAAGTCAGGCCTTTTGCTGCTGGTGGCCTCTACTGTAGTGACTTAATGGAGATTTCCAGACGACTGCTGAAGTGTGGTGAAGCCAGAAGTCCATACAAAGACTGAATAGAAAGGTACAAGAGAAAGCAGGCTGAGTCATATTTGGAAAGCTTTGAATGTCTCCTCCTTGTACTGTCGTTCCCATGGTCAGGTAGCTGCGGGTCACTGATTGGATTTCCCATGTTTCTGTCTTGAGTTTCCTATAGACAAAAGTGCACGCTCTCTCTCGCAGGGTTGGGCGAAAATTAAATGCAGACAGATCCGTGATTATATTAAACAACATGATTTATTGCGGAATGTGCAGTATCACTAGCAGTGCTATTATACATCAAGGTTTCACCACACTGGGGATGTTGCATGTGTGCAGTTTAGTTGCCAGAGATTCCCGTTCGAGTTTATTAAACATTTACCATAGATGTCTGAAGACTGTTCTGCACTTGGCCTGTGTCTGTTTCTGATTTTATCTGAGTGATTCAAGGTTCTTTCTGTCCATTTTTTTAGTCTGGTTACATTTTGGCCATGTCTAGACTAGTGCGGATTATTTAATAAAAACCTGACTGCTGCCTGATTTCATTTTGAAAACTCTGTTTTTGCACTATCACACCACATATTTGTAATGCTCAGCAGTTATTGATGTGACACAAAAGTACAGAGTCAGACACACATACGAGGGCGGGTCTGACTCCAGTTTACATGAGCTCTATCTGTAATTAAAGACAGTGCAGGAGACACATTTACAGTGCGATACAGATACAGACGCACACAGCTTAAACAGATCAAATAAAGAAAACAAGTATTAGAGAGCACAGGACTGAGGCAGCCATTTTGGTCACCCAAAGGTTGTTTTCAAGTTAAAGGAGCAGTGCGTAGGATTTAGTGGCATCTAGTGGTGAGGATTGCAGATTGCAACCAACTGAAACTTCTCCCATGTGCCAAGTATTAACTGCCATAGGCTTGTGCCAATAACGTTAGCATGTTACATCTGTTTGGAAAACGTGTTTAGTATAAAGCAGTTGTTTTGTCGGTGAACCTTGCAAGCTGTAATGGAGCCAAATTTTGTAATGTTACCTTTGTTAAATGTTGCTGTTGTCCCTGCCTTCATATGAGTGGAGGAAAAGTCCGCTAGCTACTAGGCTAATTTATACAATGTAAAATGTTGTGCTAAAAACATTAGTATGTTGTATTTGTGTGCGAAATGTGTCCAGGAAAAGACAAGTGCTTTGTCTGTGAATGCTGCTAGTTATGAAGAAGTTGATTTGTGTAATGTTTGAAACTGTTGCTATTAAGCCATGTTTAATGTGTGTTTTGAATCAACTATACTATTCAGCACTTCAAAGAAACCCCGCCGTCGACTAGTGTTTTGGAGGTGTGACTGCAGAGTGACACAGACACACCACTGTACAAGTATAAATGCTCACAACGGCGTAGGCCACGTGCGTAGGCTACGGCGTAGGGTCTGCCACAAAAGTATAAATCCCCTTTAGGATTTCTTTAGTGTTCATTGTTTAGGTGATTTTTTTTACTGGGAGCCATATTATCCGCAGAGGTCTCCTCCTCTCCAAAACAAACGGTACAGGCTAGCCCAGCACCTGCTAATGTGTGCTTAATTTTTTTCTCTGCTAACTTAAGATCCAGACATTCAGGATGTTTTAACTGGAAATTGTCCGCAGAGTTCTCTTCCTGTCTGAAACAAACAGACGCAGAGATTTAAACCGGTAAAAACACTGAATAAAGCAGCTGTTCTGATGCTTTTGTTCGGCTTGTGGTAGAGGGGCTGCTAATTACAGTGGTCAATGTGAAAAGGCAGAGGGCCCTATCTAGAGCCAGTGTTTGGTTTGTCCATTCTGGGCTACTGTACAAACATGGCCGACTCCATGGACAAGGACCCACTCCCTATGTAGGTATAAATGGCTCATTCTGAGTTAACAAAAACATGACAATACTCAATTTCAGGTGATTACACACTACGAAAAAACATAACATTGTATGATATATCTGATGACACATATCCCCTTCAGTCCCACACACTGAACCTTTAAAGATCAGTCAGTAAACTTTATGTATACAGCACATTTAGTTTGTTAAAATGGACTTGAATGTACTAAATGCAGGTAAACAAACATTATATAAAAATTGGTGGCAATAGACAAATAAAAAGTGAAATAGATGTTGCCCGACCGAGAGGAGCTCTTTCATGCCAGCTGTAGGACATACATGTACAGCTCATGTACCACTGTGAGCTGTACATGTGTTAATAACGTCACTGGTGACAGGTCAAATGTAAGTCCGTTAAGCTTAATGGCAATAGCATGTGTCTATGTTTGCTGTGATTGGCAGGATGCTGACAACATGTCATGATTTACTGCAGTGTTTGTTTTCTAAATTTGCATCAAGCCCCGTGCGCAGCAACAGATGGTGGGGAAAGAGTTTTCAGCAGGCAGGACTTCGCCGTCAGGTTACCCCGGAGCACCAAGCATTACACGTCGTTCCACGGGAGGTCTTCGCTTCCTGGGTTTGGACATCTTAACGTCAACTTTAAGACACTTGCTGCGCTGCTGAAAAACAAGCCCAAGCCACCCCCCCTCCCCTGACTGCTGCTTTAGAGTATGAAGCAAGGCGCGTGCTTAAGAAAAGCTCTACCCATAATTCCTCTGTGCAGAGCGGAGCTGGCACCCAGCTGCAGAGGCTGTTGTAGACTGCAAAGAGACCTCTGGGAGAGAGAGGGAGAGAAAGAAAACAAGAGTGAGGGAACAGCAAGAACGGAGGAGAGATGACTGAGGTGTTTATGTCAGCGGGCCTTAGAGAGTATTCTTAGCTTGTTTGTGTATAATTGAAGTTGTGGTGTGTGGTGTAGCACCACACAAAACTGTAATAATTCTCCCTTTTATGATGTTGTTTTGACATTCCCAAAGCTCGGCTGCTGGCCTGGCACAGTAACATAACATATGATTTACTGTGCTTCAGAGCACATGCGACATTACTGATCTTACTGTATCTGTTGTGATGTACCAATCCTTAAAACGTATCCAGGTTTTTAGTAGTTCGTTTGAACTGTCACGCTCACCAAGAGTATCTGTCAACAACCTGTATGAAATCTGTAAAGTCCAAGAGATAAGGATGGGTATATGTGACTTCACGTCTTTTTTTAGTGTGTATAAGCTGCTGCCATCAGGCTAAAGGTGCACATGGTAATTACATTCACACCCACTAATATAAACCAAAATGTGAACACAGAAACTTACACTTGTTATTGTAATTTGTGTCTGTTTTATTCTGTACACAATCTAAAAGTAATCAAAGCATCTGTTCTATCGTATATTCACTGTAGTAAGTGGTGAGTAGCAGCACAGCACAGTACAGTACTATGTAAATGTACCGTCTACATAAGGGTTTGTTTTTCAAGCTCTATACAGTGAACTGAGTTACACTGCCAGAGAGAATGGAAACTGGCTTTAACTTCAGTGTCTTCTGCCACCTGCTGGTAAGAAACATGAAGTCTCCCCACTCAGAAGTCCTTAAAGGATAGGTTCACATTTCTTCCAAGTCTGTATTAAGACAATATTCACATCCCTATATGTACACTGAGCTGTTGGCTGCTGCAATCATTCTTCCTGTCCTACTGGCTGTGAAGTAGCACAGTTATACTCTTGGACGGGGGATAAAATCCACAGTTCTTATTTTGTTATGAAAAAGTTTATTCATTTTCCATAACTGCTGATCCTGTTAGGGGTCGCAGGGGGGCTGGAGCCTATCCCAGCTGACATTGGGCGAGAGGCAGGGTACACCCTGGACAGGTCACCAGACTATCACAGAGCTGACACATAGAGACTGACAACGATTCACGCTCACATTCACACCTACGGACAACTTGAAGTCATATATCACCAGTTAACTCTTTGCAACCTGAGCAAATTGGCTTGATTTCTATTAAAAACATGGGAAGAAGCCAATGAGCAATGAAAGAGGAAATGACCCCGCAAAATTACCACGAAATTTAAAACAAGAAAATTAGTTTTGAAAAGAAGAAGAAGAAAGTTAAAAACAAACAAAGATGGAATTCCCTGGAAATAGTGCTTAAAATTATAATAATTCCGTAACATAATTTGTGGGATATTTCTCACCAAGTTGCTCATTGCCTTTTCCCCATGTTCCTGAAAGAAATCGCACTAATTAGCTCATGATTCAAAGGTTTAAATACTTGGAAAAGGGGTCTGAATGCAGCGTAAGAAAAGTGATGTTGCTCCAGGTTCCAAAGGGTTAACCTGCATGTCTTTGGACTGTGGGAGGAAGCCGGAGTACCTGGAGAAAACCCAAGCTGACACAGGGAGAACATGCAAACTCCACACAGAGGGGCTCCCTCCTGAGATCGAACCAGGAACCCTCTTGCTGTGAGGCGACAGTGCTAACCACCCCACCACCGTGCTGCACCCCTTTTTAATATCTGCGTCTCAATAAAGCAAAATAATTACAAAAAGATCATCTGAAAAAACAAATTGAATCTATGCTTTTAATTATAAAATAATGCCAAGAATCTACTGTCCATTACCAACCCTTTTTATCCTTTCTACATCACTTGCAGATTCGAGCTGATGAGGATGTGCTGGCAGTATAACCCCAAGATGCGTCCGTCCTTCCTGGAGATCATCAGCAGCATCAAAGATGAACTAGATCCTCCCTTCAGGGAAATGAGCTTCTTCTACAGTGAGGAGAACAAGCCGCCGGACACCGAGGAGCTGGACATGGAGGTAGAAAACATGGAGAACATTCCACTGGACCCTGCATCCACCAGGCAGCCCTCTGCTGCCGCCGCCCCCTCGTCGGGGTGCACAGGAGGCACGCCGCCTCCTTCTACACAGCAGTTATCCCCCATGCAAGGCCCAAGTACTCCATTACTGGGACCTGTGTCTCCCTCCTCCCCGGGCCCGGTTGCCTCAGCGTTGGCGTCTCCAGGCCAAGCCTTGGAAAAGCACTCAGGACATGTTTCGGCCAACGGGCCCGTGGTGGTACTGCGGCCCAACTTTGATGAGATGCAACCCTATGCACACATGAATGGGGGCAGAAAGAACGAACGGGCGTTACCACTGCCCCAGTCGTCGGCCTGCTGATATCAGACCAGCCCCTTCTCCTCCTCCTCCTCTTACACAGGGTAACACAAACCTCTCCTCCATCTCTTAAGGAGGGATGGATGAGGTAAGAAACGACTTTCTTCTACTGTGTGCCAGTAGATGGTCTCTCCACTCCTTTAAGGTCAAACACAAACTGTAAAAACTGAGAAACAGTACAGAAACCTGCTAAAGCATTTGGAGTTTGGTGGCTCAGACTCGACACTGGGGAACTCCTTCCTGTGCCGCCAGGATTTCAGTCGTTGTTACATAAGTCCTTTGAGAAGGAAAACACTAAAGGCATGTATCCTGACTTACAGATTTAGACATGAACTAAAGAAAATCTTTTTTTTTTTAGCATATCTGCCAGCAAATCCAACAGAAGAGCACTTTTTTTCCTGATGATTTCAGAGGGGATGTTGTGGATATCTGAGTGTGTATTTATACAAAACATGGGATTCTCTCTATAATATGGTATAGCTCCATTTCTAAATGACTTTCCATCAAAATGACTTTGTTTGCATGAGCAGACGGGCTCATGTCACGTGAGAATGCCTCTATGAGAAAGTCTGGACTAAGATCAGCGTTTCATTTTACTGTTGATATTTCTATGATCCCTGTCAGGAGCGGGTCAAAATGGAAGAGGAGGGCCTATTGTGTATCTGCCAAACTATTGCCAAATCAAGCTTTTTCTTCAGTTTCATACAGGTCTCCCTTCTTGTTTAAGGCTGTGATTCAGAGTTCAGATAAGTCTGTCTGGGAAGTAACACCAAAATTGTTTGGTAGCACTCAGACTTCATGCTTATCTTTAGTACTAACTGCTCGTGGAGCAGCTGTGTGTGTGTGTGTGTGTGTGTGTGTAGGGGGGTTATCACAGAACAGGATACAGTGTACTGTTGAGAGAGGCCACATTCACACCTGCAGTCAAAGTTTTCTGAGAATGTGCAGCGTCTGCATTGTGGGTGGAATAAATCTAGCAGGCCTTGTGATACTTAGAGAAATGCGCCACAAAATTTCTATTAAATGATTTGCATATAGAGAGGCCGGCAGAAAAGCAGCAATGTTTCATTCAAGATTTGAAGTATAGGCCTCTTAATCCAGTTTAAAGGTACATTTTCCTCACATCAACTGACACAGTATCAGTAAAAACTAGGGGTGGGAATCACCAGAAGATCCATGATAGGATATTATCACAATACGATATTATTGCAATTTTAAATATGTTGCAATATATTGAATATTGTGATTAAAATATATTGCGATATACTGCGATTTATAACCTTTATTCAACTGTAATTATGTCCCCAAAGGGAAACATCTGTTTTATCTAAAAAGATAAAATTTTCAGTCTGTTCATCTCATTTTTTTGCAGCAGCAAAATGTATCTAGTGGACTGAAAAAGCAATTGATTATATTATTCTAGTAGGCTAACTTAAGTTCAATTTGTATTTGTCATATTAATGATTTATATAATTTAAAAAAACACATTTGGGACTGTGTGACGATACGATATTGCCAAAAAAAAATCGCAATACTATATCGTATCGTTTTTTCCCCCACCCCTAGTAAGAATTCATCTTAAAATGATAATTTAATCCGAACTTTGAAATGTCAGTATATTTTAATAAAGGTTCAGTGTGTAGAATTTAGTGGCATCTAGCAGATATTAACGTCTCATTCTAATTAAACGAAAACACAGTTCTTATTTTCAGGTGATTATAAAGTAATGAAATAAAAATTATGAAAGTTAAATACCTTTTCTACCAATAGATGCCCCTAAATCCTACACACTGAAGTTTAAAATAATTTAAGTTAAAATAATTAGTCAATGGATGTAAAATTTGCAACCAATTTTATAAATTTTATGATTTTATTATCAATTTAATTCAGTTTATTTAAACAAAAATGCCCAAATGTAATTGGCTCTCCAGCTCCTTATTCGGTGGGACTTGCTGCTTTTTTGTCATCTAGACAAGTTTGGGTTTTCAAAAACAATTGGCAGATTAATTGATGATGAAAATAATAATTCGTTGCAGCCCTATATTTTCATTTGAAATGGCTGCTTGCTGTTTCTGGTTATCGGCTTTACAAAACATTCTGTTGCACCTAAACAGATGAACAGAAACCCTCCTCTTCATCACTTGAACATCCAGTGGAAGCACACACACAACTTGAGTCAGCCAACTCTGAATCACAGCCTCAGTCTGTCCTCGTTTTATTAAAACAAAATCCTAACAAAGCATCATCAAGTCTCACACTGCAAGTCACTGAACGTCACAATCAAGGGATACGACTCTGCCTCCGCGTTCATTCATTCAAACCTTTATCTGACTTTGTTTTTAAAGTGTACATTTCATGCGGGAGGTGAACGTCGTTCTCTGTGATACTGCTGTTCAAATTCAATGGCACCAAATACACCACAACAGACAGACAGAGTCGAAGACCTGAGACAGAAAAACGAGAAGGCGTTGGATCGGATTTTAGTAGCCTAGAGACGATTTTTAAATCACAGCAGGTCTCTTTTAGAATAGTCATTAGTTTCTCTACATTTCAAACACATATAAAGGTCTTACAGTTGTATTTTAGACTGCAGGATCGTTTTTATACACATCATTGGTTTTGTCACTTTTTTAAAAACCTTTTTACGGTTCAAAATGTTTGCCTCTATGTCTGTACAGAACAAAGCTGCTATTTTATTCTTTTTCTCTTTTGGATGTGGGTATATATATATATATATATATATATATATACACACACACACACACACACACACACACACACACACACACACACAAGAAATCCTTCAGGTTTGGTATTTTATGGTCTCCACTACGGTCCATTTCTTATATCTTCAAACTCTGTTTAAAAAACAAAAAAACTAAAAAAATAAGATGATTTAGATATAAAAGCATTTTCTTCTGTTACCCCAAAAGGTTTCCTGTAACACTATATTTCATTCATTGCCTTTTATTTTTATGAAATCTTTCCTCCTGTATTTGTTTCGTGGATGTCTATATTATTATTATTATTAATATTATTATTATTATTATTATTTGGTATGGACACCTTAGCTCGATGTGTGAGTGTGTACTTTCTGCACCCTTTTTGTACTTGTTGTCTAGCACTGCGCCTAGCATTGCCCCCTAGGTGCGACTCAATCTCAGGTCAAAGTAAAGGCTTTGCTTTCTCCACACATTCTCATGATCGTCCTCTACTTGTCTCAGCTTGTACCTCCCCATTTCCTCCTCCTCATCCTACTTCTCCTCACCCCTTACCATCATGTTTTGAGTTCAGTAGTGCCCTCTCTCCTCCCCACTGGCCCCTCACTGACCTCTACAACATACTGTACCTGTTTCCTCCCCCGGTGCCTCCTTTTGAAGTAAGCGTACAAGATATTTACTTTACACCAGATCTGGTATTTTAACCCATCCATTTCTTGCCTCTTCTCGGATCAATAGGGCTAATTGGGTTGTATTGTTTGCCTTAATTACGCCAACCATCTCTCAAGCATTCAAAATCAGATTTTATTTCTCCTTCCTTTTATTTTTTTAAACATTATTATAACACTCAAGCGCAATATAATGCCACTTCTGCTAACGTTACGTCTCCAAAGTGAGAACAGGTCTTATTGTTTGTCTTCATAATCACTGCTTCTGAAAACCAAATAAAGGATGGGTTAAAGTCCAGGGAAGGGAACACATTTCAATGTCATGAATGGAAAACAAAAAAAGGTCTTAGTGATTTTTGAAGGATTTCTCCTCATCTTTTTTTGGAAAATGTTGCCTGGTGATTTTTTTCTCTCCCCTCTCTCTTTGAAGTTTTTTTTTCTGTAGGAGTGTTATTTATTTATTTTTTTATTTTCCTTTTGTGATATCAGTTTAAATCACTGTATAAATGCCCCATGATTCAGTATAAAGTTGGATTTTTTTGTATGTATTTTCTTTGGTGTCATGACTGGGGGACTTAAAAGGTTTTATTTTTTTTTCCTTCAAGTATATATCTACCTCACTCTTTTTAAATATATGTATGCGTATGGAAAACAAGTACATCTCACTCTTTCTCATCAGTTTGTATAGAAACCTCATCATCTGGATAAAACCCACAGGGATCTAGATAAACCTCACAAAGCGGACTAGGATGGGAGATGGAATATCTGTGATGTAATCAGCCCACCAGTAAGTTTACACCTCCAAGAATACAACACGAGAGAACTTAAGTGCAGTATGGTTAAGTTTCCTGCAGAATAAATATAAAATTTTGGGTGTTTATGTGAGATAATATTACATAATTACGCTTAATTTGACTGAATGATAAAGGCAAGAGTGCGGGGCGCAACATCAGCACCAGATATCCCATCTCCACTGACTCCCAACATATTGTCACAACCTCAAATCCTCAAAAGACAGAAACCTTAATTTTCTCATCTAAAATGCATTTTTGTATGAGTCCAAACAGTTATGATGGGGAATATTTAAAAAGGGAAAAATGTTTTATCGACCTCCAAGAACAAAAAAATGTATTCGCTGGTCACCTGCAGCCTGTAACGTTGCACGGTTACGGCACAAACGAGACATCCAGATGTCATTCACGCTCAAAATATACATTCAGTTCTATGTATGGATCAGTGCTGTGAATGTAACACAAAACCTTTGTCGAGATAGCAGCAACTCCACCTACATGTTTCTGGACAGTTTCAGTCATCTATCAATGTTGGATTAGATTCCGTCTTCTTTTTTTTGTCACCCCCGTAACTCTTTGTGTTTACGTGAACGCCATCACTCCCCCTGTCCCGAGTCTACCTGCTGAATGCCATCACGTTCCAGCTCTAGTAATGGCTTATCTCCGCCATTTTTTTTAAGGCTTTTTGATCTCTTGGAAGTAAACTCAACACGCCTTTTTTTGGCCTCTTTGTACTGCTACTTACACTAATGCTGCTGGTTCAAACCGTCACCTCAGTGGATCTTATATTGTCATCGAAAATGTCGAGCACGAAGGTGGCAAAAAAAGGAGCTTTTACATCTCAAAACTTCTCCTAACAAACCTCAACTCAAAGCGGCTACTTTGGAGAGTGCTGTCTCGGTGCAAGGGCTTCTGGGCTGGAAACGATTATAAAAGTCATGTTGAAATTAAAACCCAAAAGCAATAAAAAGAAATTACGACTAGGCCACTGGGTAACTTCTAATGTGAAACCTGGGTGCTCAATTTCCTCTTAAGCATTTTATCTGTGCATGATTTAGGAGAATATAAGAGAATGAAAGAGTGAACAGTTTTTTTTTGGTTGACTGCTGCTGAATATAACGTCGGTACAGAAATCACCACTGACAAGCAAACAGCTTGTGTAGTTACTTAACATATCTGTGCTTTTTTTTTCCTGTTTTGGATGCATGTAAGGATTAAATGCAAAATCTTCAGTTCCGGGAGTAGACGTTACATCGAGCTGTCGTGAGGTGAATTACTGTTGAATTCATAGTTACCATTAGATCACAAACCTGTCATAACTGCAGCATTTAAATACACACGTGGACATGTATAGGACAGGGATGTTGCGTAGATTACGGGTAGTCACAGTGAAGAGGTAAACATGATTAGAAAAAAGATGATAGGCCTAAGTTTACAGCTTCACACTAGTTGCTTTTTTTTTTTGCATTACCAGATTTCAAATATACATTAACGAACTGAAAAGACAAAAACATTCATCTTTTATCACTTTCATTCTTCTGAATGTTCTTCATGCAAACCTCAGGTTTATGGAGGATGCGTCAGTGCATTCAAACTGCAATAATAAGTTTGAGGTTTATCATTATCATGCCTCTGTTGTTATGATTTGCATTCCTATACCTTCTGAGGGGGCCTTGGTCTACTGCTATGATTTTATTGCAATGACTTTCACAAGATCTCTGTGTTCATTACCTGATTGGGGAAAAGAAATAATCAAAAAAAAACCTTCACTAGACTCTGTCTTTTTTCAAGCTCTGTATCTGAGGCCTCAAACGTTTTTTCACACCTATAGCTGAGATGGTGTATTTTTGACATGCCATCTCCAAATGTGTATCTGAGAATTTCTTGTATTTTCTTTTTTTTTTCTGAAATTTTGAATAAATAAATGAATGAGAAATATGACTGTTTGTTCTATTCAAATCTCTCTGAGGCCACTTTGACGTGTGAAATGTCTATTAGAAGATCTACCTCGCTCATGTTCTCATCACGTGGTTTCTGAAGAGTCCTCCAGCTGGTCCAGCATGGCGAGAATGAGGCTCTGCAGCAGTGGTACCAGTCTGTCACCTGAGGTCAGGCTGCCAGATGAGGGCACATGGATAAATGCTGCTCTCCTCTGACCATAATACAGTGAGCAGTAATATGCAAAGTCACACAGGTACCTGAGAGAAGCACAGACAGCGTTATCTCATATTGTTGTGTGTCCATCATCACAGTGCAGGAGCAGACGCCTACCTGCCAGCATCTCTTGAATAAACAACATCCGCCCCTGCTTGTTGGAGCTCTTTGGCGACAGCCCTCATATTAACGACCGAGTCCAGTTTGTCTGGTCCTCCCTCCACACAGCAGTGACTCTCAGGGCAGAAGCCGCACACGTCTTTGTCTCTGTAGCCGCTGTTCTTTCCTGTTTGCTCCAGAATGATGACACTAGAAGCTCTGGCTACGCCCAGATGTACAGCAAACTGGGGCACACAAACAAGGAGGATAAAGTGAGATATTCACCTATTATTAATGTAATCATGGTGTAATTATGCTAAATATCTCCACCAGGGCTGTAGCTACTATTCAGGAAACTGAGGCCATGCCCTCTTAAGCTGTTCTGGGAAACTGGGGGATTTTAGCAACTGTTTGCACTCTACAAAAAAAGGTTTGGATTTCGTGACTGTTTAAATTAATTTCAAGTGGTTTTAAATGTTTTTTGATAAGTTATATATTAGACAAACTCATTGTAGGTTAACATATAGGGAAAATAAAGGGATATAATATATATATATATATATATAAAGGGAAATAAAATAAAATATAATTTAACAATGACAAAATAATAATTATTTAGTTAGTTATATAAAAAAAAATGAAACAAAAAATTGCATTTTATTTTTAAATCCAAATCAGTAATAGTTTGACACTTTTGGTATCTGAATAGTTAAAAAAAAAAAAAGAAAGAAAGAAAGCTAAAAACGTATCTGTTCAATTTAGCCTTTAACTAGCTCTGATTTTCATGACAGGTCTGACACTCTTTCTTTTTACGCCTCACGCTGCTGCATCTCTTTTAAAATCTTACTTAATTTCAAGATTTATGGTTTTACAGCTCTGTGATTTTATGAATTAGTTCTGATTTATGTTCATTATGTCCATTTTCATGTGAAGCACACTGTGCTTATATTGCCCTTTTTGTAAAGCACTGTGCTGCATTTCTTGTATGAAAGGTGCTATATAAATAAAGTTTATTACTATTATCATTATTAAATTTCCTAAGTGAGATGGACTTCCTGTACCACTGGTTCTGGCCCTGGTCTTGACTTGAACAATAAATCTTTACCTTTGGGTGAAGAGTTTGCCAAATCTCAGCAATGATTTGCTGGGTCTTCACATAACTCACTGGCACCTCCTTGATGTAAACATCAGTCCCTTCTCCCAGTCCGACCAACTTCAAGCCCTGAAATAAAGAAATATTAGACATATCTAAGTCTTTGTGTCTCACGATGGGTTTAACATTGATTTTAATTATCATTCCCAATACATTACCTGGGCTGCTGTCCAGCTGGGGTTCACCAGGAACTGTCGAAAAGGTCCAAAACCTGACAGACAGGATTAAAAATCAACGTGTGCGCCGGTTTGAAGAGCTCGTGTAGTCTATTGTCAGCAAAAACTACTTTACCTGTGACCACCACGATGTCGGATCCACTCATAACGCAGTCAGGTTCACACAGCCAGTACCGGACTATGAAGTCCGGTACTGGCTGGTCCGGTACAGTCTATGGGTACAGACCACTGAAAAACGTCAGGGTTTATTTTAGCTACCGCAGTTCACAGTTTGTCCGCTTGGCGGAGCTGTTCCCCGGCAGATAGAGGATTAAAAGCATTATGGAAGTGATGCATTCAGGTGCCTCCGGTAAGACTTTTAATTTAAAAGTCAGTTACTTTATCAGCCTGATAATAAGACTAAACTGACCTTTCGATTTACTTTATTTTTAAACAATTAATTTATATTTACTAGAGGTTTTAGTACTCACTCATTAATTACTGAAAAATCTTTTTTTATTATTATTATTTATATTTTATTAAACCGGAAATAATCCATTGGACTGTAAGAAAAGACAGATTTACGTGAATTAAAAACAGGTAAATACAAATAGAAAACAATATGCCTGTATTCATATGTCATTTCAGTGAACAACATACCAACTATAAAATATACTCATTTGACCCATTGTTTTCATTTCAGTTGTTTACTTAATTACAGACTTAGTTTTGTCTTCATCTTTCATTTTACTTCATGACAATTTATGTTATTATGTTTTGTGATGTAATTTTTTTATTTTTTTTATTTTATTTTTTTATTCTATTTTATTTTCTGTTATTTATTTTATTTTATTTTATTTTATGTTTCGCCACATCCTTGGTTATCACATTGAAGTGAGATGTATTATATTTCAGACAGCACTAAAACGCAGCATCACATCTGCCAGGGACGCGGACGCGTTCGGGGCGATCCTGAGGCAGGACCCGCCCTCCTCTTCTTCCTCCTCCTCCTCCTCCTCCTGCACTTGTCAAAGGGTACTGATCGCAAATTACATCACAGTCGTGTCCACAGACGCGCACGCAAATGACACTGGGACAACCTGTCTCCTAAAGTTTTTCTCTAAAACTCACTTTTTCTAATCTGATGCCACGATGTTGCCTTTCAAGAGAACTTTTGACAGCGAGAAGCAGCAGCTGCAGGAGCTCAACAGCAGACTTGCCCAGTATCTTTCCAGGACGAAGCAGCTGGAGCAGGAAAATGCGCATCTCATCTCTCAAATCAACAAACTCAGACAGACGAAGAAGGTGGACTGGGAGCCCAAGTATCTAGGTGAGATGCGGGAGCTGAGGAGAATGGTGGGGCAGCTGTCGTTTGAAAAGTCCCAGGCTGAGATGGAGAGGGAGAAGCTATGGCGGGAGTTGCAGATGGTCCAGTCTATGTGCAGCGAGCAGACCGAGGTGTGCAGGGACATCAGTGGCGAGCTGAAAGGCTACGAAAAGGAGCTCCACCACGCTCACAAGACCAACGATGAACTCCAGCAGCGTTTATTCCAGCTGGAGAACGAGTATAAATGTATGGTCGATGCGCACATGCAAGAAAAGGACCATCTCCTGCGTCAGGTGGAGTCCCGGGTGGTGCCCATCATTACGCAAACTTATCGCGGGCCTCCGGTGGCCACCATGGAAGAGGTGCAAGAGTACGCCCGAGGTCTGTCCGAGGGATGGATTGAGACATTTGAAATGTACCAAGTGAAGGTGGAGGAGATGGAGCTGTCGATTAAAGCGGACCAGGCGAGGCTGGGTGATCTGCAGAGGGAGAAGATGATGTATGCCTCGGAGTTGGACAGATTACGCACAGAGGCGGAAAAACAAGGTCAGATTCAGTTCCAACTTGAAGAGGAACTGATGCGCATGCAGGAGAAATTCCGGGTGGACTTCAGTGACTATCAGGTGAGCAAAAGTCCAAGAGTAGGACAGCTCAGATTGATATGTCAGAGAAAGTGAAATGAAATCATGCATTATTCATTCCTACAAATTCATACTGTAATAATGATGTAATCTTCAAAATAAACACACAGAATAATCTCGCCTTCATCACACCGAGCCACACGAGAGGGGGAGGCTGCTCCCTCTTGTCCCTGCCACACCCACTGTCCTTAAAGGCACTGATGCAGCTGCAGCTGTCAGAGGCTGCTACACATGATCAAACTGCTTCTAATACATATTTTTTATATCATCAAAATCTAGGCTGCAATCTCTAACCATCATAGCAATGATGATTCTGGCTCCACCCTGTCCTAAAAGCACACACATGCAGTAGACTGGCTCTGACATTAATGCAACTCTCCCCACATGATAACATGACCATTAAGTGGAGCCTGACAAGTGTGTGTTCTCTTCACTGTCAAAGCACGGGATCTTGCGTGCAACATTTGACCTCAGTGTAAAAGGATTGAATAGCTCGAGTATTCTGCCTCCCCAGTGCTTGATAGCTGCTAGATTACACCAGCCACTTAAACCAATTAGCTGTCAGACCGACAAATCCTTATTAACCTCCTAAAGATGGAGTCCTAAGCAGGTCAGTCAATTACAAATGACTACACTGGGTATACACTGGCTGTACGGATGTCTTCAGTGTTGGAACATAAACACATTTATCACTGTTACAGTAAACCCACATGTTTAAATTATGATTTGAGCATGACATCTGTTAGAGCAGTGGTTCCCAACTGGTGGGTCGCGGTCCAAAAGTGGATCACAGGTCCATTCTGAATGGACCACAAGTGACTCATGAATGTGTCAAGTTTCTAAAAAACACACTTTATTTTTATGTACAGTGCATTTGCAGCATGAAGCTTTTATTTTAAAGTGGCATTTCTTGCTGTAGAGTGAGTGACTAATGGACAGCTACTTGACAGAGACAGCAAACCAGCTCGACAACATGGCCAAATGCAAGTATGACGCTAAATATATTAAACTGCACAGACCTTGAAGTAATGACTAAGGAGAAATCTGGCCCCCGTCGCTGGACCAGTTGGGAACCACTGTGTTGGAGGATGTCAAATATTATTGGCTCATGCAATCACCTGATCAAGTGGTCCATATGATCAGTGCAGTCTGTGGGATCAGAGATGCACAATTAACTGAGGTATTATTAAAATCATAATATGGCGATTTTCACATCGCAGGAGATATAATTTTTTGGTACAGGTAAAATTAGCCACAATATTCCATTATAACTGAAGCACTGTGATGCTACAGAGATGCCCCGGCCTACAATTTATTTTCCAGACTTAAGGAAACATCCTTGTTTGGCACAGATCCCAGCAAAAAAAATCACATAATCATGATTTTTATATCTTTTTCAGTGAAAATTAAATGCAAAAATTACATTTCCCTATAGAATTGCAACTCATATCCAATACCTGTCAAAATAATCCCAATATGACTTTTTTTGCACAAGTGAGATAACACTTGATTTTGACAAGAAGCCAGTTTGCCATCTTTCTGCATTAGAGCTCAATACAATAAGGGGTGGAGTCGTGACAGCAGAAGAACAGATTTCCACAGTCAACATCACTGAAGGCTGCAGCAGCCATTATTTCAGAAGTGAGGGGGACGAATTGTTCTGGAGCAAAGCGATTTTTTTGAATGATTTATCATAGTATCCTCGCCCATTCAGTTGCACTTCTCCAACTGCTATCAAATACTACGTAACTCGACTTACGTGGTTTGATATTAAGAAGGACTGCAGGCTTTCCTGCCTCTTGCTGGCTTGTTTGAGGGGCAACACTCACTCAGAGGGGCAACAGAGGTAGCATACCTTGCCCGCCACTCATGGTGCATCCAGTAAAACTTGGAAGAACAAGCTCTGACTTGTTAAGATAAATTGAACAGCTGTCCAACTCGATTTACAGTACGGAAAAGTGCGGGGGACATAGGGGACAGATACAGCAGCTGCGGGGGACATGTAACCCATGGACCCCACGTCCACTATGCCCCTGGGCTGAAGTAAAATAAAATATGGTCACACAGTGATGGTTAATGGTTAACAAGTGAGCAGAATTATTATATTTTATCTTAAATTACAGGGACATAAAAATGTAATACCCAATGGACAGACCACAGACTTATAATGTTAAACTATGTGGATGTGAAACCTTTTTTTTCCTCCTCTAGATGATTATTGAGCAGCTGGAGCAGGAGAGGAATGTGATGGCTGACGCTATTGCAGAAAAGATGCGAGAGCATCAGCACCTTCTCCAGGTGAAGATGGATCTGGGCATGGAGGTGGCTGCCTACAGGTGATGAGCTTATTTCTTTTGTCTTAGCACAACAGATTTTTTTCTCATAGTAGGAAAAGCACAGGTGTTTACTAATCACATTGATGATGGTTGCTACGTTCAAGTGTCCCAGTGAGGCATGACAGTGCGACAGGATCGTGAAACTGAAGCAGCTACATGGTTTTCAGCTCCTTTTTCATTTTATTATTTGCACCTGTGCTTTTCTTACTGTGACTTGTCAAAATGTCTTCAGTGGAAAAAAACAGTGTAGAGTTACTGTATGTTACCGAGCAGAGTTTGGTGCCAGGAAAAAACTTTTCAACACTTTTTGTCAAAGTGATTTAAAGCTGTAGTAGGTAACTTTTACAGAAAAAAAACAACAACTTTGTTATACATGGTGAAACTGTCATTATATATTAACACAGCACTAAATTAGATGGATAATTGTAAAAAAAATATATATATATACATATATATATATATATATATATATATATATATATATATATATATATATATATATATATATATATATATATGTTCCTCTGCCTACCCTATTGTCTCATAGCGCCTCTAATGGTTTTACCACACATGGACAAAAACAACCAATCAGAGCAGAGGAGTCTCTAACACAGCTGTCTATTATGCCAATCACTGCTTGTGAACTGTGGTCAAACGAGGGAATGCTGGTGAAATGCGAATCAAGATTCCGTTATTGCATTGCATATTTCTCATCCAGGATGTTTTCAGAAACACATTTCAGTGCACTGTTTACCTGTAAAATGAGAATGTCAAGCCATCCAAAACCTACAGCCAGTAGACTCAGAAATGTCTGGCTTTTTTTTTTTTTTTTTTTGTAATTCAAATTATTTATTTATCCATTCAGTCAAATCTGAACAAACTACAACTAATCACGTCATCATTACAGTTCAACAGACAAAAAAGCCTGCCTATGACCTCTTAAAGCTTTCAACTTCATTGCTGACCCTAGCTAACATGTGTTTGTATGACACAATTTGTAACATGGATTCTTTCCAAAATCTGGAAGTAATGTACTCTTCCAGAATTTGAGGATCATTTGAGCAGCTGTGACGACTCCTACATTTATCACAACAAGGTCATACTTTGATACATTCGGCAATTCTGTTTAGTCCCCCATAAGGCATAACCTTGGAGATTTAGGTACCGTCATACCATAGTAGGACTTTTTTGTGTGGAAGAAGAAAGTTGGCTCTCTTCAGTGATGTTTTCAAGCTTTGAGGAAGAGATTACTGGTCAAACCAGACTCCCACTGCTTTAAGTTACTCTTAGCTTAATTTGTGATCTCACTTAACCCAAAAGAAATCAGCTGCTTGCCTCCTGCTGGTATTGGCATTAAGTCATCTGAGCCTCACTTAGATAAACAGAGTACTACACGTACTGCACATGCATTTTTAACAGTTGTTTAAACCTTCTCTGTGGTTTATTTTTAGTTTTTATGATCAAGACAAATTATATCTGGCATTTCATATCCTGTAGCAGTAGGCATGTCTAGTCTTCATGCTCCCAACATAGCCAGATCACACATGGTCACGTACTAAGACTATTTTTACTGAAAGGCAAAGTTATTTATGAAGCAGTTCTTGAAACATACTGTATTTTAAAGATTAAAGATACAATATCCAGATTTGTTTCTAACATCATAACCTCTTACCTCATATCACAGGGCATCTTTACAGCTGTTGAAGTTTTTGAGTGATATTAAAATTTTATTGGTATAAGCTAATTCCCAGGAACTTCTTTAGAAGACTGTCTGCTCCTGTGTGTCTCTATAAAGCTGATTCTCCGCCAGTACATCTGGTTTGTTTTGAATTTTTGGAATAGATAAAATGTTTTCTGGCAGACGTGGCAGCAGCATGTGTTTTTGTGTGTGTCACGAGTCAGCTTTTACTTTGGGATTCATAGGGACGTGTGGACAGCCCCGCATTGTAACTGTTATTTTTAGGTCAGTCTTTCGGAAGGCACTCTCCAGAGAGGTTGTTCCTTTTTTAAGGCACTTTGGTTTGCTCTTTCATGTTTGTTGAATCATGGCCAAGGAAAGGTGAGCTACTGGAGCTAATTATTACAAGGTCTTTATTACATGACAGTGGCTTGTTATGTTTTTGATGATTAGCACCCTATATGGCCAGGTCCTGGGTTCACTCCGTCTTGTAAGCCTGTTGCGTTTAGTTTGAGAGGATTGAGATGGCAGAGCTGAATGATGTACACCGGCTTGTGAGGTATTTGCTTTGAACCTTTTTTCCATATATGGTAAAAAAATAATTATGTTGAATTAGAAGGATAACCAGTGATTAATAATAACTTATTTACCCTTGTCCTGTGTTTTGTTTGTTCAGGGCTCTCCTGGAAGGCGAGAGAGTGAATATCCAAGATGCTCATAGGAGGGGGACTCAGCATCAGAGAGAAAGAATAATAGGTACTGTATTTGGATTTATTTGTTGTTACATGTTGATCACTAGAGTGCAGTGTACTGTAACATTAACTGTATGCTTATTTGCCCTCTTGCTCAGAGTTAGATGAGAAGATTGGTACTGCTCTCTATCTGTCTGTCTATCTGTCAAAAATGACAATTTGTGGTTTTACAGGAGGTTTTGTGCAAGTGTATTTCTTGTCTGGTATATACTGTGAAACTGGTATACCGCTGCAATCCTACTGGCAACCTCAAATTGATGACAAGACTGAAAAATTCACTGCTTCCAGCCAAATTATATTTTCTAGAGTGGTATTGATTTTTTGTCTCTTGCCAAGAAAACGAATTAGTGCTTTTCCCAAAATGTTGAACTATTCCTTTAAGTGTCTTCCTAAGTATTCATGCTAACTAATTCTCTGCATCAGATATCAAGATGCCTGCACAGCGCCACACTCCAAGAGCTTCCACCTTAACCACCAGACAACATACGGATATCAGGTACACGCCGCCGACTTCAAACCTGAGAAGATCCCCTGTGCCTCCCTCTGGGTCCATAAGCCCCTCCAGGGTCATCCCCATTTCAGTTGCAGGCAGAGCTCGGCATCAGAGTCCTGCATCCAGAAGGGACATGATCTCATTCACCAAAGCTCGAGCTGCTGCCTCTGCCCCTGCCCCAGCCCCTGCCCCTGCCCCTGCTACCGCCGCCGCCGCCAAAGATAAACAAACAGGCCAGCGTGAATACCAAATGAAACCACATGCGCAGAAAACAGCAGCAGAGGAGAAAACTGTGGAAATCAAACAGGTCTCTCGCGTCGAGAACAAAGCCAGTCCCATCAAGTCCACCACTACTGAGACAAGTTCAGTGAGAGTCGTGTCACCGCCAATGATGAGCCTGAGCACGAAAACTGAAACAGAAAGCAAGAAGCAAGTGTCAGATGAAAAAGAAAAAGATTATGATTATGGAGGCAAGTTCAAAGATAAAGGGGAAACAGAGTCTATGACGGGCCCAAGTGAGAAAAAGATACTAGACTCTGTGTCTGTAGAGGAGATCATTGAGAAAGTGATAAAACCAGCAGGTTTGGAAGCTGAGGGTAGCTCCTCGGGAGATCCACCGGTAAGGTATCATGTGGAGACAACTGAGCAGGAGGATGGAACGATGAAGACAAGGATTGTGTTAGAGTCCAAAGTGGAGGAAGAGCTGGATGTTTCTGAGGACTCTGCGCTGGATGAGCTACTGAACCAAGGGGTTAAGAAGGCGTCACTGGAAGATATCAAGGACACAGCAACAGGAAGCATGATCAAGAACCTGCTAAGTGGCCTGCAGGCAAATGAGAACTTGGAAAATAAGTCTGTCAATGTAGAAATCATCCAGGAACAGGTGGAGTCTTACAGTGATGAGGAGATTGAAGTTGAGCAGAAGTCCAGATCTAGTTTCTATGAGCCCTCCACGACATATTTCCAAATCGAGGAGCTAGAAAACGTCCCTCATGACACTCACGTTCAGAGGAGTGATGGTGATGCCATGAAAACCTCCATGACAGACACAGATAGTTACAAGGGTGGATCTGTGCAAGTTCAAGAGGTGTCTAGAGAGAGTGAATCTCCCTATTTCTCCCATGAGCAAGAGCCTGACGAGTATTTTGTCTCCACCCCAGATGGTAATCTCTCTGAAGCCGAGGAGGGTGTTGGCATCACCTCATATGGCCATTATGGTATCGTAGATGATCTGTCAGATGAGCGGTATTATCAAGATGAAAGCCCTCTCCCGAAAGGAGTGATCGTAGAGGAAAGTGATGAATACAAGTTCATGTCAGGTGATCACTCATTTATCAAGGAGAGCTTCCCGGAGTGCATCATTGAAGAAGAGGTTCGCGTCTCTCCTGTAGTGCAGGAGTCGGTGCTTGAGTTCCTGAGAGAGGACTCTTTGGAGCCGAAGGAGCAGCTGAAGGGGGCTCTAGAGAAGCTACAAAGCTCAGTGTCGGGTCCGCTGAAGGAGGAGTTGGCTTTCCTCACAAAAGTGAGCAGAGAAAGCCCAGAGAATGTGGCTGTCAACGTCAAAAAAGTGCAACAGTCAAGCGACAACGGCACCATGACTATAGTTGCAGAGCTGAACGTCTCTCAAACCCTGGAAGACTCTGGGCTGCTGGAGGCAGGAGGTGATATATCTGAAGAGCAGATCATGGCAGCTCTTAAATCTTCTAACCTGGGGAAAGCCTTCCAGGGTGGGGCAGGAGGGGGATACAGTGTCAGGGTCTCCAAAGAAGAGGATGTGGGGTATGGTGAAGAGTTCCAAGGCTTTACTGATGAAGGAGAGTCTGCGTCTGAAATTACTGAGAAACACATAACACTGAGGCCATCAGAAAAGTCCTTTACCTTTCAGATGGGCGCACAGGGCGGCCACGCTGAGGCGACCTCACCGCAAAAGACCCCGATGATGATTTCAGAAGAGGAGAGAGTTGCAACAATATACCTTGAAAGCCCGACAGATGATTAGGAAAGAATTTGGTTAGAAATATTTTCAAACTGAGTACTTGCCAATGTAACTTGTTGAAGTGCACATTACAGAGGTTTTCCTGATGCAGCACTCCACACACACAAGGCGTTAATGCTGGTTGCAGACACTGTAATAATGCTTTAAGCTCTGCAAAACATTTTACATCTAACTGATTTTGCTGCGCTCTTTTACTGTACCTTAGACTGTGCCACCTAAAACTCAGTGTACCTAACGTTCGGTTACACTGATCTGATGAGCGCATATGTTTAATGGTATTAACTGTGGCAATGCTACTATTACAAATACTGAGTGCTAACTAATATTTGCTAGTTCGCGGTAGGATTGTAACATCTCCGTATAGTGGCAACTTTCCATGCTGGTCGATACTAATGGAGTGCTGCGCTGGTATGTGTTAACATTTTTACAGCTTGCAGTTCATCTTTAAGGAGATCTGTTTACTCTCTCTAGATTTCTCTATTTTTGTACTAACCTGTGCTGTACATCTTAAACAGCCCTTTCTGTAGTTTACAACACCCCATCAAACCAGCCATCACATCATGTGTCTGCCATGGTGTTGAATCTTTGGCAAGCCAACATATGCCAGTTGGAGTTATGAGGTGCTGTGAGCTATTTGCAGATTTGGGCTTTCATTTTTCTTTTGACTTGGGCACTGCTGCCAAATGGAATTGTTTTAGTATATACTGCATCCTGGAACATGGTAGCTTATTTGAAGCAGTAGTCAGAATATAGTGTACAGAGTATAGTGAAGCTTGTAGCTGAGGACAGTACAGCGGAAGTGGGGAAAAGGTGGTGATTTGTCTTAAGAAACGTAGCAAGTTTTGAATGCTAATATCAGAGAGTAGTGCAGGTAAATGTGGCACTTAAAAGTGGTTGTTAGGTAACTTACAAAGTTGGTTATTTTCAGATTTTTTTTTTAAAATTTACTCACAATTATAAAATCCAATAGTGGTTCCCAACTGGTGGGTCGTGGTCCAACAGTGGGTTGCCGGCTCATTCTGAATGGACCTTTTATTTTGAAGTGCTGTTTCCTGCTGTAGAGTAAGTGACTAACAGATAGCTACTTGACAGAAACAGCAAACTAGTTCAACGACATAGCCAAACGCAAGAATGTACCAAATGTATTAAACTGTGTGGACCTTGAACTAATGACTAAGGACAAATCTTAACCCTGAGGATGGACCAGTTGGGAACCACTCATCTAACACATAGAAAAAAATAATTGCCCCATATATGACCAAAGCAAGATTAGATGATCAGTGTTATCATAGTGAAATGTGTTTGTAAAATGTGTATCTTTACATGGTGTGTGTCCATACCATACGTTTCAAATTTCCCAACAGCGACCATTTTGATCTGAACATGTGATTTGGGAAACACCAAAAAAGGTTGTCAATTTGAAAAGCAAATAGTGAGATGAAAGAATGAAGAATGAAAAGAGGTAGTGGAAAACTAAAGGTATACTATGCAGGAATTGCTGCCTACTGTTTGTAAGCAGTATCACCAACGAAACTGCTGAAAGCTATACTGCGTTTTTTGCCCTGTGTGCGCAATTTCCACAGCTTTGTCTTGGATGCATGCTGCTTGTGTTCTGGCACCTGGTCACTACCTTTTTGTAATGTCACGACCTCATCGCACGCTGTGCCGAGAAATATCCCAATACATGTTCCAATACAGAGAGAGCAGAGTCTCTGTATATAAATACACCGCCACACACTTCTAGTGGGTCATAAGTAATGACCAAGAGGGATTACTTCTGTATGAGTCTATACACTGTTTTTAAGAAAATTCCTGCACAGTATACCTTTAATGAATTAAAAGGATTCAGTGATGGTGTTGTTAAAGGAAATATAGTCACATGTGTTTTTGATGTACAGTGAGTCTTTTTTGGACGCCATTTTGCTTGTAGACGTTTGTTGTTATCACAGTGTTGGCTTGAAGGATTCACCTTTGCTCACACATACGAGTGTGTCCATGACCGTGACTATTTTTGGATCATCAGCTTAGTGGCATTGACTGACTGTTCATTATGGTTTGTTGTGTTGTGTGTACTAGTTGCAGAGGCAGAAACGGTCCACTGTGATTTCAGTCTGGCTACGTGCCTTTCACATTTTGTGTAACTGGCTGGAAAATGTATACTTTGTTACTATTGGGTAATGTCCTCACAGATTGGCTTGTTAGCACTAACTTGTTGAACAATTGTGCATAAAGCAATGTTTAGTGTGAATGCCATGCTTTTATAAATATGTTCTTTGTTTGAAATCTATTGAATGACATCTCATCCAAAAAGACTTTGGATTTAAGTGCCCAGATACAGCAAATTCTCACCTGTAAACTTCAGAAAGTTCAACCAAAATACTATTACATCAGTGCACTTAAATTGTGGCTTAAAGGGACAGTTCACCCAAAAATCAAAAACACCTTTCCTCTTACCTGTAGTGCCATTTCTCAATCTATAACATTTTGGTGTGAGTCGTCAAGTGTCTGAGCTATCAGCTGTAGAGATGTACCGTCTCTCAAAATAAAATGGAAATGGATGTGCCAATGGTTTCTGTAAAGAGACGCTGCTGTCGAGTTTTCAAATGGATGTTTTTGGTGCTTTGAGTTCCACAGGCAGAGTGCCATCTAGTTCCATTATACTGTAGAGACGGCAGACATCTCTATGGCCAGTATCTCCAACACTTGCTAAAACAGTCTAGACTGATAAATAGCACTACAGATAAGAGGAAAAATGTTTGATTTTGGGGTGAACTGTCCCTTTACTAAGGAATCTGTTAACTTACTGTGTGTATGTACACAGTGTAACCTGGATGTGCCATTTCATAGCATAAAAAATGTCTAAGTCAGCATACAGAAAATCTAATGATGTATGAAGAATGTGTATTGAGTCCAATCTTGTTTGTCACCATGGATAGTCCAACATCATTGCTTTTATTGACATAACATGATTTTTATTTAACAAATGACATTATTGCTTTGGTGAAAAAGGTTCCAGCCCTTCTTTGGAAATTGATTCATATCTTGACACAATTAAAACCTACTGTGGGTATGATTTCTGAGTGTGAGTATTTCTTTAATGCTTAGCTAACTTATTTCACTTAATGTACAAAATGACATGATTGGACATGATATGTACATTTGGAGCATGTTCTCAGCAGTGGTAGCTGCCTGTTGCATCTGAGAGACAAACTTCTTAAAAAATGAAAGTAGTTCTTGGTCAAAATACACATGCATAAAAGAACCAGTCAGGAGTCAGACATTGAGTTTCCATCAAGGCCACAGGATGCTGAGAGTGTATGACGTTTTGTTTTCCTTGTACCTTGCCTCTGCTGTCTCTCAGCCACCTCTGGTGCCCTGCAAAACAAACATCACATGGTTGTGTGACTAAAACATGCACTTGTCTGTCATCTTTTCCTCTAATTTAATAATACAGGGTTCCCACGCATTTTTACAGATGAATTTTCTAAACTCTTTCATTATATTTTACCCCATTTTCCATAACTTAATTCAAGTAGTTAAAAATGAGCAGTTCTATATAGCGATACAACCATACATTATTATTTGCAGATAAGCGAACTGCTAGTGCTCAACAAATTTACTTGCTCATTTGACATTCCTGCCGCCAACTAGCTGCAAATGCCAATAGACCTGCATATACGGGTACTTTGCATAATGGCAAGGCCACGCCCCATTTGGGGGGATTAAAAATGTTTCTTTAGATTTCATTGCAACTCTTTGTGTTTTTGGACTATAATTTTTCACATATTTGTATCCATTTATTTCTTGTGAAACAACCTTGCCTGAACCTGTGCGTATAAATTAAGGTTGACTGCTGTCATGTCCCGTCATTCTTCCTACATCCAAGTGGATTAATGACCCAACACATTGGCTGGATATTATAGATCCCTGGATGACAATACCTGATGATCACGTTGGGCTCAGGGTTGTCTGTAAAGAAATAACCTGCTAATAGCCACATGTTTAAAATAGGTTAGACTTACATTCAGTTGGAGATGACAGTCAGATGCAGCTATGCTGAATGTACTGCAGCAGCCTCCCACTCAAGCTAACCTTAGCTATCCATCTGTCACAAGCATCATTTAAAGTAGTGATGTACCACACATACAGTGAGCATTAAGGTATCTTATGTGCCTTAAATCTCAGTGTGAAAGCCTCGGTCAAGAGGTTTCTGACATTTTCCTGTTTCCCTACTTATGTGACTGCACATCTTTCCCCAAAAGGGGGTGCGGCCTTAGCGATGACCACCGATCTGGTCTATGTGGATCACATGATACTTGTGACGTTTCAGTGGTCAAGCAGCGCAGCACTAGATTTTAAATCAGTAACACAAGAAACACATTTTGGATAATGTTAGACATATTTTAGGATGTTTTTAAACATGTTTTAAACAATAGCCAAAGCAAAGCATATTCAAACTTCTCTCAAAACATTCTGGTAATTCCAAACCATTTCAAGGCCTGGAAAAGAGTTTTATGTGACTGTGGGAACCCTGCTCATACTATTACAGTAAATACATCAGTTGCTTTAATTCATCACCAGGAGAATCAAATGCCTTAATGTAAGATAAAGTACAGTTTCATTAGTTCATACCTTGCAAGCATGTCCACAGCTTTTTGTGTAGCTTTTGTCTTCTTGTGCTGAGGACCATACAACAAACACTGGATCTCCACACACTAATAATCAAAATAAAAAAACCCATTAATGATAGCACAGTGAGTGGTCAGTGAAAGATGAGAGGCACAACTCACACTCAGAGGGGAGTAAACACTTCCTAGCAACATGTGAATGCACCAAACATCCCAAAATAACCTCTGTTGCAGCCTAAGGTTTAGATAACACCTGTGCTGACCGCTCGGAGTGTCGGGTCAACAAGGGGTATCTGCTAGATTTAAATGAGGGCTCCTAAATCAACAACCCAGGAATCTGAGGTAATTAACTCGACAACTTTAAGACGCAGCCTGAGTATTTTTCCACTCTACATTTAGTTTCTCTCATATGATTTAGGTCCAATCATATGAGAGTAATGAGCAGTGACTGCTCAGCTCTATGACATCACAAAATATTGCTTAATTTAATAGAATCCAGAAAAGTCTCAGCTTTAAACCACAAACATATGTGTATGATAACACAGCGTGTGCACGCAATTACGCAATAGGCATGATAAAAGCCTGCCATTGTTTCTGATAATGTCATAAATAAGAGGTCAAGAGAACTTCGTTGAAGGAGGGAAAGTGGGAGGTAAAAGTTTCCCTCTTCACCAGGGAGAGTAAAACACTCTGTAATCTGGAACACATCCATCTGGCCTCTTGGATGTTTTCGCTGTTGCTAAGGTTGATGTAATGGAAGGGCTTTTTTTTTCAGCAGTGCTACAGAAAAAAAGGGGGAAATGTCAAGTGTATGTCTGTGTGTGTGTGTGTGCCATTGTTCTCTGTGTTTTTCTTTGTAGATTGTATGTTCTGTATCTACTGTTTGAGCCAGGTTTCCTTTGGAAAAACAAAAGTTACTCAGTCAGGTTGCAGATGGTGTCATGATGACAGGAAAAAAAACGTCCTCACATATCTGCTCCGTGTCAGGGTGCTTCACAAAGGTTACTGGTTGGATGTGGTGTGGAGAGAGTGAGCCCTGATGTGCGCTGTCAGTGCAGAGGGGGACTTGGGCCCCCTCTGCCCTTAGATGTCACAACAAAACAACATAGCAACCGAGCTCCTTTACTTACAGGCATGTTATTACTAGCATGAAGAAACCCCCTTTTACTGGTGTATTTTAGTTTGATGAGCGGCAGAACTGAGCTCATATGGCAAACGTGCAGTCATACTGTATGTGAAAATCAAAAACACATTACATAAGGAATAAAGTAAATCAGTCATAGCAACAGAGGATTATCTGATTAACTAAAACGCCTCTGTTTATTTAATACATGTGTGCTCAAAGACACAGAAATGTCACTTTTGTTTCAAAGGACATAATGGCGTGCCTCACTAATTGGGGTCCGTGTCCCTTTAATTGACAGCAGTTAGCAAACTGCCACTCTCCTTCCAAAGTTGTGTTGCCCATCTGCCAGGCTCCATCCAGACTGAGGAAACACAAAGTCACTGTGTGTGATATTTTACACCAGGGAGGGCTGCTCCGCACACTGAACCCTTCCAAGATTAGCATGCGACTCTGATAGCACTGAGCTTTAGGGAGTATGGCGGAAATAGCTCGTCTCAATATGACAGGGACTCTTTGTGTGTGTGTATATTTTGAACTGGCCTTTCACTGGTGTAGATGGACACGCCCGCTGACTCCTGGCCTTTTATTAAACCCTGTCAAATACTTTGGGCAGAGACAGTATTACGTTCTACCCTGTCCAGCATTTCTGATATGCGCATACAGGTTGCAGCCAAGAGAAACATTAGTTGGCCTGTTTGTGTTCTGTAGCTTGTGATCACCTTTGTCATGGTCCTGTGCGCCTGCTTCATCCTGCCCTCACTCATCTCCACACTTCCGATCAGCTGAAGGGTGTCTGCGACCTCGGCGCTCAGGTCACCGAAAGTAGATCTCTTTGTGGCGAGAGACGCCTTCTGGATCTCAACACATCTCTGTAATGGCACCAGGGTTGGGGAGTAAAGGAATACACAACGACATTACGTCTTAAAATACAATTTTTGATGTATTTTGAATACAGTTAATGTCTTCATTTGAATGGATTTTGCTGTAACACCATGTCCTAACTGAACGGGACACAGGCAAGTGTCACTTTGATTGTATTATTTTCTACTGGGATGTTCTAAATTCAACGCAGCACAACACACTGCTGTCATATGAGACCTTAACTTTTGTCAGATGCTCTGTTTCTATTTAGTCTTGTTGCTCGCTTCAAAAGCACTGTGACGGACACAGAATCTATATCAATCCATCTATATCATACCATACCTTCTTGTTTAATTAACTCAACCTATATAAGGTGGCAGCTGGCTGGAGGCGGGGTTGCCAGGGAGCTGAAAGATTCTTGTAAATGACCATCGCTACTAACAAGCTACTTACACAATATAAAATGTGTGTTTTCTGTTTACAAGTACAAAAACAGTAAGAGGGTACTTGCTAATCTTTTAAGTGGTTACATATAGTACAGCTAATAGGTGGCCTATGAGGTTTGTTTAACATGATGGAACTGAAATGCGTTATTTGACAGCTGCTTGTTCACTTGCTGTTAGGACACGGTGTAAAGTTTATGAGGCATGTATTTCCCACAAGTAAATGTGTGTGCAGTGCACCTCTCACATGACAATGGCAAAGGAGATGCACAGCCAGGACACTGCTGTGTGTTTCTGACATGGAAACATAAGACCCAGAATTAGCGAATTAGCTCAACAAGACAATTATTCCAGAAGTAATCCAATGTATTTGGAGTGTTTGAATGATCTAATAGAATATGTTACAAATGACATTTTAGGGTATGTATTCAGTAATGTGTAGTGGAATACGTTTGAAAAGTAACCCTCCGAACACTGAGTGGCACCAAATAGATATATCATCTCTATCAGAGATCAGTGGTGAGAGCCCCACCCTGTTTAGCAGGTGGAAAAAATCCCCTGACGCTCACAAACTCTGAGGGTGTTTCCATGGTGCCGCTCTCTGTGTGGATAATCAAAATCTGCTGTGGGTTTCAAAATTGCATGAGCAAAAATATTAGACGTCTATGCCTGTAGGAAATAAATGTAGTGGCACTGTCTCACCTTTCTTTCAAGTGTGTGTGTTTGTGAGTGTGTGTAACCTCTTGCTGGCCATTGAGGAGGAGGAAACGACAGAAATCGTCCTGGGCCGCGAGAAACGCTGGATCCTGTGGACCTGCAGAGTTTTTGTATGCACTTAGACTCTGCTCAAAGTAGCGCTCTGCAGAGTCTACAGCAGCGTGGAGAGAAACACACACGATACAGATTGAGTTAAATTAAAGCAGTATATTCTTGATGATTGTGGTTTATCGTACTTATGGCGTGACGCTGGACGGATGAACCCTAAATATTTAAAATTAATGATTGAACGTAGATTATCTGATATGGAACTACAGAGATGGCATGAGAAATTACAAAGTAACCCTTTATGTGATAGTTATAAATTGTTTAAAAATGATTTCACTTTTGAACCTTATCTGATTATGTTAAGACCTGTCGAAAGAGTTTGTTTGTCAAAGTTTCGGTGTGGAAATCATAAGTTACCTATCTCTGAGCGCAGGTACGATCGTAAAAATGTACCCCGGAAATGTTCTCTTTGTTTGACTGGCAATCAAGGAGACGAATATCATTATGTACTTGTGTGTTCTTTTTTTGATAAAGAGAGAAGAGAGTTGGTTGGACAGTTCTACAGAGCAAATCCAAATATTTATAAGTTTCAAAAGTTAATGTCATCTCGAAAAGTAAAGGTCTTGTCAAATTTGTTGAAACTTCTGTTTTATTTATTTTTGCTGTGCATTGGCTGCCGCCTGTCCTGATTTGTTATGTTATTTTTTGTTGTCTGCTCCTTATACCCCAGGGAGGGGTCAAAAGGAATAAATAAATGAATGAAATGAATGAATGAAGTAATTGACAGAATAAGACTGCTTTACATTTCTATCACAGAAAATGCTGATAGCTCATAGCTGACATGTCTGCATGCCTTCAATTGGGCTATTACACATCTGGTTTCCATAACACCATCTTAAAGAATTTCACAAACACAAAGACAATGGGAGATTCAAATCCTAATTAACCCCTCGTTGCATGTCGCTCAGGCCGAGCCTGTGTCTGAGAATAAACTCACCATTGTGATGGGGCTCTGATGCAGCGGCAGAAAGGATGAGGGCCAGGCTGTGGGAGATCTGAGCCCCCTCCAGCTCCTCTGAGCTGTGACTCACAGCAATGGCATGAGCCTAGCAGAAACACCCCCGTGAAATAAGACAGATCACATATCACCAAATAAGAGGTGTGGGAACATTACCTAACAACAAAGTCTGGCGCAGACTCAAGAAGCCCCGGTGTGTTTATATATGTTGTGCATGATGTGTCAGTGATATGCCCCCTTGCCTTGGAGAGATGTTCTATGGCTCGGTCCAAATGACCTCTGTCCTGCTCGATGGCGGCCATGTCCCTATAGACAGAGCATGTCTTCTCTTGCTTTCCGCAGTCGTTCAGCCGCTGCAAAGACTTCTCACACTGGCTTAAGGCCTCCTCTGTTCTGTTCTGTCTCCTATAGACCCTATAGAGCAGAAGGGATGTACAAATGGGGAGACTGTCAGAGACGGAAACATGAAGACAGTGACCACTTCAGCCCACTATATAAGGCAGCAGGGCAAAGTAATGATTAGCGAGTCGTTTGTCTGCGTCCCTGTGTCTGAAAACATTCTGCCACAGTGTACTTGAGCAAGACACTAAAACCATTACAGATGTTTAAATTAAAAAATGCTATCTAACAACACTCCTTATCTAGACTATTATTACTGGTCCGTATATAACCATAAGCCCACTACATTACTATGAGCCTGTTTGTATTACACAAGTAATGGCCTGGTCTCCGGCCAAACCCAGAGCCAGCAGAGTGGTGAAGACTTTTGGCTGATGCCCGCAGTTACAGCCTGGTGAAGCGCAGACTATAATAGGCAAAGCTAGCACATTACTCTTTTAATTGTTGTTGGTTGCATCCTTTCATGAGTCTCTAACAGTCTCCTCTGGGACAAAAGGTTACACTGCTCCTAACCCCCTCACTTTAACTACAGTCTCTCAGACTCTGAAAAATAACTCCTGCAGTGTTTTCTAAAGCCTTGTTTCTAACAAGCAGTCCAGTCCTGATACTAAAAGGTGGAGCTAGAAACACTGCAGTCTGTTGATTAGGCAATGCAGAATCAACACTCTTGACCACAATGGACTGTCACCATTGTTCCCACCGTGGCAAGTTTACCACTACATTTCACACACATTTTACACATTACATTAGTTTTTAAGTCAGCAGATGATTTTGTTTGTTTCTTTTTCTAAGATGCAAAAGTCCATCATCTGTGATCATGCAGTTCTGCGTGTGGTTTGTTTGTCAAACTATACATCACCATGTACATTCACTACTCAGATTGGGCAGCTCATCAGTAGCGACATGTACTGTAGAGAGGAGAGCTCATCAGCAGGTGGTTGTATTTGGTTATGCCGTGTTACTGTGGCTACGGCAGCAGATTAAGATGAAGACTCCCAGACCATCCATGGCCATGCCTCAACTCTATGTTTGAAGTTTTTGAGATGAAGTATGATTCATATGGTTTTAAATGTTTCATCACGGCCTACAAGAATTCGTCTTCCAACGTGAGAAAACATGTCGAGGTATTTAAACCTTTGCTTGATTCCAGATTAATATTTCATACAAAGTTCTCTGTGATTGTAGTACGTAAATGCAGTTTTTATGCTATACTTGGTCAAATGAATGTTTTTTTGTATTTGCCCGTGTAGTTGTTGTACACTGTTAGAAATATTTTTTGTGTGTGTGGTTGTGGGGGTGGGGTGTAAATGAAAAAAATGAAAATGACAATGGTGGTCCTTTTGTTAATTTGTGTTTCTGTGGTCATTTCTACAGGCGTCGCAGTATATTCAATAAGCTTTTCATTCTACAGGTTCTACAAGCAAGTCAGTGCATTTCATGGGTTGTTTTCCAGTCATTAGGTTCTGTAAATGTATTGTGACAATATACAACAATATCTTGATATTAAAAATAATAATAATTTGAATACCTACATTTTTTTTAAAGCAAGTACTCCACATACTTTAACCCAAGTAATAATTTGAATCAGCAACTTTCACTTGTATTGGCGTAATATTTGACCAGGACTATCTATACTGTGACTCAAGTAATAGAGTTGAGTATTTTGTCCACCACTGGTTAAACGTTAGCAGGCTATAGACTGAGAAAAATAATTTAATTCACTGTGCCCCTGAAAGGCTACTGCCGACAACACCATTAACTTTTAAAGTGGAATGTTTATTTGCATGTTACTCAGTACATGAGTTGACACTGTGAATCAGTCAACAGACCGGACCATTCCATTTGTCTTTATTGGCTCTCTCTACACTAAAAACGCGTTGGTGATGATTGGATCTTCAGAGCTTAAAAATGTATATGATACTTCAACCAGTTTATGTGTATTGTGAATATTATATTTCTTTACTTGCAGAAAAAAAGTGGTGGAGCGTTGTTCCTGTGCGCTCCGGCACTCCAGCCTCCAATGTTCTCATTCTAAGGTGTCTAAATAAGGGGATGCTCTTGCAGTCTTAGCAGAAACCACCAAAGCAAAGTCCAGCTCAGAGTTCAACATCTTCAACAATTTGTTGCAACCAAGTGCTTCAACTTAACATATTTTGCTGATGCACACAACAGGGTCTTTGCTCTTTCAAAAGACAAATTACTTCCTGTCATATTTATCTGTTCTATGGTGTTGCTTGGGCTTCTAAAGGACAACAGGGTGGGGAGAGAGGATGAGACGACAGCAGCATTAACCAATGCAAGGACTCTGGATCCCATCAAGCTGCTTTGCTAACAGCTTCAAACCATCTAATGGACTCTAAATTTAATTCAGCTCTGCAGTCAATCTCCAGCTACATTGTTGTCATGCAGCTGAACAGGAAATCCCTTCTCCCCATATCCACACTGTGCTAAGTGTAGTTGTTTGTGGCTATCTGAACCATTCACTTACATACAGAAAGCACACCAAAGTCAAACAGCGTGCCATTTGATGTAAGTAATATCCACTGTGCTTTCCAGTATCCTGAGTACATACAGAGTTTCAGCAGGGGCAGCCCGTGTGGGAACCTAAAGTCAGAGCTTGACAGTATTATGTCACAACCCAGGACCACATGAATCAGGGTATTCTTGGCTCAGTGCTTGAATACCAGCAGCACAGGTTAGAAAAACACTGTGATGGCTCATTACTTTGAATTTTCCCATGAATCCAAGATTATCCGAACATGCCGTGATGGATAGCAGGGATGCCCCGCCCATACATCTTCATGAGGCAGGCACTTCAGGTCCTTTTAGGGCAGCGGCGATGGCTGCAGCAGAGCTACATTCCAGCGTGGCTTGAGTCCTGCCATTCTGCTCGCATGGACAAACAGAGACAATACCCCTCTATCCTCTCATTCACTCTGCATCCTTACGCACTTCCTGGCAGTACGGTAACATGCCACATCCCACTCAAATCTACCAAGAGTCCACAGGGCAGGGAATTAATATAATTAAGGAGTTGTAGATGTGTTGCCAAGCAAGCCACACAGCCCTCTTTTGTAAACGTTTCCAGCTCATAGTTGACGTAAGTTTGCTCTGGGCTTTCACTCGGAAAAAGATACAGTGAGCAAGGCCAAGGCAAAGTGAAAACAGAGGGCCAGAAACACAACGGCCTGCTCCAGCGAATTGGTGCGGTGCCTTAAACTGATGGCATTCTGATTGATGAGGCTTTTTATTGTGTGCCTCAAGTAGACGGAGTAAAAGACTATGGAGAAGAATACTAAAGTACAGGTTCAGTCTTGGGTCGTGATTCTCAATCGCAGCTATTTACAAGTAAATCCCTGCCAGTTTTATTTCACCCAACTAATCAGAGAGCATTTTACATCTGGAATAAGAGCTACCTTTTTGGAAGGAGTACACACAGACTCTGGATCCAAAGCATAAGCATACCACTGGAGTCTGGCGAACAGTATCTATGCTATATATGTCTATAAATACAGTCAACAGCCTGCATATACAATAAGGATAGAGCCACTGATTACCTCAATAAATGCTGGTGTACTATCCAATTAATATGATGCATGATTGTGATAATTAAGGGTGGAGAGAATATGGAGAAATTTCCATTTCTAAAATCTAAGCTGCAGATTTATGACAGCAGTTAGGAAAAAAAAGTCATCTCAAGTCCAAGAATAACAGAACACACACACATACACACACACACACACACACACACACACACACACACACACACACACACACACACAGAGCAGATTTTAACCTAACAATAAACACCCCATCTGGCTGATCAGGAGTGCACACCTTGAGTGTGAATCTGAAACCGAGCAGAATGTTTGGACCGGGATCTATAAGAGAGCTGAGCTTACTTTATTGTTGCAGGCTTTGGTGGGAACATTCCCCTCCATCACAACAGTGTTGACTGACAGAGCTTTAGAAGCATGCCAAATTCTTAGTCATCACCTAACAAAAGAGATTTAGCAAGCTTACACACCAGCCAGAGTCTGCACATTTTTTCAATTACACACATCATGTCAACAAACTCTGACTCTCTGAAACAGACCAAGATGGCATCATTTACACATTCCTATCAGAGTAGCTCACCTCAGCTGCTGATAAGGCCTGTTTGCTGTAAATGATGCAGGAGTGTTGCTCCTATTTACATCACAACAGGGTTTTCAAAACATTGGGTCTTATGTACAAAGCTCACTTTTAAGATCTGGTCCCTGTCTTTAATTGCATATGCATTAATGAGACTGAAGTTGCTCTTCTCATTAAAACTAAGAAAAACTTTTGAAGAACTGATGTAAATTCTGACAGTATACATCACTAACAAGGCTTTGTAATGCACACATTGTGAGTTTCCAGAATATTTTGATGGAGAAACCCTGTACTTTGAGTTTCGATGTCTGATTTTGCATCCAGTAAGCTTATAGCACAGATGATACATGCACTAATGTGGAAATCACACCTTCCGCATAGCATACAAGGATTAAAAGGATAGTTTACCCACCTAATAACTGCAAAATTATGTACCTTGGAAATATAAATAATTGTATCGTGAATTATGATGATAAGATATTACAGATATTATTGTTCACATGCAAGATAGCCATAACAAGGAATTGGTACAAGACTGAAAGCCCAACAACAGAACAATGGTTGGAAATTTTGAGAGAGATTTGTGCCATGGAAAAAATGACCTATCAGCTCAGAGTGAGAGTTTTTGTTAGTAAATGCAAGTGATGGATGATTTATGACACATAGGAAAAACATCTGGACTAACTGATACATGCCTTTCTATGCCTTTCTTTGAAAATTGACCTATTTTTTACCCTTTTTGCTCAGTTTTTTTCCTTTACCTTTCCGATTGTGTTATAAATGTCACCTAATGGTTGTATACACAAAATCAATCTCAATAAACATTAATGTATAAAAAACGACAGTTCATCCCCAAATGAAAATTGAATATTTTTCCTCTTCTGTTTTCAATCTAGTACAGTGAGTTTTTTTTAGTTTTGGTGTGAGTTGCCAAGTGTTGGAGATATCAGCCATAGTGATATCTGCCGTCTCTCCAAAATAGTAGAACTAGATGATACCCAGCTTGTAGTGTTCATAGTATCAATAAAGATACATTTGAAAAACTCAACAGCAATGTCTCTTTCCAGAAATCATGCCCAGGTTGCTCTAAATAATCCACAGCCGTTGGTGTGAGTTGTTGCATGTAAGGACCATTTTCTTTTTACCCAACTACACCTGCAAACCATGGAAGTAAGTGTTCATCTGATGCTAGCTCACCTAGCACCGTTGAGCTAGCTAACTTTCCAGCTCAGCCAAGGATGACGCCAGCAATGTTCAGATCTTGCACTGTCACAAGCATGAGCTTCTCGTCCACAAGTAGATGCACGCTTTCTTCTGCATGGTGATGCGGGTGGCAGGTGTAGTTCGGCAGACGGAATGTAGCTTCTGCATGACATTGCTCACAACAAGGTTGTTGGATTATCTTAATCACCCGGTCATGATTTCTGGAAAGGGACATTCCTTTGCAGTTTTTCAAATGTGTTTTCTGGCACTTTGAGCACCACAAACTGAGTGCCTTCTAGTGTCATTATATTTGAGAGAAGGCAGACATCTCTACAGCCGATATCTTGAACACAATGCAACTCACACCAAAATGATCTGGACTGATAAACAGCATTACAGGTAAGAGGAAAAATATGTATTTTTGATTTGGGGGTGAACTGTCCCTTTAAAAGGATCCAAATTAACATTAAGACATTAGTAGGATGATCTCAACCCAGGTAAGACTATACTTTATTTCCTAGTCATGCTTCTAATTTCACTCACAGTGATCTAAACGACAAGTGGCTGCTATTTTTATGTTGCCAAGCCACACACTTCCCTTAACAGACTATCAGTCTCTCTTACACTTGATGTCTGTGCTTGGCGTCTCCACCCTGATCCTCCCCTCCTTAATCTTTTTCTGAGCATGTAGTATCACCCTTGGGACCTCTGTTGTCAATATCAGCACCAGGTTACAAATGCATATTGTAAAATGGTCGACACAAATCAATAGTATGCAAATGGTGCTCAGTGTGTCGTAAACAAAGCAGCTGCCATTTGACAGAGAATTAAAGGGCTTTACAATTTCTCAAGGAGTCAGCCAGACTGTAAAGGCAATACCTAAGTGTGACATGTGGTGTGGTAGGGGCAGTTAATAATTAAGTAGGGAGTCAAAGCTAGAGGGGAAAAAAGGAGGAAAATGCAGAAACCATGTGGAGAAAAAGGGAGAAATGCTTTTAAGAAAGAGGCTAAATGCTACTCTTCCATCTGTGCCCCTGCTTGAGCAGTGACTGGATGAGTGGACGTGCAGAAACCCCACCCAGCAGCTCTGTAAGCATCATGACAACACACCCACGCTGACTGCTGAGTGAACTGAATAACAAGAGGGGGAAATCCTGATTTGTTAAGCTGATGTTTGCAAGAGAACATGAAATAATGGTGTTTTTACAAGCATGACTAAGACAGTAAAAACAAAAACCTGCTCCATAAACCAAAATTGTGAAAGGCAGATTTTTTTTTTTTGTGCAAATTTGTAGGAATCTATCGCCATCTTGTGGCCAAACTAAATTGAAAGGTGCTGCATTTGAAATTGTGAGAACAAGTTAGAATAATGTGAGAGTAATGTGCTCGCAAAAGCACATTATTTGGCTCAGCTGCTATTGCATACTATGGGCTGCAAATGCTGCACTGACACCTTTAATCTGATGTATATTAAGAAAAGTTTTACTACTGAACCTGGATAAACCAGTGTAGATTTCCAGCTCAGTTTTTATCTTCTCTTCCTGGTTGATGCCACTGCATTGATGAAGCTCCTCAAGAACTTGTTCTGCCTCTAGAAAAGAGGATTCAGCATCTTCAAGAGTTAAAAAGAGTCAAGGATGTATTCAGTGTGTCTTAAAAATGTATACATCTGTTCAATCCCTTATGTTATTGTAAAACATGTCATGGCAAGGATATTTGGCTGTGAGCAGTGAAGCGCCTCCCTGTGTGAGGTGTATGTTCAGGAGACACGTGAGAACCTCAAGCTTTTCAGAGGAGCAGAAAGGCAGCAGCTCTCTGGCCAGAGCCGAGTGCTCCTGGGCCTGCGGTCCCCAACCTGGAGGAACAAAGTGACATCATTAAGTATAAAATTAAACAGCATGCTAACTCTGAATCAGAACATCATCTCAACATTATTGCCAATGCACAATCCTGACATTAACTGGCTGTTATTAGAGGTAAAAGCAAAGCAGCACCACATGAGAAAAAAAAACGCTGTAGTATCAAAATCAGAATCAGAAATACTGACGGTCGCCCTGAAGTAAAGAATAGAGAATTATAAGAAATAAGAATAAGACTATGAAATAGAAGTATTTAAATTTAAAGCAATAAAATACAACAGAAATCAAAATGTGCATTAAAAATAAAACGATAATGTGCATTATGCTACAGTGTTTAACACTAGAACTTAAGATGCTAAAATATAAAAAATAAAATATATATTGTCACTGTGCTGAGGCTGTAAGTGTGAAAATCTAACTACAATATATACATCAATAGAATAACACAAGAATAGAATGAGAGTTAACATAAGAAATATGTACAGGTATATGCATTATATGTTGAATAAATTCATACATTGAAGAGGTGTTGGTGAGAATAAAGCTATATACTGAAAAATATCACACAGTTGAGTAAGTGCACAGAATATTGCCGCAGTCAAATTTTTGCACCCAGTGCTTAATTATGAATTATAGTAGATAAATTACTATGAGGCAGAGGCAGCCACATGGAATAATCACACTGAGCTGCAGTGTGTGTCAATGTTGAAAAAATGTCTGAGATAAAAAGATAAGAGATAAAATAGTAGCTCTCTGAACTGTAGGTGCAGCACTCAAACACTGCCATATGTTTTGTGTATCTGTTTTAAGTGATACTGCTTTGAAAATCAACTTCATAATATGCAGTTAAGATTTACAATGTACTCACTGTCCTATCTTTTTTTCAATTACCTTTTAGCTGGAAATATGCTTTCGCCAGTCTGGCATGGGCCTGGGCTAGTTTCACATGTCCGTCTCCATATACCAGCCTCGTCAGAGCCACACAACGCACCAGGTCCTGGATGCAGCCATCAAACTGAGTAGATACAGTGAATAACAGTCAGTGCCACTTCTCTTGATATCCCACTGTGCCATGAATCAAACTCAATATCAAACTATTTTCAATCATTCACCTGCCTGGGTGTCAGCTTTAGATAAAACTTTGTTCTTTTCATATTTGCACTCTTAATATTTGCATGCTTCCAACTTTGTATTGTAACTGCTGCACAGCTATTTCTCTTAAGACAAATTAAGTTTTATCTCATCTTATCTTATCAAACTTAAGAAAACGGTGTGTGTACAGCTGATACGGTAAGTCAATTTGTTTAGTCGACCAATGAAAATAAAAATTAATCGCCCACAAATTGACTATCAATTGATTGTTTATATCATTTATCAAGTAGAAATATCAAGCATTAGCTCATTTTAGGATTTACTGCTTTTCTATGCTTTAAATCACTTCAAACTAAATCTCTTTGGGCTGTGGCCTGTTGGTCAGACGTAACAACCTGAAGAAATCATTTCTGACTAATGGAAACTGTGATGAATCAGTTTTAATCTTCTCTGACATTTCATGGACAAAACGTTTTAACTGAAAAAATGATGGCGACTAATCAGTGTTGAGTGCCTTTATATGCACTAGTGTTGCACTGTATACCGGTACTAAAATAGTACCGCGGTACTAGAGTATTCCAAACGGTACTATACTGCATTTGGAAAATACCGGTACTTTGAAATTGATTCAATTCATTAATTTAGTTATATTTATTTTACTCAATTATGCACACAAACACCTTTCTGGTCCTATTGGAGCACAGATTGCACATGTGGTGTCTATGACAACACCTGTATCAACATTCGCAGCTGGCGCATGTGAAAAAAGACAAGAGAAAGTCTGCCTCGCAAAGGGAGACAACATGAGACAACACAAACTTGGTGGGACTTTTGAGTTACCAAACCATGACATCCGTACCGAGGTACTTACCGAATCATGATTTTTTTGGTACCGTTACACCCCTACTATTTATTGTTCTAAAGGTTTGTATCCAAAAGGACTTTCCTTAGGAAAAGTACCGAAGAATATCGAAAAGTATCGAAATTCATATTGGTATTGGTACCGAAACAAAGATTTTGGTATCGTGACAACACTAATATGCACAGGAGTATCCAGGATTTTTGGAATATCCCAGTTACATGGTGCTCATGCATAAACCTTATACCACTTTCAGAAACCTGGATACTGCAAGTCCTGTTATGATCATGTGTAAAGGGATATGAATAATCAGGTTTCTTGTGTTCCAACTGAAACATCATATCCTGCGTATGATCGAAACCAGGATAAGATTCAAACCCAGAATGCTAATGTACAGTATACGTTGTGATAATTATTAGAGTGTGCATTTGGCTTGAATAGCTTCATGAATTCATCTGCAGTTTAAAAACGACAAAACTCTGCAGGACAAGTTGTGAGAGCACTTGCTTTGTTAACGCAGCCTATACTGTACCCACCTCTTGGTTGTCCTCACGGGCCTGAGCCCGGCTGTCAAAGTGTTTGAGCTTTTCCTCAGGTGCCATCATCATAAAATCCTTCTTGGCATATCCTGTCTGTGAGGGACTCATCACATCTGAGTAACAGGGGGGAGATGCGTTCACGGTCCTGTTGTTGCTTCCCAGGCTTTCAGGAGATCTACAAGTCCGGTCAAACAAGGTGGGCTTATTTGAGGAAACACTTTTTACTAGTTTTTATTATCTGAAATGATAATGACACAGTCAGTACGGTACAGTTTTTTTGTCTTTTTATCTTCTGTTTACTGGGTTAGTACCATCATCATCATCATCATCTACCTTGACTGGTCAAAAGGTACAAATATGTTATTGAGAAGAAATCACTTACTCAGTCGGAGACTCGGAAGAATTGGGTCGTGTTTTTGTCTCTGTGTGATCATCATCCATTTTTACAAACAATCAGTGACAGTGTATGGATGTAACGTTAACCGTGCCATCAGCCGTTTGTGTTCTTTACGTTTGCACAGTATTTCCGTGGTTACGCTGCGCGTGCTAACAACACGAGCTATCCTGCTGCTGCTGCTGCTGCTGCTGCTGCTTTTTAACCTTTCATTGAGACAATTTAACGGTTGTGCCTAAAATAACCGAAAGCACTACCTCATCTTACCTAAATGTAGCTCTAACAGCATGTCACTTACAGGAGATAGCCTCCTGAAGCCAGGGACTAGCTTAAACATCCCTGGTCAACACTTTCCTGAAGGTACGCTGGCACACAGAGTAAAGGAAGTGGGGCGCATTCAAGAGCTCCGCTGTTCTACAAACACGTCTAAACAGTGTAATAAATAATTTCACAACAGAGTTTTTAATAAACCGAGACAAAAACTGATACACAAGGATGAAGGACTATGAAGTTGGGGTTTAAAATATAAAAAGCTTGAAGATTTTGGAATCCACCAGCCACAGTGGCAGGTAGACATAAAGTTAATTTCCAGTCCTATATGGGTGTATTAATTAACTATGTGTCTGGGAATAGGCAGTGTTGATAACGTGACTGGTTGAATGTAACTGGCTACAGATTAAGCTAGTTACTCTTGTCAGAAATATAACAAGTAATGTAACTATTTTAGTTACTTAATCAGAGTAATGTAACTTATAACATTTGGTTTCTAATGATATTTCATTCTAAGAAACGTTCTAAACTGGGTATTAACACTGAAAAATATCTGCAGATAGGCTATGTGAAAAGAAGGCATCCCTGCGCAAATAGATTTATTTTATATTCTACATATAAGCTTTTTTACTGAAAACAATATATTTGGATGAAACCGCTTCATAATCACCAACATTTTGATTAGTAACTAATTTCATTACATATTTTTTCTCAGTTACGGTAACTGATTACAATTAGTCCTACATTTATTAGTCTTTTAAATACACGCATCTAGTTACATGCAGGGGCGTAAACATAGACAGTGTAGGCAGTGCGATTGCACATGGGCCCCTGGGGTGATTCAGATTGCCACCTTGGAAATATACCTGTGTTTAAGGTTAAATGATAAAATAAATAAATATATATATATATATATATATATATATATTATTAATACAAAATGGTTGCCATATATGCTCTCAAAAAGGCAAATCCATTTGCGTCATGGTTTTCTTTTTTCTTTTGCTTTTTTAGAAATAGTCAGTAGCTATCTGAAACAAAATGATATGCTTTTTCTATATAATTCCTATTTCTATGTAACCTATAAATACTGTATACTATAACAAATATTCACTTAAATGGTTTATTTCTTACTTACTTTGATATTTTTGTCAGGTGTGCATGTAAGATATGCAGTGATGACTGCAGGGTAATATGTATGTTGATGGTGTCCAATGTAAAGTCTCTATTTGTGTCAAGACAATACCTGCACGATAGCATGCACCAGGGCCTGTCATAATAGTGTGCACTGGGGCCCGTCATAACTTTTCATTCATTCATCTTCTAACCGCTTCATCCTCTTGGGGGTCGCGGGGGGGCTGGAGCCTATCCCAGCTGACATCGGGCGAGAGGCAGGGTACACCCTGGACAGGTCACCAGACTATCGCAGGGCTGACACATAGAGACAGACAACCAATCACACTCACATTCACACCTACGGACAATTTAGAGTTATCAATTAACCTAATCCCCAATCTGCATGTCTTTGGACTGTGGGAGGAAGCCGGAGTGCCCGGAGAGAACCCACGCTGACACGGGGAGAGCATGCAGATTCCGCACAGAGGGGGTCCCACACCCGGGATCGAACCGGCAACCCTCTTGCTGTGAGGCGACAGTGCTAACCACCACACCACACCACCGTGCCGCCCCCCCCCAGCAGGTGCTCATCATCTATCTTGTCTTATGGCATTCAAACTTAAGTCTTAAGAACTGGATAAAAAATATTTAATTTAGATCAGAGTTGTATTTATATCAGTAAGAGTAGTCGACTGTACAAATTCATGCAAGCATGTTTTGAACATCTGAATTGTAGTATTCTAGTATCTCCACAAGATGTCAGTATAGTAACACAAAATTAATGCTCCCAGACATGTTGTAGTTTTTACAGTTGTGCTCAAGGGAATATAATAATGTTGTTGAGCTCCTTTAAGAAGTGATGGCTGGGATGTTGGCCTCTCCTAAGGGCATGCACACTTCAAAGTGTGAAAGTGGCAATATGCAAACCCCAAGGCCATTATCCTTTTTTCAGCATTGAACAAACTGTTTCATCAGCATCTATCAGACCGTTCATTTCATGTTGTCGCAGTCCTCTGAAGATGTTTTTTATTTTTAGTTAACTATAATTTTGTCAGCTACAAATGCCAAAAGTCTGAGAAATAGTTTAGCATGAATGTGTTGAATTATTTTTTTCCTTTCATGTAGCTATGTTAAGATGCCATACAATCAAAAGCATATGAGTAGAGAAAAAACATGCTGCGCTGTCAGTCAATCAAAGCCTACCCCTCTTACAGCCTGAAGAAACTAGGGCTATACATTCTCTGTGTTATTGTTGGTTAATATACTGTATGGGACTGGCAACAATGACCTTAAAGTTGTTCAAAGTCGGCTGCTAATAGCTCATTAGTTTTAATGGGTGGGTGCTAAATGAACTGAAGTCACGGTAGTGCTCAGGTTGAGGGGAGCCACTCAGACGAAATGGTAAACAATGAACCTGAAAGATGTTCCTCTATGCTTTTGTAACCTTTTGTAAAACAGCACATTTTCCTTCAGTGTTTTTTAATTGTTTGTTCTGCCGTAAGTATTAATTAAAAAAAATATTGTTATATGTTATTTGCTAACAGGCTCCGTCTATCCTCTGTCCAAATCTCCCAAAAATATAACAGATTGAATCCTCTACATAGCAACATGCTTTCCCCTCTATTCAGTTGAGCATTATATAACAAGGAGTTTGTGATTTATTTCAGTGCTGCACAATGTTTATCCATTTTACAATTCTGTACTAAGGCTTTTCAGAATTGAAATAAAATATAATTTTAAAAATACAGATAAGGAATACCTCTATTCCACATCATTCTGTACTTTCATAGACATAAATGCTATACACCAATAGCTAGAGGAGGAAATGTACATTTCCTTGTGAAAATATCCTTTCTTACATCAGCGCCCAAAATCCATGCCAAATAAACAAGAAGTAACGTCTCTGTGGCTGCTTTGAGAAATTGGTCTCCAGAGAGAGCTTTCTAGGTTAATTTATTCTGTATCGGGCTGGCAGTATGTGTACTGTCACCACTTTTAAACTCTGGGCAGGGCACATTTTGTGTGCAAGACTGCCTAAGATAACTTCTTATGGCTCCTTGGGATGGCTGCTGCCGGTTGATTCTGGCAGGCCATGAGACAACCCGTTTATTTGTTTGTTTGTCCCGTGAGTTTTTGGCTGGCCGTTCAGGGCTCTGTTTGGCCCCGGTCCCTGTTGGGCTTCTATTTCTGAAACCCAAGTGGCTCTTAATGAAGCTGGTAGGGTTGGCATGGGCCCTCAGCAAACCCAGGCCTGATCAGACCCTTCTTCTTCTGCCTTGGCAGCCACACTCCATTTGCTCCCTCTGGCTTCCTAATTTAGTAACGGTGGGTAAAAATATGTGCTAACGAACAAGGTCTGGTATGTCAGGCTGGCGTCCAGAGAAGAGGGAGAGAGGGGAGGGGGGGTATGGAGAGGAGGAGTGTGTGTATGTGTGTGTGTGTGTGTGTGTGTGTGTGTGCTGTTTTCACAGCAGGCACCCAGTGACAGGGGTAGAGTCACTCAGACCTCTCTGACATCTGTGTGTTTGCGTGTATGTGTAGACATTCGACGGAGCGTGTGGGGGTGGATGATGAGAGGTGGAGGGAGAACACTTAAAATTTCTCACCCTTGCCAGACTCCATTCAAACACTTCTAATCATTCTTCTGTTTTGTTCCAACCACACAGTGGGGCTGCATAGAAAGCCTATGATAAACAGTGCAAATGGACATATTAGAAAATTGCATTTTTATCTTAAAGGAGCAGTGTGTTGGATTCAGTGGCATTTGGTGGTGAGGATTGCAGACTGCAACCAGCTGAAACTTCACTCATGTACTAAGCATAAACTCCTGGTTAGGATTCCTTCACCGTTACTTGTTTAGGTGATTCTTACCGGGAGCCAAATTTTCTGCAGAGGTCTCTCAGTAAAAATAAAGAATAAAAATAAGAATAAAGAATAATAAGAATAAAGCACCAACACCTGGTAATATGAGCTCACTTTTTTATGTGATAACTTAAGATCCAGAAGTTCAGGAGGTTTTTACCGGGAGCCAAATTATCCGGAGAGGTCTCTTTCTCTCCAGAGCAAATGGACCAGTTCATTTAAACTGCTAAAAACACTGAATAAAGTAATGTCACATTAAAAATCAGTGTTTTTCTGATGCTGTTTGTCTCGTTTCAGAGGGCCTGCAAATTACAGGGGCTGCCGCATAAACATGATTGACCTTTGCTAAGGGTCTGGATGCAGACTGGCCAATCATAAGGTAGCATTGAGCCAGCTCAGACTAGGGTCCAACATCAACACACCCATGCTCAATTGAATCTAGTGCAATTGTTTCAGATTTCCTTCATTTTCAGGCTGGTTTTGTGGATGTGGAGCTAAATGTTGAGCCTGGGGCACATTGTGTATTAAAGATACTGGTTACCTGGAGAAGTTGGAAGGAGATACGTTTCTTCCCTGTTCCAAAACCAAACTCAAACCCTGAAAAGTGTAGGGTTAGCTCACTAGCTACTGAGGACATAGCCTACTGAATGTATACACATGCTGCTTTTGCTTTTTAATGATTATAACCACCAGTTATGTGAAAAAAGACCGACCCTGCTGTACAGGAACCAGTGAAGGGAAGCAGGGAAACTTTGCTGATATTCAACCAGCTGTGTGGCATCACAGTGTGCGCAGATGAACGTTGCTTGACTTCCCCTGGAGGTCTGGGTGCTGGCAGCAGCATGAGGGAGAAGCCAAACACCGTCCATCTGCACACACTGCTGGTTCAATATCAGCAAAGTTTCCCTTTATATTCATTGTCTTGTGTGGTGATCAGCAGTGAAGTTGGTGGTTCACTTTTACACTGTGATCTGTAGCCTATAGTTCGGCTTTAGCTTCTAACTTTCTTTGTCTTTTTAACCTGTTGTTGCTGCTGAGTCAGTTTGACATCCTGGATATATCCTTCAAACACAGACTGTAGACCCCTCTGTCTGCTTCTCTCTGGAATCACTATTTCATTCTTCCAAAAATATGATAATATTTCTTCAGGGAGTGCAGTTAGTTACAGTGTGGGCTCCAAGCTTACTCTGACAGCTTGTTGGACCATCACAAAGGGGCGGGGCTTAGCAAAGGGTCAATTGGCCCTTATCTAGAGCCAGTGTTACTGTGGAAACATGGTGGTGCAACATCACAGAGGACCCTCTCCTTATGTAGATATAAACCTCTCATTCTAACAAAACACAACAGTTCTTATTTTCAGGTGATTATACACCAAAAAATTCACACACTACATAATACCCCATTTCTGCCAATATATCTCCCTACACACTGGACCTTTAAGTCACTATCTAATGGCCTTTCACACACTGTCTGCAGAGTCTGGCTTTAGGAGGCTAGCACCTGTGAGTGACATGCTTTTAAAGTTGACTTCTAGGTGCCACAGCGGCAGTGTTTTTAGTTCTTTTAAGCCTAACTGTTAAATTCTCTCAATGAAACAGTGAAAAGTGAAAAGAACAGCAGCGGTTGGTCACGCTAGACACTGAAGCATGGGCAGTTTTCAAATATCCTCTCCAGCAAATCTGCATCATATGGTACAGTTTTCTATGTAATACTTAACTGATCAGTAATATGCCATAGATTAACTTTTGGGTTGCCATATTGTTATATCTTTGTACATTCTGATATTGTGTAAAATGGGCAAACACATAAACTGAGCATTCCTCTTCCATCGTAACTTACTTTGTCTTTTTATCTCTCATTTTAATTCATCAGGATGGCCCCTCCAATTTATGACTCCTCCACCTTTTACCTCCTGGAAAAGAGCTTCAGAGAATCCACACCATAATCCAGGTATTACTTAAAAACTATGACATTTACAAACCATGACACCTAAGTGAACATTTTGGGGCTTTATGCATATGTTTTTGCACTGATGTATTGCTCACTGCAAATTATTTCTGTTCTGTTTAGCGTCTGTAAAGGGGTTCCTAGATCTGTATGGGCAACCCTTTAACATATGAGCTGCAGAGTTTCCTGGTTCAGCTCTCTATGTATACTGTAGGTTTAGCTACAAGGCAGCGGAAGAAAAACATGTTTTTTAATGTATGTTTACCCTATACACCTCAGATGTTCAAAGTTCTCCATTTTCCATGGACCCGTTCCAACAAACATTAACGGTGAATAACTTTATTGAGGCCATGTCAGTGAGAGACACAGGAGAAGTGGTGCCATTAGACTTTCTCGCGATCACACAATGGCTCTAAATATCTTATTCCAGAAAATGTTTCCTTCCTAAAATGCCAGACTTGCTTTGAAATGATACCAAAGTGTTAGTCCTTTAAAACAATGCAATATGATGGTAAAACAGAGCGTTTAATTCATTGCTCCATAGCTTACAGCTCCCACTGCCCGAGCTGAGTCCTGTGTTTGCAATTACTCAGTTTTCATCCGTCAAGACACTCGACCATAGAAATCTGCCCCCAAGCACTTTAGCACTTGCCCTTCCTGTTCTCAGTTTAAGAGGCTCATGGCAACCTTGTCAACTTCACTTTTAAACCCAAAGCTTTAGATGAAAACGGAAAACCTCCTTGTGTGTTGGAAGGCGGCAGCAGAGACTCTTGATTTACAGGCAGGATAACAACTGCTTGACACACTCTTCCTGAAGCTTTTCAGTGATTATTAAAAAGAAATCACATGATTAGTCACGAAAACTGTCTTGCAACTAGTTGCACAGAGAGTTTGGGTGAAATCCCTCAAGCTGTGCCCTGAACTTTTGCCACACAACTGTGCGGTCACAGACAGGCAAGGTATCAAACCACACTGCACCCAGTTTGTGCAGGAACAGTGTTACTGACGCGAAGCATGATTCACATAACTGGTGGCTAGATTGGCCTCACTGAGCTGAGTTAGAAATGAAAAGATTTACACAACACAAGTAACATTTTTTGGTCTAATCGTCATGCATCATTATACGTTTATGTGTATTTCATATTTTTTTTTTCGTTTAATATGAGTCTCTGATATAATAGAAATCATCACACATTTGCAAAACCATCTCTTTGGAACTATTACGCCAGTTTCATAAAGAGATAATTTGTTTGTTTGATTGTTCCCACATAGTGGTGGGCTAACAAGGCAATAGAGACATGATGTTATTATGCCTTAATGAACGTCTCTAAGTGCTCTACCTGTCAACACAGGGATGTTTCTGTCTTGCATGACAAGAAAACAATTTATGGATCCACCTCTCAGAAAAACAAACTCTTCCCTTTTTGAAGTAGTTCTTGTTTGCAAGATATGTCACAGTTATTTGTTGAAACCACAAAGTAGCACCTAACTTTTAGACAGCTGTCCCCACTTCCTGTGTTAGTTAACCCACAGACACCCACCCCTCAGCAGTAAACACTAACCTCTGTCACAGCAAGTAGTGTAGTGTAGGAACTGAGAGACAGTATTTAATGCGTTTTCATATAGCCCCTTTGATTATATTAATTAAAAAAAAAGTTAAATGACTTTTTACCAGCTACTGGAGCAGTTCTCGAGTTAATAAAGTGCAGCACTACCTGTAGGAGACTCTCCGATGTTCCTGTTTTATCCCCGGAACAACCTAGTGCATTTATTTTCAAGCAAAATCCCAAATTTGGTGAAAGCTGGCACAGCTCTGTAGCTGTTAAATTGTATGAGTGGTTTACCACTTTAACAAAGTTCCTCCTATTCTGACTCAAATGTGCCAGTGTCTCCACAGCTGCTGCACTTCAGATAAAGCATGTTATTGGAACACAAATTAAGAAATGTGTTTCAGTATTGTAATCAAAGTATTTGTGAGAGTAATGCTGCCGCGAAGAAGTAGAAACAAAGCCAGGCACTTAAGCCAGGCACCCCTCCCTTTGAACCGACTGAAGCTGTCCACAGCAAAGACATGATAGTCACACTACGATAAGATAAGCTCTCTTTCCATGCCGCGGCATCGTTCCATGCCAGTGCTTTGCTTAACAATAGTTTTGCATTCAACTGGAATTGTTCTCCGCTACAGCAGAGACTTAGGATGGCTTAAACTTGTGTTTATCCTTACCCAAACCTTGGCCTAATTTGAAGCATATGCAGAAAACAAATCTACTATTGTTTCACCACTAAGTCTTCTTCTCTCCTTTCTATTCAATGTCAAAATCAAAGATTACGGAGAGCTTTGGAGGTGATATTGCCATTCTTTGTTTAGACAATGGCGCGCTAAACCAATAACTGTGTTTTGTGCGCTGACGGCGTGTATGTTCCTTCATAATTGCAGTTTTAGCAGCGCTGTGACAGGGAGATATGTGTATATGGGGGAGTTTCATCTTCTTCCAATGGCCCCGCAATCAAGCTTTAGCTGCTAAAACATGGATCAGCAACTGTTTGCCAGACAGTTAAAAAATGATGTAGAGGGTTTTGTATGTATCCCTGCACCCTCAAAACCAAAACACACTCACATACAAGGACATCCCTTCAAATGACGAGACAATGGGGCAGCTCCTTGTCCTTGGTGCGCTGTGGTCCAGCCTTGTACCCCCTAATGTTGGTAACCAGCGGAAAAATCTGCAGGTTGCCCATTCACTGACTAAGAGTTCTGCAATTCACACTTAATTGTGCTTATATTACAGAGGGGTCCAGCATAAACACATTTCACCTGCTCCTCTAACTACATGTGTAAAATGTTAGGCATCGGTCCAGGAAAAAAGAGAAACGGAGAACCTCTCTGTCCAAAAGAATGTCAGTTTTTGCGGTTATGTGAACACGAGATGTTTTTCCATCTCCCTTTTACGTAACAAATAATCTGTGATGCGCATTTAGTGTCCAGTGAGTCAGCCAGTAATATTTCCGAGGACTTTCTCTGTCATCATAATGAGAAAACTTTGTGAATATGGCACTTTTGTACAGTCACTTTGAGCAGGATGCTTACTGCAATAGAAATTGATGCCTTCTGCTTAAAGCCGAAATGAATCACTCACACTTAAGACTTGACCAAACCACACATTTAACCCCCACCCCCGTGAATGTGGTTCCATAAATGAATGGTAGCAATAGGAATAAGAGCGGGGATATCAAAAATGGAGGGGTTTGTCCCTTACCTTTGACTGTGGATGTGAATGAGAGGCTAAATGTCTGCCTGTGGTTCTCTGACCTTTGTGGCTCCTCTGCTGACTTGGTTCAGGTAAGAGCAGGTTGTGTGATGCAGTGGTATCAATAATGGAAGAAAGGCAACCCCCTCCCTCTGGCTGCTATGTGGGTCAGAGGAGGCTCTCGGTGGATGGGAGAGATTGATGAAGAGCACCAGGGAGAGCATCGGAGCGCCTACCTCACAGCGGTGCAACCCAAGCCTCTCCCCCTGCACTTGTTCCGAGGCCCCCCTCCTGAGCTGCACCGCCTGGCGCTCTTTAAATGACCTTCAAATTAGCCTTATTTTTCAGGGCTCCAAAACCCTTCAGGGTCCTTCCTGGAAGTATGGTGGGTCTTGTTCTCGCTCTCTTTCTCTGCATTTTTCTTTTGTTATCCTCCTGTCGACCACAGATGGAGTGGAAAACAACAGAGGAGAGGAGCTCGTGTAGCAAAGGTGACTGATTTTCACTCCTGTTGTGTCTCTGATGTAATCAGACAAGTGAGCTGTTATGTGTTCCCGATTATGCAATTACAAAGTCACACACACACACACACACACACACACACACACGGACGTCCAAACACACACAGTTTTTTACCCTTTCATTCCACCTACTCTTTCAAACATATTCCTTTGTCACACATCCTCATTTCAGCATCTGCAGACATTGATGCATGTGGTGTTTTGAGAGGTTTGTGCGCGATGGTGGATGGGAGTCACAGTGGGATCCTTCATCCACTACATCACAGAACAACACTCTGTCAAGCCAGCAATCCATCTCTACAGCTGTGGTTTATGTAGACACAGCAGGTCATGCTGGCCCTCTGTCCGGACCTGATGCAGAGCTCTTGATTATGCATTTGCATTAAGAGAAACACCCCTCTCTAATGGAACTAAATGACTCAGACGGCTGCAATTTGTGAGGTTATGCTTTGCTCTTGATGGAATTGCTATTTGCGAGGCTTTGATTTATGAACTTTTCCAACATTTTTTAGGATGATTTGCTCACAATTTAGATTTTCTCGTCTTTTTACACCTGTGACAAAATGTGGAGGGTGCAGAAGCTCCTCGCAAACTCGCCTCATCAATCGATAACAATCCACAGCAAACGCTAGGCTGTGGAACTGTTAGCTGATGTTTTAGAAGTACCTCTCAGCGTGTGCACACTGTAGCACAGCAGCCCTAAAGGTGACCTCATACAGTACAGGCATATGTTGCACCCTGTTGGGAAAAGCTTTGACTTTTGTTTTAATTTTTGTGAAGCCTTACCCCCAAGAAGACAATACACCTCCACACAGCGCTCGCATTATAAATGTTATTTGCACAAGTGGCAATTTGTCATGGAGAGCTTTTTAACATCCTCTCCTTTTGTAAACTGACCTTGTGCAGAATAGTGCATAGAAACTTTTAACTCGCAAAGTGAAGATAATGTAGTGATTGCACAACAATTCATCATAAACCTCCCTGGAGGTATTTTAAAAGGAACAGATATTTCTTTTCATGATAGATATCCCTGATAAAGGTGAATATCCAGAAAATTAAGATCAAAATTTAAAGCAATCTCTTTTCTCTCCAGGTTCCCCCTGCTCACTTTTGATACCCAGCCAAACATTTGGAGTTAATTCTCCAGCCATCGTGATGGAAAATCGACAGACGGGATTGTAACTCACAGGCAGCGAGAGTTAGAGAGCAAACATCAAGGGGAATCAAGTTGGAAAACATAATAAGTCATCGTGTTAGCTGTGTGAAGTGAAAGAGATGGTGTGAAAATAGGCAAGAGGACAGCCAGAGGTGGGGCATGATGACTGATGGCTGGGTAGGATGGGGGCTTGTTGCTCCAGAAGGGCAAACCTGGCCTGATTGATTGGCTAGTATTTCAGAGAGGCCCCCATGCTTATGCTTATGATGCTGGAATGCTTTGGTAGCATTTTGGAGAAGGAGTGAAGACAAATGATGAAAAGCTGCATGTAAAGTAGGATGTAAAATTATTGAGCGTTGTTTAACTACTGCTGCTATCTTGTTATTTTAGTCTTTCACTTCACAGGAAAATGGCGCAGATGTCTCATAGATTAACTCAATCACTTTTGAGATACTTGTGGTACTGTCATGGTCATAATTTACATATGCCAAATACATGTTACACTCATCACAGAAGATGCAATATCATTGGAAATAATATACAAATTTTGAGTTTATTAAAATTTGTGCTCACAGTTAAGAACTCAATGGATGCAGCAATAACGTTTTAAAAAAGTAGAAATATGAATTTACATAATAAAAATATAAAACCGATACATACCTTATCAGGACAAGTTACATCAGTTTTTACACTGTATGTACACATAGAGAAACAAGACTACAGCCGTGCTAGTAGCTCGACGAGGCCTTAATAACACACAGAGTTGCTTAAAGCTGGAGTGCGGAATTTTGTCTCCCCCCTCTGGCAGGGAGAGTAATTACACAAACACTGTCGATGCAAGCATGAAAGCTCGCTGCATTTCCCCCGCCCCCAGGAGCGCTTGTGAACTCTTTTTTTAACTTTAATTCTTTGTTCTTGAACAATGACTTTATTCATGAGAGGACACTAACAACTATTCCTCCGAGGGTCCACACAAAAATGAAGGACAAGACATTTAAACATCACTTTATGGACGATCCATAAATGCCTGAACGCTGAGTTTGTTTTTTATCTGGAGCATCATATCCAGACACTTTTTTTGGATGTTTCTTACGATTTCCACCTTAGCGTTCGCCGTACTTCTGGCCTCTGTTTCATTACTACGCTCTAGCTGACATTAAAGGTCTAGTGTGGAGGATTTAGTTGTATCTCATCATGAGGTTGCAACTGGAACTTAGTTGTATCTCATCATGAGGTTGCAACTGGAACTTCTCCTGTGTGCCAAGCGAGAACTATGGTAGCTAATGCAAAAACACGGACACAAAAATGCAAATGGCTCTATAGAGCCAGCATTTGGTCTGTTCTAGGCTACTGTAGAAACAATATGGCAAATTGGTAGGAGATGATGTAAACATGTCGGTAAGGATTCTCAGTCAGCCAGGTCATGGGTAACATAAGTGTTATGTCGTAGGCAACTGGACTTGCTTGTGTTTATTTCAAGAACACAAGCAAGTCCAGTTGCTTACGATATAGCACTTATGGAGACGTTAATGTAAATATGTAAATATATAAACGTCTCATTCTCTAGCTGACATTAAAGGTCTAGTGTGTAGGATTTAGTTGCATCTCGTCATGAGGTTGCAGTCTGCAACTGAAACTCCTCCTATATGCCAAGCGAGAGCTATGCCAGCTGATGTGAAAACACGAACACACAACGCAAAAGGCCCTAACTAGAGCCAGCATTTGGTTTGTCTGTTCGAGGCTACTGTAGAAACAATACGGCAAATCTTAGTTTCAGGTGATTATACACTAATGAAAACATAGTAATGAATATTATATTCCATTTCTGCCAATACAGTATATCCCCCTAAATGCCACACACCTTTAAAATTTGACTTGATGATGGAGCTAGATAAAAAAGTTAAGGGATTAAAAATGATCATGAGTGGGACATGTAGAATTTAGCTTTAGGGGACCATATATATTTGCACATGGAAATCCATATGACATTTGAATCATTTCAGTCTGGGCCAAAGTGGTGGACTGACCAGCCAGCAGACAGACAGACGGACATTTCCATGCTTAGAGCAATGCAGCTAAAACCACGATTTTTGGTTTATTAACTTGACATTTCTCTTGTCTGTTTAATTTTTCTCTGGCAGCACTCCTTCATTACAGTGTTATAATGAGAGGCTCATGTACTTCGAGGGTTTTATTGCATTAAACTTCATATCTAATCTCCCCAGTCTCTCCTAAATAGTGTATGGCTCGGTTCCATGAACTACAACAGAAAGAAACACTTACTTTTGGAATGTGCTTCACTGAAGAGCTTTTCTCCATCTGGATAGCAGGATTGCTGTTTCCTGACTATCTAATATCTACCCAGAGAGGTTATTACAGAGAGAGGGATATCATGGTGCATTATCCACAGACATGGTATAAAAACAATCATGGAAATGTACTGAGTACTTTGCAAGAACATGGCCAGCTGTTTGGCTGTTTTAGATGAGGAAAGAGGATACATGCTGCTTCCACGTTGCACTTTTCCTCTGCTTTTGCCTCTTTGAACTTACTTCAAACATTAGTCAGTGTGTGTTTAGTGTCATGCCAGCCATGTGGATGGCATATGCTAACACTGCAATTGGCCTGGCTGGTTAAAGGTGTGTGCGGTGACCAGTAGCTCTTGGTTGTGTCCCTGAGGTGTAACTTTGATGTGAGGTGGTGGATGCCAGTGGTTGAAAGGTGATGACTGAGGTAAACGTGTGTGTGGAAACAATTCAGACGCAGGCAGTGTACAACAGTAGCCACATGAAAGGCCCCTTTGTGGGGCTCTGCTACCTTACAGATGGTCAGCTTCCCTCGTCCATTAAATAATAACAGTGCTCCGATCTCTCCCCGGGCCAGATGTGCTGAATCTATGATGCTAAATGGAAACAAATCAGCCAGGCTTTAGTCTTTAATTGAGCACTGGAGTGTTTATTTTCTTGAGACTGTCATAATAGACTCCAAAATTCCCATAAAACTCAACTGTGAGGGCAGATTAGCCCATTTAGCACCTCTAGACAGTATTTTCCACATGAGACGAGTCTTAAGTGCAGTTCTGCTGGTGGCAAGACTTCCACACGGGACTGGCCACATCTTTAGTCACTCCTTATTTCTGCTCTGTGATCTTGCACTTAGAGGCACCCCTTGTAAAAGCAGCAGTCGCGGGGAGGTCGCCCTGACATCTTTATCATAATTGCCCTAAATACCCCCATTAGAGAAGCTAGCCAGTATCCTCAATAACACTAGTCATCCCTGGTAGCACTGGTGCATCTAATTGCCTGGGCCTTTTTTTGAAAGATTGCCTGACATCAGCACGGCTCCCTGTGGGCTGGCCCTCTTCATTCCGTGCCCAGCAAAGCATATCGTTATCGCAGCCAGCAAAGAGACCCGGCCTCCCTGCTCCTGGATAATTAACTGTCTGGCTTAACTGCATAATGGAAAAAAGGAACATTGGAGGTGTGGTAGTTATTCAAGCAGGCCTTGGAGAGGAGAAGTATAAGACAATACTGGGGTCATCCATGCTCACCATTTTTCAGTGGGATGGGTGATAATGTAGAAGGATAGGAAGTCATATTGTGGGCTGGTTATGGAGGATTGGTTTCATATGATAATTAGGCCCATATGCTAATTGCTGAGGAAGCTTGATGAATTCCTTCAGCCTGGCTCTCCACTCCAGTGCTGGCTCTCCTATCAGCTGTCCCCAACGTCCCCCACTTCAAAGGCTCAAACCATCTTTACAGCACTACATGCACTGTCTCTTTCTGCTTCTCAACAACTATCAGTGTGTCCCCCACCCTCCCCGCCAAAAATTAAAAAAAGACAAGAGTAGCAACAGCAGGAGGGGGAAGCAAAGGGGCGTCTGCCGTTGTTTGACATTTACAAGTCTCTTAGTAAAATGCATGATGCACATCCCTGCGAGTGTGTGTGTGCAAGTGTAATTAGAACACGGCAGGCATGTGTTTGTCTTTGTGTTGTTGTACGGTGGAGGTATCAAGGACAAGTGCATTAATGAGCACCTGGAGAGGAACAGCTTGTGTCTCCTGGTTAGTGTGACCGCGAGCAGGGCGCAGACTCCTTCACTGACTCAGATGACGTGACTGATGGAGGGGGAGGTTTCTGTCAGATCTGGGGCACTCCCAGGAGCTGCAGTTTGTCTCGGCTGACAACAACGCTCACCAAAGGGGCCCCCATCCCACACGTCAGCTGGAAAGGCGAGAGAAGATGTTGTCCTTCCCTCTGTACTTTAAGTCCTGCAGCTCCTTCTTCACAAAATATTTATATTCACTTTGAAATGTGCGTATTCTTTTAATATCCTTTTATTTCCTGAAAGTATGACGTATGTATCCAAAAAAGCAAAATGTCAAACATAAATGCGTGTAACATGCTATGTGTTTATATGACATGTTTTATCAGGTGAAAAAAAAGATATAATCAACACGCTTTGTAACTCTTGACTTTATAAATCTTCTATCAAAGTCATAGCTCACATGACAAATATTGGTATCTGCACAACAGATGGATGATGTCACTAAACTGCTCTATTCACACACAGATACATAGATTAGATATTTGTTCTGTATTCAATATCATCGGCATTTGAAAATGCATTTTTTTTTTTAGTCTCAAGCAGTAAAAGTCAGACCCTATAATCGTGATAAGTTTGGTCAAATAAGGGTGGAATAAATATCCCCATAATGTCCTATTGATATTTCATGAATGGCAAAAGAACAAAAGAGACAGAATCATATCCTCAGTTACATATGGATTGAACAGGATGCATATGGAACCAGAGATGTGAGAAAGCAGCTGGATTTTTGGAGTTTGGCATTGCTTGAAAGTGTGCTGAGACACTGAGTCCAGCCCATAATAGAGAAGAAAAGTACATACAGAGTCCTCCATGCCACTTAAAAGTCATAACACTGTGTTTGTGCTTTGACATTGATACTAACTGTCCTACTAGATGTGCTCTGTGGCACTGCATTGCACTACTAATAGAATTATATTCTGACTGCTAATAGCATTACATTCACTCAAGTACCTCACATCCTCATCAATGCACAGCACAACAAAGCCCTGCTCTGACATGAAATACAGAAGTGTACAAGCATGCGGAGCAGCATATATACAGTAAAACAGATGGTTTTAGCCTGGGTTTGTTAGAGTGCATGTGTCATTTAGAGCCCTCACTTGGACTACGACTACCAGTCATTCAATCAAGATGTTTTTCTGAGCAATTGGTCTAAAAGTGCTCAGACAAAAAATGGAAATTTGAGTATTTACAACTCCATGAACCCGTGATACTTGAACTCCTTTGCTTGGGGCAGTAACTCTCTCCCAACCCAGAGATGGCAATCCACCATTTGCTGGCAGAGAACCATGGCCTCAGACTTGCAAGTACTGACTTTCATTTCAACTGCTTCACACTCAAACCGTCACAGTGTGTGCTGCAGATCATGGTGTGATGAATCTAACAGAACCACATCATCTGCAAAGAGCAGAGATGCAATTCTGAGGTCTCAAAACCATCCAGAAGGCAAAGATCTTGATATATAAATCCATCTACATTCCAACCCTCACCTATGGTCATGGGCTTTGGGTAGTGACTGAAAGGATGAGATTGTGGATAAGCAGCCGAAATAAGTTTCCTCTCTAGGGTGGCTGGGCTCAGCCCTAAAGATCTGGTGAGGAGCTCGGACATCTGGAGGAAGCTTGAGCTGCTGCTCCTTTGGGTCAAAAGGGACCGTTTGAGGTTGTTCAGACAACTGATCAGGATGCCTGGACGCCTCCTGCTACAGGTTCATTCAGGCATGTCCAACTGGTGGTGGACCCTGGGGTTGATCCAGAACACGCTGGAGTGATTTTATATCTCATCTGGACTGGGAATGCCTCAGAGTCCCCCAGGAGGAGTTTGAAAATGTTGCTGGGGAGAGGGGCATCTCTAATACCTTGCTTAGTCTGCTGTCCCCACGACCATTGGCATCCAGCACCTCACATCAAAGTTACTGCCCCTGGATAAGCAAATGAAAATGTGTGGATGGATGGATGGATGGATGGGTGAATGGATGGACGGACAGACGGACAACTCTATGACACTGGGACAAAATCCATCTTCTGATAAAGATCATGTGATATGGCTGACAGGTCCAGAACAGCTACCACATGGACCTTGTCCTTGTAGTGAGTATATTGTTAACAACAAGATATTTGCTCTAATTCATCTTCTGTAATGGGAGTTGGCATAAAAATAATGACAGGCGTGACGAAAACTTTACTGTACTTATACTAAAGTTTTACAAGTTCTACTCAGTGATGGGTTTTCCAGGTCCCAGTCTGCTAGTGACAGAGCTGCTGGTTTTATAGGTACAATGGCCCGTCTACAACAGCTTTAAACACATGATACTCATTAAAGTAGAGCATCTCTTCAACAGTAAGGGAAAAATGAAGCTCGGAAAATTGGAGCAGCATACCACGCAGTCCTCCTCTTCTCTGTGACTTCTTATTTCCTGCTTTTATTCAGCACACTTGGCTTTGTTGAACTAAACACCAGAACAGGAAGAAAAGGCTCAAGGTGTTGAGATTGCGTTCTGTTTTAACCTGAGACAGGCCTTTGAAGTAAGTTTTCCATCCAGTCAGACTTACTTAAAGGTTGGATCTACTTTGCCTGCACTTTGTTGGTAGTGCAGTGTTTGAAATGTGCAGAAGTGAATCTGCAAGCAGTATTCTGAATGCTAAGAATGTCTACAGACTTGATAAGGTTATCGATACAGTGCTTCCTCCTAGCGGTTTCTCTATTGAAAATCCCCAGCCGAGCCCACGGGGACATTTGTGCTTGTGTTACAGCTGCCCATGTTTACCATCCTCCACCTCAGGCTCTTTCCACTGAGAGAAAGATGCTGGCTAGGGTGCAGCTCTGCAAATCCCACCTGGATGTGGCATTTGTGACAAACAACCTAGGGGCACGGCTGCCACCCTTTCTCTTTTCACTCCCAGCGCTCCTCCTCAAGCCCCTTCAACACTGTTCATAAGCTCCCCAAACAACCTCTAATTTGTGTCTTGATTAGTGCCATATAAATTGTGGTGTGTTGTTTCCCAAGTAACTCCAACATGTGACATGGCTGTTTCGCCGCATGCTCTCTTTTTCTCTCCCTCGTTCGCACACATGCACGCTCTTCATCACCGTGATAGCACATGAGGGGGAAGATATAGTTATTCAGGGAATTATCTGCCTCATTGGTGCCATATCTCATCCCGTGCTTTTCTGCCAAATGGCCGTGTTTCCATGGAGCCTGCCTGTGTTTACTGTGACGTGCCATGGCAGAGCCCTTTTCTGGTACAGAGGGACTTAGCACACAGCAGTGGAGGGTATTTCAGTCCCCGTTTGGAGTTTTGGGGCTTACTTCTCCAGCTCTCCCCTCTCCTCCCACCTGCTCTCCTTGCTGTTCCTTCACTGGGTGCCTGTGTGGCTGTGTGCTGGTGCTCCTGGCCCTGTTCTTAGACAGACAAGGCTAATTGAAAGGGAAGGCTGCTCTCTGCTGATCAGCTCTGACAGCAGTGTCTTGCCAGAGGTGGGTGTGCCACCCCATGCTGAGAGTTTTCACAGCAAAATAACAGTGCTGTCGTGAAAAACACAGACCGTGCCACGATTACCCGGGCAGCTTGCCAAAGGAGCCAGATGAATTTTGCGGACAGAAGAAAGAGGGGAAACCCACTTTGTCTGCTTTACGACTTCAGGGAGGAGAGCTGTGCCAGCATTTAGTGAAAAATCTAACAGGCATTCTCCCTTCTCATTCAGGGTTAGAAAGAAATGAAAAAAACCACATCTTTTTTTTTTTTAAAGAATGCAACAATTAATGATCTTGTTTGATCACAGATGTACAGTCTGTCATTTTGTGTTCCTTTCCAACATTACAGAATAAAAGGAATTGTTCACCGGAAATTTAATATTCAGCAGTTAACAACTCGCCCCCTTGTCATCAAAACTCTACCAAAGTTAAAACAAAAAAATAAACGCAGGAAGTATCATCTGAGCTTACTCCTAACTATTGAGGATAACATGTAATTTTCCATGAGTCAGCAGTCTGCTATGTACCTTATATTTGCCTATATTTTTAGCCGCGACCAGCTGCTCTATAGGTCGCTCTGTTGGTTGGTCAGTCCACAAAAATTTCCCCACCCTTTAGCGGCTACAGTTTTTGCCCCAGGAGGCTGAAATTTGGCATGGAGGTCAAGTGTGTGTGTGAGTGAGTGGCCTAAAACAAAAAGGCACCATATGATTCATGTAACATAATAAAACTTTAAAGAAAGACACACACTTCCCCTCTCATAACTCATGACCCGGTCGTTGTGGGGTGGCATCATTGTTTATGTATATCATTTTTTAAGCTGTAAAAGGTGGCATTCAGGTGCACTATTCCTTTAAATCAGACTTGGAGCCCCTCATCCAGCAGATCAGTTTCATTTGCTTCAGGTTCTCAGATAAGCAAAGCCTCTTTTAAACTTTTTGTGTGGTATCTTACCCCGCTTGCAGGGCCTTCCCACTGCCCATATCAGAGGTGCCATGATCCAGTGTGACTTGATGCACCAGGACAGGCTGGGACCCCTCAGCAGGCCCACGATGGACAGCTGTGATTACTGCTGACAATAATTTATGGTCCCCTCTGATTGAAAACATGAGAGCTGGAGATAGAAAGGCTGGTGCGGAGTCAAGGCACCACCTTAAGATATAAAACTGAGGCCACAGCTGCTGTCAGAAGCAGAACTCCTGCCAAGCTCTGCGGGCCTTCTGCCCATCCAGACAAACACAAGCTCTCATTTTGCTCCCTTTTCTCTTCCTTTATATTTCCCCTTCTCCTTCTCTTTGCCTTGTTATAGGTCTCCTCGTTGTCTCTCGCATCATTTTTATCTTGCACACACTTCTCTTATGTTTTGTCCTCTAGTTTCAACTTCATACAACATCAATCTAAATGTCCATCATAATATGGAGGCTGTCTGCTTGTAATAATTGCCTGAGATGAAAAAGGAACAAACACTTATCCACCCGGGCTGATCAGGTGTCCCTGCAGTGAGCTTTTCCAGCCCTGAGATTACCATGCTAATCCTAACAATAGCAATGTGCGGCTGGTTTGAACAACTATCTGCACCATTGTTTATGTTGTCATCCCTGCTGGATCGCACTCATGAGGAGTAACCATTTGAGTGGATTTGCATTTACTATTTCAATGCCATATCCAGGGATGAAGATCGCTTCCTCCAAAAGGATGTGTGTTCTGGGTTTTATGTTCTATTTCTAAAAGAGGCCCTGAACTAAAGAGAAGGGGTAGCAAAGCTCTTGTGGATATGAAACTGAAATTAAACAATCCCTAGATTGAATTGAAAGAGATTTAAATGGAATCAGAGAGGATGAATGCTCAAATACACTTGAGTAAAAAGATTTGCTTTTAAAACAGGTTATCTCAAATTCTCTCCCTCGTGGTTTGTATGTATGCCAAAAAAAATACAATTCTATTTATTAGCAGTATTAAAACAACTTCATACATGCACAATGTTTCACATTAACTATGAATTCTTCTGTAGTTATATCAATTGTAACAAGATGATTCCTCGATAACTTCCCATGTGTTAATATATTCATTACTGTGGATTTTTTTTTTTTTTTTTACAACCCTGTGTAGTTGATGCCATTTTTCTGAATAGTTTTACAAATGTGTTCTTGTAAAAGCTCGTTCAGCTTATTACAATGAGTCTCTCTAAAAATATGTTGGCTACCTGTAAAAATAGCACCTCAATCTAAGGACGGAATATGCTTCCTCTCAGCACAATGGTTTGCAACAGCCTCAGAGTTATGTCAACAGGAGAGCGAATGGAATCCCCCCAAAATTCAAAACTCAGAAAACCCCTCTTTATTCTCATGACTGCATGATTAAAAAGACAAAGGTAGAGAAGGTAATGGAAAAGGTAAGGAAAAAGCAGCCATATGCTATCAACTGATACAACAAAGTAAGAAATAAAAACAACAAATGAAGTACAGGAGAGCTGTGGTTGGCAATCTGTCCAGTATATAGTTTCCATTTTGTTTTAATGTGCACTGGGACAGGCTCCAACCTCCCACGACCATGAGCAGGATAAGCAGGTATAGAAAATGGACGGGTGAAGGAGAGAGACAGAGAGAGAGCACTGTAACATTATCAAATAGGCCAACATCAACAAAGTGGAAAATCAACTTCATGATATGACAAGGATTTATGGACTTTAACTTACAAATCTGAAATGTTTCCTTGAAGGTATGTTTGCTCCCACTTGGTGGATGTGTTGTGGATGAAAACCAGTAGAGATACATGCACAGAAACAGTGGCATCAATGCACCATGGAGCCCATGTTACATCATTAAACACATTCAAACATAGAAATAGAATAAGAGTAGAAAGGATGTTGAACTGTTTGTTCTGATCATTGGCAGAGGTGGGGACCCTACTCACATGACTTGGACTTGACTTAGACTGCTAGAGTTTCTAATTTGATGACTTTCGACTCGACTTACTAAACATCAAAAAAGACTTGCAACTCAACTTGGACTTTAACACCAGTGACTCTTGTCTTCATTTGGACTTGAGCCTTTTGACTTGAAACTACTTGATACCTTCCTCCAAGCCACTTTTGGAAAAGAAAGTTATAGACATTTTCCCAATTTAAGATGAGTTAAATGCAAGAACAGACAGAAGCATACAAAATCAGCACAATAGCATAAAATTTGGCGAAGAGTGCATTATGACTTGTTTGAGACTAGAAGTTCAGTATTTAAGACTTGACTTGGGATTGGTCAACCTTGAATTTGGACTTGATTCAGAACTTGCCTGTCTTGACTCGGGACTTAAAATGGGACTAATGCACAAAGACTTACTTGTGACTTGCAAAACAGTGACTGGTCATTGGACTAGTTCAAAGGAAAAAGGTGATTGTTAGTTGTTATGATGACAAGACATGCTAATGAGGCCATACAGTGTGTCACGCTCACTAGTTTGAGAACTCCGTTTTGGCCTATGGTACATGCAGCACACACTTTTCCTTTTGTCTGTCTCATGTTGATGCTAATCAAGTAGCCTGAGCCTATAATCAACAGAGATAGTGCACAAAAGACGCCTCTCCATACTTCGTACAGTTCCACTGCTTGTTTTGTCGTTACTGTATAATCTTTTAGTGTTAGCATTGTTGCCTCACAGCATGAGGGTTCCTGGTTGGAGCCTGGGATGGGGGGTTCGAACCCTGGGGTGGGGGAGCCCTTCTGTGCGGAGTTTGCATGTTCTCCCCATGTCAGCGTGGGTTTTCTCCGGGTGCTCCAGCTTCCTCCCACAGTCCAAAGACATGCAAGTTAATTGGTGACTTCGGAATTTTCGCCGAAGGTGTGAATGTGGGTGTGAATGTGAGTGTGAATGGTTGTCTGTCTCTATGTGTCAGCCCTGTGATAGTCTGGCGACCTGTCCTGGGTGTACCCTGCTTCTCACCCAATGTCAGCTGGGATAGGCTCCAGCCCCCCTGCGACCCCTGACAGGATAAGTGATTACCTCAGTTAGTCTGCAACTTGCCACAAGTAGGCTTATATGAAAGTTTGTCCACTATGGTCACAGTTCTTTGCAACAGACACGATACACATAAAATTGGTCACTATTCTGACCATCCCATTATGTTGATTTGCATTGAAACATCTGTTCTAGTCTCTTTCTATTTTCTATGCATTAAAACTTCAAATCAGGGCCATAGATCTGCATTCAGCTGTGCTAATACCTTATAAACAAGTGATCGAAACACTACTATTTGCTACTCTAAACAACGTCTTGCTATGATTTTGCAACACTGAATGTGACCTGGACTGATCTCTGGAGAGTGGGAGGAAACCATATTAACCCAGTTGAACACAGCAGCTCTGGGGATTTGCAATATCAATGTAATGACCTTGTTGGTAGAAAAAAATCATTGGATCTCAAACTTAATAATACATTATATTTTGCAGTGGCTGATGTATTTGGCTTATTGACAGTAGCATAGAAAACTTTAGAGGGTTCTGATTAAGTTAGTATTGGCAGTCCATCACTGTGAAAGAGACACAAGTTTAGTATAGTTTGTCAAAATATTCCTCATAGTGGAAGATACAGTATACAGTATACTGTATGTGAATACTAATATAGTATATACTGAGTATTTTACAATCCATGTGAATATTTTCTACCAAGGTTAACAGACATAATGAAAAAGGAATGTTAACTATTCGAAAATTAACTCAGACTTGAATTCGGTGTCATTTTACGGGCTGTTTACACAATCTTTGCCAAATTAATATGCAGTGTTATGAAACTCTACATTTTCCCAGCGTTTTATTGAGACATAATCCCCCACCAGAATGGCTGCTGATGTGTAAGTTTTATCCTCGTGCACCTGATTACAGGATCAAATGTTGCACCTTCTATGCCTGAAGATATCTTTTTTTTTCTTAATCTCATATGATTACCCTTTGCCACTGGGTAGTGGTCATTAATTCCTCCTCCTATAGTGACTGACAATAATTCCTGCACTTTGTCCCAGAGGCAGCACAATAATTCATCACTGTGTCACCTCTCGCAAGGGACTGGAAAAAAAAAATCTGAGTATACTGTATGTATACACTAGCATCCATGACCATGTATGATGAACTAAGGGGGGAAGGCAGCAAATGAAAACTCAACAGAGTTGAATGTGTTAATTGTGACCTGATAAAATGGTGCAAGATAACTTATTAATGCTATTTAAAATACCTATTATGCTATTAGAGAAGAAATGAAGATGCGGAGAGTGAAGCCAACATTACGACAGGGTTTGCAGCTTTTTTCATGGTGGTTGTTACCGGTTGCTTGATGTTTTTTAGCTCACAGAGGGCTGATACGATCAGACTTGCTATCTCTTTTTCTCTCATCCCCGCCTTTCTCGCTCACATTCACTCTCTGCCACCTGCACACACTCACACACGCACACATCGATGACATAAAAAGACTGCTTTCTGATGAATAAATTTGTATATTTTAGAACCTATCCCTGTTTCAGCAAGTATTCTCCAGAGGCCCTGCCTTCTCCTCTCCTGAGTTCCCCTGCAACCCAGTGGAGTCATTAGTCTGCTTGCTGTGTTGAACTCTTTAATCATCTGTGTGTTACATAAAAAGAGGACTATTCCTCAGTGACACACAACGGCATGCTCAGCTTGGTTGGGGCTTGCTTTGATGTGTATAGGCTGTTGTGTTGTGTCTGCACTATAGGCTTCTTCAGGCTCAGTTTTTCCATTTCTCTGTGGAGGTGAGATAAGATGTCAGTCTTCCTCTTGTTGCAGTAAAGCTGTGACTGTGAGTGTATAGTTTGCGACTAAACGGGAGCATTGGGCCTTTGTAGACATACGTCCTACCTACTACGGTGTGGTCCCACGTTTGTTCCTCTGCCTATATGGTGCATAAATCACGTTATTTTTTTCCCCTGCATGATAGTTATGGCTAATTGCTAAAAGCCCCTGATTATAATTCACATATTTACAACACTTTATCCACACTTTGCTTCTGTTAAGTTACAACCACAAATGTCTTACAATTCTTTGTATGTGTAAATTCCATTAAAACTTAATGTACACACATACACAGCCGCATGCACATATACATTCTGCATCAGTGCTCCACAGGGACGGAGGCAGGCGCCTGCTGCCATGGTATCAGGTTGCAGGTCTGTCAGACACAATGGTGAGGAGTTGCCCCGCGGCTCGGCCTGAGAGGGCAGAACAATGGAGCCGCAGTGCAGACGGAGCAGCAGAGGGCACGACGAGCCGATCTGTCAGCCTGGCAGAGCTGCATAGGCTACTCTGGCCCCAGACCCTCTCTTCGCACATACAATGGAGAGTGGGAGGTCAAGAGCATGAGGAAATGGAGGGGAATTCCCAGCATGCTATAATAAAATGGAGTCCTCTATTTTGGTGGCTGAAAGGAATAGGACACAGGCTAGGCTACACCCAGAATACATCATAACTTTCAACGATTACAGTGAAGTCATTTCAGCGGGTCAGCGTGCAGCTGGAGATAATCAATTCACGGGTCAGCGGTTCACTCACTTGGACCACTGCTCATTACTTTTGCATAAAAGTGAATGGCTTGTCTGTCTGACGGCTGAAGTTGTACCATTAGACCATAACCATGCTCTCTTCATGGTGATCAGAACTTGTTACCGTAAAATATGGCTATAAATGACATTTTTAAAAGGGAAAAAATGTTTTCAACACAAGTCACTTTTTGAATTTTATTGGAATAATATGAAGGATTTAGTGGTGCACATCTAAATAGGCAGTTCAGTCTGTTGAAAAATAAAACTGAATCACATCAAGCCATGACATCCAATAAAGCTGAGTGTGTCTGATCTCCTACACCAGCAGAAAGAAGCATATCACTTTAGACCACTTCTGCTACGAGTTTATACAGCGCAGCCGTAATATCTCCATTCTCGCCTTTTATCTATCGAGCACATGTACACTGCCCCAATCTGTTTAGGGGGGACGAGGCGTTTAGACGGGGCTGTGCACAAACCGAGGTCCTGAAGACTGCTGCCCTCAGAGTGGTGACTAAGGGGGGCTAGTGAAAGCCAGATTTTGTTAAAGCTCTTAATAAGGCACAGTGTGATATATAAGCCCGCAGGCGGCAAAGCTCTGTGTGCAAACACTTCAACAACTCGTGTGATAGGGCAATCTGTGTATGGAACAGCGGATGGCCTAACAACTCTGTTATTTCACACACGACCCTATTTGGCCTCTCTGATATCCTTAATTTGGTAGCTGAATTTGATATAGTGCCGCAAATATTTGCTTAGGCACACATAAACTCTGTTTGCCTGGTATGTTACGATAAACAAACCGCAATGGTGTACTGAATGTAATAAATGTTAAACAGTGCATGCAATTATATACTTCACATATCTGGCCCTGCACACTGAAAGCACGCTTTGTGGATCTGGGCTCTATTTTGACAGATCGTTATTCCCCTTCCTGACCACCTAGGGTTACATTCAGAAATGAACTGTTTATGAGATGCCTAGGGTAGATGGCACATTTTAGCCTATATTTCAGTCAGTGGAATATATAGATTCTGATGTGAAAATTTCACAGTTTCATGGAGCAGAGGATACATTAAAATGCACAGAGAAAACAGGTACAGGTTTCATGCTGATTTTAGACACTTAAGATTAGAGGATGTATATAACTGGAAGGTTGATATTTAATGCTTTGCTGCACTTTCTGCTTCGCCTCTTTTCTAAAGATTTGTTTTTAGAGCTTAAACTCTTGAGCCACAGACTCAGGAACGAACACCTCCTGTCTTTTGTGCTTGAACTTTTAGTGCTCTTTTTCTGCCCTGTTCACCATACCATGTTTTATCTCCTTTGTGTATTGACTTTTTTCACCTCTCTGGTCTCGTAAAACCCATTTTCCTGCCACAGTATTGCTAATTATTCCTGTTATATCCATGAAAACAAGGGAGGTTTTTGTGTTAGACAGGGGCTGCTGCAAGACATCAAACTGTGACTATAATAGAGAGTATGCAGGTAACTTAAATCTCAGTTGCAACTAACACACGTCTAGTTGTTTGTTTGAAAGGGCTGCACTTTCTCATTGTTCCCTGGAGGCTGAATGCACATATCACTAGTTTCTTTGGCCTAAGGGATCAGCCAAATGTATGCATTGTGATCTGATGACAATGCTTTTTTTTCATGATGTTCAAGAATCACCTAATCACCCTCAAATAAGATCTCTAATTTTATACTGCTGCCGTGATTAATTACCTCAAACTCAAGCTCCGAATGGAAGGAGTGAGTGTGTTAGATCGGTAGAAACTGGGGCATCAGCGGTCGCCTGTATTTGGATTATAAGTCAACATGCTTTTAGCTGTGCTGCTTGCTGAATCAGCTGTTTCTTCGTAAGGATAGTGAATGATCTTAATCCTGTATATCCAAGTAACCTTCTCTGAAGGAGGAAGAGTACAGGAATAGTGCAGATATTGTAGTCAGGCAATGTCTAGACAAAGACCACAACGTATTAATGCAACATGTATGTAAGTGATTCTTTTAGTTTTATAGCTATATATAACTGTTGCCATATGAGTAAATTGACTAAAAGGTCTTGTCTTAGTGTTGCAACTTTATATCTTACTCTGTGGGAATACATATATACCTTGTAGTTTCAGAAAGGCACCAGCAGTTTCTCTTACTTCTTGATAGTTGTTCTGAAGTAAGCTTTTCTCAGGATGGTGACAGCTTGCAGCACTGGTGTGAGAGGAGGAGAAGACAAAGCACTCTGTACTCCGAGGCTGTGCGTGATTAATGACAGAGGTGTGTGTTGCAGTGGGCACCCTCGGAGCAGCTACAGATCAGTCTTCCTGTAAGACAAATCTGACACTCACCAACCCACCGCCCCACCTGCTACCCCCTCACCACCATCAAACCCTCAGCTCCTCACAGCCAAGTGCACCCAGCACGACATCACACTCATAAATCATCCCAAACAAAGCATGTTTAATCTGTGACGCGCAGGCCTGACACGCAAATTTATTACCTGTTGTAGGGAAAAACTGCATGTGCCCCACTGAGTCAAGCCTCTATTTACCTTTGAGAAACCAGTAAAATACTGGAAAGACAAAGTCTGCAACAAAGAAAGCTGATGATGGCAGTGTCTTTCAGGCTGAATTCAGGAGACAAAGCCCCGCTTTACTCAAGCATCCCGCTGCCTTTTCATGGTGGATGACATGCTTGCACGACTTTCTCATCTGCACTTGCCAAAAAGATTTAGGGATTTTTCTCAAGCACATTTGTAAAACATGAATACCAAATTATCTCTTGTGGATTAGAGTTGGATAGCTGCTCTATGCGCTGGTGTGAGTCATAATGCTTAGTGAGAACTGGGCACCTACTACCTACAATTGTGTGATAGGGTAGGTTTTTAGAAATCAACCGTGCAGTAATAGAGCATTGTGAGGGAATATGCATGTAATATTCTGCTTGTCTTCAGAGGCAGCGGCGTAGAAGCAATTCAGGAAACACGAGAGCAAAAACAAAAGTTGGGATAAAGAAAATGTTCTAATATGTGTTTTGAAAAAATGTGGACCTACTGCACACTATAATACAGGCATCATCAGTGTGCCACCTATCAGTTAAAACTAATGTAAAGCTAAAAAGCAGCATTTGGAGCGGAGAGTGGTGTGTGTTCTCTAAATGCTGCCTACAGGTAAACAGTGACAGTACATTCAGATATCTTTAGCTTTCGTGCCATACAGCCTGACAAACTGAATTACAGTAGTGTTAGCTTGATGTGGAATCGTGGCTAAAATGCCAAGAAGAACTGGCTGAGAGGCAGAAATTATAAAGTGGTCTCTCCCACACATTCCCTTTGGCAGTCTCCCTTGATCCTGCTCGTCCTTAACATGTCTTTACACTGTAAATGGTGGGAATGAGAAGTGATGGCACCTGCTGACTGGCTTTGGCGATGTCAGAAACTCACACATACACACAGACATGCAACAAGGTTTTTGCTTATGATGCAATCATCAAGTCAGAAAATCTGTGAAATTCGCCAACAGTGAAGCGCTTAAGTACAAAATGATCGTTATGCCTCACAGAACATCAAAGCTGGATCTCCTAAAAGCCAGAGAAGGCATCATGAATGTCGTTTTTTCCCAATACATGAAACCACAGACATTTACAGATGGCTCTTACTTAAAAAAAATTAATGAAATAGAGAAAGTGGCTTGTTCCATTTAGTTTACAAAATTGCATGTTTGCAAGTACGAACACTGCTAATATCTCCCAGCAACTTATGACATTGTGAATTATTCGAGTCATTTCAGGTGATTAATTAAATAATAGTTGAAATTAGGGACAAAATGAATAATGGTAAGAGCAGTTTCATTCCTGACCTTGTTCAATTTTTAATGAGCTCAGTACGACGGAGACTACGTTTTATAAATGGAGCTATAGGCTCATGTGAATATTGGAGATAATTAAAGAGCTTGTGTTATTATCTGGATCTCTGTACATCTGCAGGAAAAAGAAGGCGGGGGTGGGATGGGGGAGGAGGAGGGGGAGGGGGGCATCAAGCAAACTACTCCACCTTGCAGTTGATAAGCATTCAGCGGCGCGATAAACAGAGAAGAATACTTTAAGAAACCCAAGAGGCTGGTAATCTCAGGAGAGATCATCAGCTCATCATAAGGACCTTTGTGTGCCGTCGTTCTCCGCCTCAGGAAGAGCACAGACGCTCCACAAAACCTACTGCAGAGTGTCAAAGTTGTACAGAAGTGAGATATAAACAAGATGAAAAACATCACACAGTGCTTGAGAAGTCGTGCCTGTCATTAAACCTGTATAACAAATACACCGAAGCTGCATTGTCTTGATTTTCCATAAGAACGTTTGACTGCAGTTTGACCACAAAAACCGAACTGGACACTTCTCTACTGACCCACATTCACTGGAGATGTCATAGCTTTGGTTATCTGCTCCACTTTCCTCAGCTAACTGATATCATGAGGGGTTTTCATTTCAAGTGTCATTCCCTCACATTAACAGTTGTGTGCTATTCTATGCTATTTGGAGCCGGCAGGCCTTGGTTACTTTTAATTACAGTGGGTAATGAGAGAAGCGATCCAAACTGTGAGACATGGAGTATTTTTAGATCTTGATCTTGATTATCTAACACATCGCTGCGGTCTCCTCAAATGCGACTTTGTTGGGAGAGTTTTGTGCCATCAATATGATTAAAATCACTATGGATGGAGAGTTTTAGCACTTTGAAACCACCAATTAAATAATTCAACACATTTTTAAGCACTTTTAAGCAGTAACCCTTCTAGATTGTAATACTTTTGTGCTTTCAACTTGATTTATTTTAACAACTAATTGCAGATTTGTTTAACAAACCCAACTAGTGGTTATGTAAGGAACTCTCACTGCAGGGTATGTCATGGGTAACTTTATATTGCAGAGTCGTTATCTCGAAAGTCACTGAAACTGCAGTCTGGCATTTGTCTGCAGTGTTTGTCCCATGACTGAATGTGTAGTGTGCAGCGAGTGGAGGGGCCACGGATTGGTGAGGGGTGTTGAGGGCTTTTCAGAAAGGCTGTTTTAATGAGCCTCGGATAATTAAATGTTATTTCAGAGCTCGGTGGTCAGATCGCTGTCTCAGAAAACTGTGTGACTCAGTGATCTGTTTGTGCTTTTCTCATTTACAAAATAAACATCTATTTCTTTCCTCGCTATCGTATTGTAGATCAGACTTGACTTATATAGCCTAATAAAGCTCGCTGCATGAGACGCGTGTTTTAGTCCCCTTTTTTAATTGGAGAGAGAGAGTGTCTGGGTCTATTTGTGGTCTGGTGCAATGTTGGAAATGCCAGCTGTCGCGCATCAAAGCCCTGCTGGAACAAACCGTTATTTGGCATGTCCCTGCAACTTGTTGAAATGCATCACTTACAAAATACACTTCCTCCATATAATTAAAAAAGGCAAATTACCTCACATGGACTTTTGATAAAGTTTAAAACATATGTTTTTAATTTTCATGAAAACATGTTGCACTATGAAGACTTATTTTTGCAATAGATTCAAAGAAGAATCACACATAAAAGTATTTTCTCCCTAAAATGTTTCACTATGTTGTAGAAAATTACATTTTGCATTCCTCCCAGCCGTCTGTGGGAGGAAGGAGAAATCTTCAACACCTTCTGGAGTTATGACTGACAGCTGTGGCTGGCCCAGAGAGCCCTGAGCCAAGCCCCGTCACATAACACGTGCCCGACATGTCTATGTCCATCTGGGGTCCTACCTTTCAAACCACTGCCCCCCTTGCTCTCTGCCGGCAGAGAGACCAAGGGACAAGAGGAGGAACAGCGTGTGAAGACGGGCCTCTTAGGGCTCTGAGGGAAGCATCCAAAGCCAGCTGGTCTGGCTTTGAGGTAAATCAATGGGCAGAGTGAAACAAAGGCAGCAGAGAGAAGTGGAAGTGTTGTAGACAGAAAGAAAAGAAGAGATAAAGAAAGCCAAAACTTGTAGGGGGGGAAGTGGAGAGATTGGAACAGCAGGTTCTGTGAAGGCGTTTGTGCAACAACGACTAACAGGTGAGACACAGGTGTCGGGAAAGGTCTTGAATCCTTGCACATGATGGAAATGTGATACCAATTAACACTTATGTCATTACAAGATTGATTCAATTTGTCTGTCTATTACAAGTTTTTGTCTTTTGTGTGATTATGTGGATTTGAGAAACTATCTTACCACCTGTATTGTTGTGGCATCATGTTGAGGTGAAACTTAATGAGCTGTTGTAAATTACCTCGGTGTTGATTGTATTTTTTTGCAAGCATCATTGTTTTTTTGTTGCTGGCATCACTTTGGGAAGATGGGAGGGGTGCATGTCGACACAAAAGTGCTGCTAAAGGAGATGCTGAGAGCAATTTGGATCCACACTGTTGTCAGTTGGCATCAGTCTGAACTCACTAAGAACCACTGCACAGCAGAAACTTTACTGATTGAAAGCACTCCAAGAAAACAGCTGGGGACGGCTTCTGTCTAATTCTTTTTAGTCCTGACTATCATTACTGACAATGCAGAGGAAAGAACAGAATTACATGCATATGTATGATGATAAAAAGAGAAAACTGCAGTCAGTTGTATTTTTAGTAGTATTTTTATTTTATGCAATACTGCAAATTGGCTTTCACTTTTGGACCAAGCACTTTATTACAAACTTTGCTTCATTATTATAATACTACATTCACATGAAGATGCAGCAGTATTATTGACAGTTTATGTCTTAATCTGCAGATAGCATGAAAAGGTGAATGAGTTTTTATTCTATCCAAATATCACAGAGAACAGACGGTTCTTGTGTGTTACATTTTCATTTTATAAGCACTTCTGGGTGTTGTATGTTTTATTATTGCCATAGAATGCAATCTGAGCCATCCACATAATAAAGAAAATTAATTTGGCATAATTGTATTCCAGGAAAATTACCATACAGATTATATATATATATATATATATATACAGTACAGGCCAAAAGTTTGGACACACCTTCTCATTCAATGCGTTTTCTTTATTTTCATGACTATTTACATTGTAGATTCTCACTGAAGGCATCAAAACTATGAATGAACACATGTGGAGTTATGTACTTAACAAAAAAAGGTGAAATAACTGAAAACATGTTTTATATTCTAGTTTCTTCAAAATAGCCACCCTTTGCTCTGATTACTGCTTTGCACACTCTTGGCATTCTCTCCATGAGCTTCAAGAGGTAGTCACCTGAAATGGTTTCCACTTCACAGGTGTGCCTTATCAGGGTTAATTAGTGGAATTTCTTGCTTTATCAATGGGGTTGGGACCATCAGTTGTGTTGTGCAGAAGTCAGGTTAATACACAGCCGACAGCCCTATTGGACAACTGTTAAAATTCATATTATGTCAAGAACCAATCGGCTAACTAAAGAAAAACCAGTGGCCATCATTACTTTAAGAAATGAAGGTCAGTCAGTCCGGAAAATTGCAAAAACTTAAAATGTGTCCCCAAGTGGAGTCGCAAAAACCATCAAGCGCTACAACGAAACTGGCACACATGAGGACCGACCCAGGAAAGGAAGACCAAGGGTCACCTCTGCTTCTGAGGATAAGTTCATCCGAGTCACCAGCCTCAGAAATCGCAAGTTAACAGCAGCTCAGATCAGAGACCAGATGAATGCCACACAGAGTTCTAGCAGCAGACCCATCTCTAGAACAACTGTTAAGAGGAGACTGCGCGAATCAGGCCTTCATGGTCAAATAGCTGCTAGGAAACCACTGCTAAGGAGAGGCAACAAGCAGAAGAGATTTGTTTGGGCCAAGAAACACAAGGAATGGACATTAGACCAGTGGAAATCTGTGCTTTGGTCTGATGAGTCCAAATTTGAGATCTTTGGTTCCAACCGCCGTGTCTTTGTGAGACGCAGAAAAGGTGAACGGATGGATTCCACATGCCTGGTTCCCACTGTGAAGCATGGAGGAGGAGGTGTGATGGTGTAGGGGTGTTTTGCTGGTGACACTGTTGGGGATTTATTCAAAATTGAAGGCACACTGAACCAGCATGGCTACCACAGCATCCTGCAGCGACATGCCATCCCATCCGGTTTGCGTTTAGTTGGACGATCATTTATTTTTCAACAGGACAATGACCCCAAACACACCTCCAGGCTGTGTAAGGGCTATTTGACCAAGAAGGAGAGTGATGGAGTGCTGCGGCAGATGACCTGGCCTCCACAGTCACCGGACCTGAACCCAATTGAGATGGTTTGGGGTGAGCTGGACCGCAGAGTGAAGGCAAAGGGGCCAACAAGTGCTAAACACCTCTGGGAACTCCTTCAAGACTGTTGGAAAACCATTTCAGGTGACTACCTCTTGAAGCTCATGGAGAGAATGCCAAGAGTGTGCAAAGCAGTAATCAGAGCAAAGGGTGGCTATTTTGAAGAAACTAGAATATAAAACATGTTTTCAGTTATTTCACCTTTTTTTGTTAAGTACATAACTCCACATGTGTTCATTCATAGTTTTGATGCCTTCAGTGAGAATCTACAATGTAAATAGTCATGAAAATAAAGAAAACGCATTGAATGAGAAGGTGTGTCCAAACTTTTAGCCTGTACTGTATATATATTATATTCTCAATAAAAGCTTGCTAAACTGTTATTTGGTACTGACGAATTACCAAACAGAGTTCTACAGTAAAATTGGGTTACAAATATCATTCAAAAGCCACCCCAACATACAAACAGAAAGTAGAGCATTGCCCCACAATATAACCACAATCTTATGCCGCAATATAAAGGACTAGCGTGGGTGTGAAAAGCATTAATGTGGCGACCAGTTCCCTTTTGGTTTAGTATTCAGTCTTCAGGTTTTTTTCCCACTGAATGGACATGCACATGTGTGATGCACACATTAATTTACACGTAATGTGCAGTTATCCTCAACTAGCAGAGATTATGATGGACAGAGTGACTCTTGTAGCTCTACTGGCAGGTGGTGGTTTCTCTTCTCGAGCCTCAGTTTGCACAGTAAAGAAAAAGTGGACCAAGGCTCCAGCAAACTGCAGGAACAGCCAGCTCAAATCAGCTCATGTGGCCATAAAGCATGCCCTCATTTAACCTGAACCTGTGCGTGGCCAAAAGCCAAGAGCCAGGAGCCAGGAGCAGGTTTGTGCAGACTAAATTTAATGAACTTCAAGCAATCAATTTCTAAACTGCAGTTTGTTTTGGATTTAACATATATATTGCGGTGTGGTTAGCAATGCAACTGAACTGTGCTGTACGGACATTAAGGACAGTTGTGACTCCTTGGCCTAGCGCCCCGAGGAAACAGGAGGGATGAGGAAGACTAGACACGGTCTTTTCCTTCGGGGCTGGGACTAACTGGTGAAAAAGGTAGCACAATACACTAGGGGCCAGGCTATACTAGACTAATACAAATGAGCCACATACAGCAGGAGCCGTGCTTTGTGAAAACCCCTTCCCTTCATTAGCGTGCGCGCAGTGTAACAAACAAGGATGTCATTAGAGGAGGATGTCAAAATAATCATGCATTGTTTTATTCAGCCAGGCCAATGGTGCCATCAAATCACTGATTCTGTTTGCAGAGACAGCAGATTGCTTTGATTGCTATGTCTAAAACAAAGAAAGACATGTGGGTACACAGTTAGTCCAGTGACTCATTGTTGTTTAAAATTTAAAATGACACTTGAAGTAATCAGTAAAGTTTTTATGAAGTCCTGTGACCAAAATGATGAAGTCATATGATGCAGAAGCAGTCATTCAAAAGCAAATGGACATTCCTTTACTATGAGATAATGAGTAGTCTAATTTGTAAACCTTGTGTGCAACTTGTAACTCCTCTGAGTCCCATGTAATATAATAGATGCAAGGTGTGGTGGAGGCAGAGGATTCAGATAATTTACTTAAGTAAAAGTAGTAAGTCATTTAGAGTTGTACCGGAGTAAACAAAACAATTTTTTGCAAAATGTACTTAAACTATCAAAAAAGTAGTCATTATAGAGGCAAAATGCCCTCCGTCAGTGACATTTCATTTGATATATTATTAAATCATACGTGCAAAATGAATAAAATCCAAAATTAATATTTTATATGCATTTAACTATCTAATAAAAGTATGATATTTCCCTATAAAATGAAGCAAAGTTGAAGTATAAAGTAGTAGAAAATGGACAATAGACTACTCGAGTAAACTGTGTAACCGGTGGACTCTAGTGATGTCTGCATTGTATTGATATGAAGAGGCCCAGACCATGGATATCTTTGGAGGCTAACTCTGTTTATTCCTTACAACTCTGACAGCAAGAGGTAAAAACAAAATCCTCCGTCAAATACAACCATATTAACTTGAGCCCCTCTCCCATGGAGCACAACAGCAAAAGGGGCGGCCATTTTACATTCGTACGCTGAAACACAGAAAACACAAAAACAAAGTCCTTCGTCAGTTAAAACCATATTAAATCGAGCCCCTACACGAATTAAGTGACACAGGAATATGTTAGCGTAAAATGAATTTATAACCATAGCTTTACAGCGCTAAACATGGCACTCACTACTAGAGCAAAGTCGCTTACCTCAGCAAAAGGGGTGAGGTGAAGCGGGAGACACCCCTTTATAGGCAACACATTCCAACTACGACTTTGTCACATATTGACGTTTGGTCATGGACATTCCACGTCCACATACGATGTGAACAGTACCCTGGGTGCGTTGGTTGTTGACCTTCTGGGACACTGTCAACTTCTGCATGTTACATGCATTGTCATCTTTCAAAATACACTTCCCTTTTCACAGGAAAGTTACCGTTTACATACAGTCTCTTTAAAAATAAATGCACTATGTCGGTACAACATGGTGAATTGATGTTTTTTTTTCCTTCAACAACAAAAACACATGGTTAGGCTTAGGCAACAAAAACACGTGGTTGGGTTTACGCAACAAAAACATGGTTAGGTTTACGCAACAAAAACACGTGGTTGGGTTTACGCAACAAAAACATGGTTAGGTTTAGGCAACAAAAACCTGGCTAGGTTTAGGAAAAAAAGACAGGGTTTGGCTTTAGAATCTTACGGGACACAAACACCACTCTCCTGGGTGAAAGTAAGTGTTTGTTTGACCCATCCATCATCACTCCCACCCCAGACGGACTTTTGCCGCCTTAACTTTCGTCCTTGTCCCACTGCATTCCCCTCTGACGCTGCTGAGCCCGCTTAACTATAACAGCAGCCGGCTACATATCATGGCGGGTTTAAAGGACCCCTTATTTCATTGCTTTCTGATGATGCAAGTCACTGCCCATGTGCCGAATTTCAGCGAATTCAGAGTACCCCCAAAGGTAAACATAGGGGTAACTGGGTATCAAATGTTTCACATATTGGCTAGGGAGGCTTAAGTGTGTCAGGTAATAACAACTGAAACGCATTTTGTGTAATTATAATACTTAATATAACATGTACATTTGACTTTGTTACATATACATATAACTCTTTGACAAGTACAATATTTTCCTATTAAATGAAGCAAAGTTGAAGTATAAAGTAGTAGAAAATGGAAAATAGGCTACTTGAGTAAACTATATACTTGAGTAAAACTTAGTTTCCTTCTGCTGTATTAAAGCTCTGGGTCTGTTTTACCCAGATCTTGAATACAGTACAAGGAAATTAACTTTTACTCATGTACATAGTTGCACTGCTAACTAGACACAACTCTAAACTGCTACATATCTTCCTGACAGGTGCCCATGTGCATGTAGTCACTCTCCCTAAACTTTGCCACACGTCCATCCCCTCCGTATCAAACACATAATTAAAACAGCAGATGACAATTGTGCTCAATCTCTGTCGCACCTGCTCCCAAACGTCAGTACACGCAGCCCAGTGGGCCCAGGCACCACACCTCCTGTGATCCTGCACGTACACGTGACATGCTCATACGCGAGTCAAGCGGGTCCCGCCTCCCTGCTCTAATTGGCTGCTCAACAGACGCTGCGGATCCCCATTGGCTGCGGGGAGCGCCCTTTAAACCGAATTCCATTGCTGTTGTCTTAGAGATATGACGTCAAATGTATCTAATGTGATGAGGCCGAGCCGAGTAATTTGGGAAAGTAGTTGTCCTGAAGGAAACAGATTGTACAGTCATTGTGATGGTGTCTGATTCAGATTGTTGTACTTTTGTTTTTGGTGTTTTTCCTGTCAGTTGTGCCAAAGTTTTTGTAAGTTCAGTGTGTTTTACACTGTAACTGAGTCACTCTCAGGACTGTTTGGGACAAAAGTGTTAATGATGATAGTGATAGGAGTCAAACAACAGCAGAACATTATGAAACAAAGTGTGTTTAACAGTAATAATGTGTGCACATGTGGCTCAGATTAATTCCCAGAGAGACTTTTACTACTTATTCTAATGTTTTGACGGCGGTTTGCGTGTGTGTGTGTGTGTGTGTGTAAGAGAGAGAGAGAGAGAGAGAGAGAGAGAGAGAGGGAGGGAGGGCGAGAGAACTACAGAGAGGCAGCTCGTCAGATAAGGGGAGGAGTCTCTCGCTGACAAGAGGGAGCCTTGCTTTTTCTGAGTTTGTCAGCTCCCCCTAAAATAGCAGTCAGCGTGTAAATGTGAACTGAAATTACGCTTATCCACTGGAGCCACCGATATAGAGTGTCTATACACGGCAACTGACTTGGGAGTAAAGGTGAGTAACGGAAATAGAAACAATGTTGCGGAGTGTGGCAGCGGTACCGGAGCTCTACAGAGAGTGAGAGTAGAAAAGCGCAAGAGGGAGACGTAGAGAGGATTTGGGAGACGGAGACGTTAACTGCGGGCTCTATCTATCTGTTTATCAATTTGTCTCACCCTTGGGTGTGCGCGGAATATCAGATACATAACGTAAAAACGGTGTCATCAGTCGTGTTGAATTACCAGCGAGGTTTTTGGCGTCCAAGTGTGTGTTTAAAGGGCGCAGTCGGGCGCGCGCGCGCTGTTGATATCATTCAATTGCGAGAAACTTTTACAGGATTCATCGTCAGCAGTAATGATGTGATAAGCCCCACTGTAGGTCCGCTCAGATGCTTCATATCTGAATTCTGAGTGTTAAAACTCCCCTGCAGTTAATCCTGTGACTGCAAGTGTGAAATGTCAAACTGTACGTTGTAAAACAGGAGCACCGTTTGGGCAAAATAGTAATCAATGTGTGTATAATAACACCGTTGAGCCATCACAACAACAAGCAGTTCACACAGTCTGATACTGAGTTGACAGCAAATTGTGTGTTTGCATGTTACAGCAACTTCTTAAAAAAACATCTGAACTCTTTTAACCTGCTTTAATTTAAAACACAGTGAATTATTATGTGACATATTTTGAGTTTTGGCATTTTTGGCGCTAAAGCTTGCCAAGCTTGATAACTGCTTGACGTAAGTGGTACTGAAATCTAGATGGTGCTGGTCAGCCCGTGCACGGTGACATCACTACACTTGCTTATTGCCATGCATGTTGTTACTAGTGTGTCTGAAACAGTTTAACAAGAGAAGAGTGGCTGACAAGCACAAGTGGATGCATGACAGCCATCCTACGCTTTTATTTTGGCACTTTAACATGATGTACAGTGAATCAGGTCCTCATATCTGACAGTATATTTAAAACCACTCAGTTACGACTGGATTTAAGAGATGATAGGGGTTAATAACTTGTGACATGTTTTAGAGGTAGTATGACATCAAGCCTATGCTTTTATTTTGGTGCTTTAACATGATACACAGTGAATCAGAACCTTGACACTATATCTCCTAATTATAAAGTTAACCACTTTGTCATTACTGGATTTAAGAGATGATAAGAGTTAATAACTTGTTAGAGCTGAAATGTATCCAGTCATTTCTCTTGATAGACTTCACTAAGATATGGGACACACCGAACGTTTCTGATAAGTCGTACGGTCAGTTTGGTCGCAGAGCTTGTGAGAGAGGATCTCAGCTGCCTGGTGGTTCTTTGAATCTGTGGGACTCTTGTGACCTTAACCCCTCGCCAGAGTGGCCAATGGCCAACAGTAACCTGACCTTCTCAAATGCTTTCTTGTGTATGCCTTCACCATGCACGTCTCATTAATATTGTACAGAAGGAGTAGATTTGATTCAGTTGTAGCAGAAAATACCATCTGAAACGGTGCTCTGTTCACTTATATTTTCACAAGTTAATAATAGTATGAATTCAGTCTGTGGTTGTCTGACATGTTGCAGCTTGTAAAGTGTTTTTTTTTTTTTGTGTCATTTCATGGATAAAAGCGATGTATTTGGTGTGTTGTTTACCAACATATATCTTAAAAATGATTACATTACCTTGACCCCAGTGGTAGATATTTTACAACTTTATCCTTTCGTCACCGGGGCGAACCAATGACAAATTTTATTGTTAAAGTAATTCTTCAGGGACGCGAGTTGTTGATGCAGCGGTACTATTAAAGCATACTTGTATTTTTCACTGTCCATTTAATGTTACCGCTGTTCTGACGGCGTGTACATTACCATACCAGCTGGTTGCCAGTGATTTCGAAAGCAAAGCAGTAAAGCACCCTTCAATCTGCAGTCATTAGCTTGTGTGCTGCCCCAGGCCTCACCAGTAATGGGCCTTGTTGCTCATGATCCACATCACGTGAGCTCTTATGTCTAATGTGTGGATGAGGGATTCTTTCAGCGCCGCTGAAATGAATATCATTTTAACAATTTATGTCACGTATTAGTCAAAGGAATGAATGTGATGTCTGTGAAGGCACAGATAGAGCCATCACAAATGTCTGAGCTGTTGCTCTAACCTCGGAGACCCCGAATGTTCTCCCTTTGCCAAACACACACACAGAGGTTTGATAATACATCTATTAGATACCACCCTGTATCATTTAATCAACGATGTGATGATGAAGTAAGATAGATGGATGCTATTCCACGATGACTACCACTGTTTATTAAATGTTTTAGCCTTGTTACATGTTATGTTTGTGTGCCCCTGCACGTCTCTGTAAATGTGTGTAAGTGCGTGTGAGCGTCTTAGCACAAGTTCTCAGTGGAAAGGGAGAAATGAGAGGTGGTGACGGTGTGAGGAACGGGCAGCTGCAGCATCTTTTACTGCACTCCTCATCCCACTTCAATCTCAGTGTCTCAGCTTCTCCTTCCAGGAGAAATGTGGAGTGTGTGGGCGAGTCGGATCTGCAATTAACGCCGGTTGTCAGAAAGAGAATGCTGGCGTTTACACGATGCCTCTGAATCACTGAGTGAAAGTCTTTCTCCTCCACTCTCCTCCTCCCAGGACATTTTTCCAAGGAGGACAAAACACCAGAAAGCTGAAAGCCAAGGATGTATTGAGTGAAAAATAAGAGATAGAAGCTGAGCATTCTTGGTCCAATAAAGAGGATAGTGTTTCTCTGAGTGTTTGGTGAGCCAAGATGTTCTTTTATACTGCAAATTTAGCTATAACATTATAGCGATTATAGATAATGTGTGGTTTTATAATTGTTTTCTATATTTTTTAAATTTTTGACATGATTGTGAATCTATCAGTCTTTTGGCTTTATAATATTTTTTGCTATATTAAAGTGGCTGATTGCGATCTTTAAGTAGTGCTGAGATTTCTGGTAAAGACTGTGAAGATTAAATATAGTTTTTTTGGGCTTTTATAAGGTACCGAAACATCAGAAAGTTCACATAAGTCCACATACAAATTTACTGAGTTGCTTAGAGGCACTTTTTCCCTCTTAAATTAATAATTGTCTGATTTTTCTTTGTGCTGTTTATTTAAAAAAAGGATTTTTTTTTTAAAGATCACTCATTAAACAACGACATGATAATAGCCACATTGAAACCATTCAGTGTTCTCTTCAACAAAAGCGTCTTAGTAACATGATTCATTGTTTATTGGAGCTCTATCATCAATATGGAGATTCCAGCGTTTTCCTGTGAGACCTGGAGGTTGGATGCAGAATCTTGAGCCTGGCAGATAATGTTTTAGACTGCAGTTAACTGTAGACCGTCCCCTCTAGACTAAAGAGAAAAGACTTGTGCTGCTCTCTCTGTAAACAAATAGCTGACCACTAGTGTACAGAAAACCAATAATCAGACCTAAACTGTAAACAGTTTGATTCCAAGTCGAGGGTAGGGTTTTTTAATTAGTTTTTTCCCTGTCTGAGTTTGGTTAATGCTATATAGGTCACTGTGGGCTTTTGGTTAGCACTGATACTGCACTGAAAGGAGGTACTGGGTTAAGTTCCTGGCCCTCCCTCTGTACATGGCCTTTGCCTTTGCTGCTATGTTCATATGCTGTGATCATGAGCCATTGGTCTGCGTGTGATCTAGCACTGGGTGTCAGACAACATCAAGTTGGCAAATACCACTTACTGTTTTACATGGAGCGGATTCAAAGTTAAAGGTCCAGTGTGTAGGATTTAGTGGTATCTAGTGCTGAGGTTGCGGAACTGAAATTTTTCCCATGTGCCGAGCATGTAGTAGAACTGCAGTGTCCAAGGTGAAAACGCGAATCTAGAGCCAGTGTTTGATTTGTTCACTCTGGGCTGCTTTGAAAACAACATGGCGGACTCAATGCAAGAGGATCCACTCATTGTGCGGATATAAACAGCTCATTCTAAGGTTATTAAAACAACGATTCTTTTTTTTTTTAGGTAATTCTAAACTAATGAAAACATAGTTATGATTATTATATACTATTTTGTGCCAATAGATAGAGTAGTCACTTTAATCCAGTTTTAAGCATCATTTAGTCAATTGATAGAACTCATACTAAGGTTGTTACTTATTCCCATAATTTATTTTAACTCTCTAAATATCCATGAATGCCATAGCTACTGCAATAAAAAACTTGTATATTAGATATCTACATATCACTGGCTGTGAGAACCTCTGTTGATAATCTCCAGTCATGTTTAGGCTCTCTAATAGCCCGAGGTAAGCTCAGAGGGTGAATGTATTACTCGCTGAGGCACTGTTTGTATAGCAAGACAGCTAGCAGTGACCTTTCAACTGTCCTGCCCTTGACTGAGACCTCTGGTGGTAAGCCACCCCGTTTGGCTCACTCAGCACATGTGCTGCTGAGCAGGGCAGAGCAGCTTAAGGCCGCACCGTCTTTTCCTGTCTCCCCTGCTCTTCCAAACGAGGTCTGACTGGAGGTCTCTTCACCTCTTCAACCCGGACCACACAAGAGAAGCAGCGGGAAGATCCTCAAGCAGAGCCGCACTCTAATCTGCTGTTGATCTGCTTTTGTCGCTATGATCCTAGTCTGTCTCTCACTCCAAGTCCAAACTGGTCGCTGACTGTGACTCTGAATACAAACAAACGCACGGTGTCGTATAGCCACTGTAGTCACGGTGGTGTCCCAAAATAACCTCGTAGTTATTTTTTGTATTTTCTTATTACTGTGTTTGTAGCGTCTGTTTGTAAAGCACCATACGTATCATTTTCTCTGAGTTTCATCAGTTGCTGCCTACTGTGTCAAGTTTTGACAAGCCACATTCTTAACTGACTCACAGAGCACAGATCTGTGCCGAGGATAGTAGTCCAGTCTTTTATGATATGCAAATCTGCAAGCACAATCACCATGTATGTATATGTGAAATATATAAATATATTTTTTTCAAAACAGTCATGTTGAAATATGGTTGTGCCAAATCATCTCAGCTGTTCAGCTGTTTATTATGCTCTTGCATACTTAACATAGTTTTGTGAAAGCCAGAAAACACTTTATTATCATGTTTGTATGAACAAATATGAAATATTCAGGCTGAAATAATTTGAACAAGGCAGCTGTTATCAAAAACAGTTGTCATGACAAACTGTACGTTCACAAGGAAGACATTTTTACTTGAGTCAAATTTAAATCAATATCTCTGGTGGCGTTTATTGCAGACAATTCATATTTTAATTCAGGCTAGGTGATATGGAGCAAAATCAAATATTATCATAATTTTGATAAAATACCTCAATATTGATTTTGCTACGATATTGTAGAGTTAACTATACGAGCTTTCACAAAATATTTACACAATGTGAATTTTGCTAAATAGTCATAATGTGGATAAAAATGTGGATATAATGACTAAGTGGGTAAAGGCAAATAATAGCACGGCTAGAACAGTCTGGTAAATTCAAATAATTACTTTATTGTAAATCAGCCTTTAAAACCAGGAAAAGACAACAGTTACAATATAACGATATCCAAAATCCAAGATGATATGTAGTCTCATATCTAGGGCTGCCCCCGACTAAGAATTTTCCTAGTGGACCAATAGTCATCTTTTAGGGCCATTAGTCGACTAGTCACCTGCATGTTTAAGATAATAATTTGATTATTAAATGATATATTTTGGGCGGGGCAACACAATGGTTTGAGTTCAAGGTGTGAGAAAGAATACTATCAGTAATATTGTTAACACTGTGCTACATTACAGAGAAATACAAAACCGTACTAATGAACCTTCATTAATATAGGCCTATGTTTTATCTACAAGTGCACGTCACACACTGAGCGAGCCGCCTGTTAATGATGCCGTCGGCAAAGCAGTAATGATTGTGCTAAGTGGTTAATGAGCATGTAGCTACTGACATGTTTCAGATGATACGTCATGTTTGTAGCTGACCAATGAAGATGAGTTTACATATCACCTTGGGTTCGTCCTTCACCTTCTCAAGATGATCCCGCACTTTGGATTTCCTGCCCGACATGTTATGAACTAGCCTGTGGAATAACTGCAGGTACCAGCCCTGGAAATTAACTGCTGAGCGTGGCCACTTCCTGTGTCTGTCCTTTCAAAGTTCATTCCCACATGGTCCAGGAATATTGGTTCTGATTTATTTTGACAAGGCGCAGCTCCTAATAGAGTTTCAGGTTTTTTTGTTTTTTTTTTATGATCTTTCTTGACGACTAACGGTTGATCAAGGGGGGGGGGCAGCCCTACTCATATCACAACATCGATATAATATCAATATATCACCTAGTCCTAATTTGAATGTGCGTAGGAGTATAATTACTTGCATGATGTGTTTGTTTTTACTTTCCATGGCAACACCTTAGTCTGAGAAAAAAGCATCTTTACAAAATTGATGGTGTTGCAGTTGTATTGGTTCACCCACGTATTTCATATGAAGTTGAGTGATGACATTTTTACACCTTACTGGTACCTGTGAATATTGACTGCGATACGGACTCATTGTATGTCTTCCAATTGGCTATGTTTCGTCACTACTGAATTTTACTACTGGATTTTAAGATGTGTGGCCAAATATCATTTCTCTCAACATTAACATAAGGGAAAAACAATTTTTTGTTTCTGCCCCGTGATTCGGGGGGGGGGGGCAGCCCTACTCATATCACAACATCGATATAATATCAATATATCACCTAGTCCTAATTTGAATGTGCGTAGGAGTATAATTACTTGCATGATGTGTTTGTTTTTACTTTCCATGGCAACACCTTAGTCTGAGAAAAAAGCATCTTTACAAAATTGATGGTGTTGCAGTTGTATTGGTTCACCGTATTTCATATGAAGTTGAGTGATGACATTTTTACACCTTACTGGTACCTGTGAATATTGACTGCGATGACTCATTGTATGTCTTCCAATTGGCTATGTTTCATCACTACTGAATTTTACTACTGGATTTTAAGATGTGTGGCCAAATATCATTTCTCTCAACATTAACATAAGGGAAAAACAATTTTTTGTTTCTGCCCCGTGATTCGGGGGGGGGGGGCAGCCCTACTCATATCACAACATCGATATAATATCAATATATCACCTAGTCCTAATTTGAATGTGCGTAGGAGTATAATTACTTGCATGATGTGTTTGTTTTTACTTTCCATGGCAACACCTTAGTCTGAGAAAAAAGCATCTTTACAAAATTGATGGTGTTGCAGTTGTATTGGTTCACCCACGTATTTCATATGAAGTTGAGTGATGACATTTTTACACCTTACTGGTACCTGTGAATATTGACTGCGATACGGACTCATTGTATGTCTTCCAATTGGCTATGTTTCGTCACTACTGAATTTTACTACTGGATTTTAAGATGTGTGGCCAAATATCATTTCTCTCAACATTAACATAAGGGAAAAACAATTTTTTGTTTCTGCCCCGTGATTCGGATCTGTTCCAAAATGTAATGGGTTCTCCTTTGACCCATGCTACACCTTCACGCCAAGTTACATGATAATCGGGCTAGTAGTTCTCCGGTTATCCTTCTGACAAATAGACAAACAAATAGTACAGAAAGCACAACCACCTCGGTGGAGATAATGAGCAGAAACAATAGCACATGCACACTATGTGGTTTGGGAGGACAGACTGTGGAAGCATGCGGTGGAGCAAAGGTGACGACTTTGAGAAGTCAAGTCATTTAGCACCTTTCTAAGCTGCTTCGTCCCCCTTCTTTGGCTTTCTGGAGTGCAAGAAGAAACCACAGCATCACACAGTGTATCATCTCAAAAGTGAGTGGGCAACACTTACAGAGCATACAACCCAAACGTGTGTGTCCTGTGGTTTGGTTAGTCACTGTGTTTTAGCTTGTTTTCTTATTGTTGTTTACATGAAACAGACATCTGCCTGTATGCAGACGTAATAAATGTGAGAGACTGTGCTGCTACTCGATACTGCGGTGACATTATTAAGTTGAATCGTGTATAGAGCAATACTGAGTTAAGAAAGACATCTCTTTGCTGAGTTGCATTTTAACTGAATTTTAATGAGACTGTGAAAAAAAAACATAAATCAAAGGAATATATTATAATCTAATTTACTACATCAAAAGATCTCCCATGATTGCTAATATACCCCACTGTATTGAATTCCTGATGTTCTACTGTAGATCTTAAAAAGCGTCTCTCACTGGAGATTTAACTTCTCTGGCTTTGTATCGAGTCGATTAAGTAGAAGCATCACGAACAGACAAACAATTGAATTGTGTGCAAAGTAAACTTTCTTCAAAGTCTGGTAAGCTCTGTGTGATGAAGCTGTTTACACTGTTCTTGCCGAGTGCTAAAATAGGCGATTTGAAACATTTAATCTCGCCTCTTTATTATGTTGCCCAGGACAGCAAGAAGTGGAGTCCACGAAGGGGTTTTTATCAATGGTCGATGTAGTAAATACAGCTGTGAGACCTGGGTGTCACAGCTCCTACCATGAGCACGATGACTAAAAGTCCAGTAGCCGCTGGAAGGAACAGTTGGATCTCCTGCAGCTGGACCAGCCATGTGGCCTCCTGAGCAGCAGGAAGGAGGTCTGGCCTCCGATATCGTTGTTTTTGTGTTTGTCTGAGAGGCCATGTGAACCAGGACAGCTGGGGGGGATGCGATTCCTCCCATTATTCTGCAGCACACATCAGCCATATGAACAGGGAAGGGAAGTGACCCAGCCCCCTCCACTCTCTGGAAGCTGCTCCGGTCCACCGCAGGGCTCTGACTTGTAGTTCAAATTTGTCTTCCTCTCTGCTGTTAGGGCTTAGCTTTAGCAGCATGAACACTGCGACGCCTCATGCATGTTCTTTTTTAACTAGAACACGAGTTTCGGAACTGGTGTACATTAGACTGAGGTACGCTTTGCTGTGTTTATGTTGTGTGTGCGGATTCAGGACGATAAGAACGTCTTTTTGACCATGCCCTCTGAAGAGGAAGTGTAAGCCTTGCCAAGTATCACTTTTGCAAACCATGATGTCATCTCTAGGCTTGTTCAGACAGCATCCTAAAGGGTATACATTATTCCTTTTTACTCTTTAAAGGTCCAGCGTGTAGGATTTAGGGGGATGTATTGGCTGAATTGGAATATAACATAACTTTTTTCAGTGTGTAATCACGTGAACATAAGAATCATGTTTTTGTTACTAGTGTGCAATTTTGGGCTGTCCCAGATGAAAGATGACTAACGTGAAAGAAACGTGGCGATATCTTTGGTCGCACTTCTAAAATTGTGGTCCTACGTTGCACAGTGAGACGTTCAAGAATGGCCATTGTTAGGTTCTTGCAATCAAAGACAGCCTGGGATAAAATTCTGACAGTGTCAGAAGTCTGAGATGACCATCTCACAGCGTGACTGCTGTTGCGAACTACGTCCACTAACCAACCAACGGAAAATCAGCATGAAATAATGCACTGGCGCCAAACCCAAACAGACGGATAAAAATGCGCGAAAAGAAATACTTGTGATTCCAGCAACTAGGAAAACCTTGTCGAGTTGTGGCAGCAGAAGCCTTGCCTGTATGATGTATCCTCCAGCTTGTACCATGACCGCATAAAGACGGACAAAACATGGGAGGAAATAGCGGCGGAGCTGTAGTTGCCAGCTAGGTGAGCAACCTAGCAGCTAACAAACACACACACACACAGATACACCACAGTATATAGTGCCCACAAAACTCTAGGTTGTTTAATAATGCGACCCTCTGTGTTGTGCTTCACAGTTGGTGAAGTAATAACCCTTGCACACTTAGCATCGGAAGCTACTGTATATTGCATCGTACATCGTAATGTGCAATTCAGTAAGTGCTGTCATTGTACAGTTTGCATACATCAAACTTGATGTTGTACCCAAGTTTTTTAGATCCATGTCGCACAGTGTACCTTGCACTAAACTAAAAAAGATTGCTAAAAAAGATTGCTAAAATCTCACAGTCTGTACGAGGCTTTACAATGAGCCGTTGATGTCTACATAGGGAGTGGGTCCGCACCCACTGAGTCCACCACGTTTCTACAGTAGCCACGAATGGACAAACCAAACACTGGCTCTTTATAGGGTCGAGTGTGATTTTGCATCGGCCACCGTAGTTAGCGGCCCCTCCATGACGAGCCAAATAGCATTGGAAAAACACAGATTTTAACGTGAAACTGCTTTATTCATCATTTTTACTGGTTTAACTCACCGGATCTGTTTGTTTTGGAGAGGAAGAGACCTCTGCTGATTATTCGGCTCCCGGTAAAAACCTCTTGAACAATGACCACTGAAAGAATCCTAACCGGGAGCTCAAGCTTGGCACATGGGAGACGTTTCAGCTGGTTGCAATCTGCAGTCCTCACTGCTAGATACCACTAAATCCTACACACTGCTCCTTTAAATGGACACAATTTTAAAATCTCTGGCATGACAAAGTCATTTTTTTACGCAGTTAAAACCAGTCCTTTAAAATCAAGGACATTCAGAAAGTATTGTCATTGCATCCCCGGTCTCTAGATCCCAGCTCTCTATAGTGTGACTGTGATTGTGAGTGAGGTGTTGAGTCTGCCCGCTGTTTGTGCGTCTGCCCGTCTGTCCTCTCCCTTTCTCCCAGTCCACTTTCCATCTGTGTGCTGTGGGCTGCAAATCTAGTTGAAAATGGTGTAGTGTTTCCACCAGTGAGCCATTGCCAGCCCGTATTCATGTCAGACTGTGTTGTTCCTTGATTTTGTTTCCCTCCACCCCTCAACCTCTCTGTCGCTGGTCCAACTGCCAGGGGTGTTCAGAACATATATAAGGGTTGAAGAGGAGGAGGAGGAAGAGAGAGCGGGGGCATCCATCAGCAGCCGCTGGCCCTGGGACTCAGGACCAGAGGCTATCAGCAAACAGTTTGACTGAAAAGATTCCTGGAGAGGCGAGCAGCAGTAGGGCCTGTGGGGGTCTCTCTCTCTCTCTCTGTGTTTCCCTTTCTCCGTCTGACTCCCTCTCTCTCTATCACACTGTTTGCACACAGTGTTCATGTGACAGCTAGCACACATCATCTGATTTGGGAGAAACTGTGGGCTGTAGCTGCAGAATTGCCCCTTAGATTATTTGCTCAGTGAATGCCGTTCATTGATGTCAATAGATTTCCAAATTGAGATAGACAAGAGAAACAGTTTTCAGTTTACAGTTTTCTTGTATCAAGGATAAAGATATTATGATACGCCTTGCACATTTTTGGTTCCATCCGCCCTGTGAAAATAAGACTTCAGGGATAGTCTGCTATTGAAACTGCTGTTTAATGTTAAAAAGCATCACTCACGGAGCAAACCCTGATTATTCAAAAGGAAACTGTCTCTCAGTGTAACAGTACAGTAATTTGATAACATGAAAAACCCATGACAAACATTTACAAACCTAGATTGTATACACTTTCCAGCTTGTATGTGTCACTCTGTGTTTTCAGAAATGGATGAGTGGTTGCTTCATTTTGAAATGCTTTACATGAAATGAAATGTGTGAACAACAGGCCCACATGAGATCATTAACACACTAATTCTATAACATGAAAATGGTAAGAAAAAAAAAATCAATGCTACTTTAGCTAGCCCCTTTCACTGTTGTTATGACTCATGGCCATCCTCACTGCTCAGATTGCATAAACCTTTTATGTAATGGAACACTGTGGGAAAGAGGCATCGAGTGGAAGATAAAAATGGGGAGAGAAAATCAAATATTTATTCTGAGCTTTTTAATTTTTTTTCCATTAAAAGCAGACATTCTCTGAAGGCAGGCAGCAACTGTAATCCTAAACAATATGGACTACATGTATGTGTACCAAAAAACTGTTGTCTCTCTGCAGCGCTCGCTATTTATTTAGTTAAATCTGCCTGCTGATCATCAAACACTGGGGGAGAGTTGAATATCTGGAATCTCAGTGTCTAATCTGGAGCCACAGTGTTTCCAAAGACGTGTTGAGATTGGGTAAATGCGCTGCTGCTGAGACACATTATGCATGACGTCCCTAATATCCTTACACTGTGGATTCCCCCTGGAGGAAGATCTTGGTTCATCTTTGCTGTTTACCATTTCTGAGTTGCGGTCTGTGCAACATCAAAAGGCTGCCATGGCACTTAACACAGCTCGCAGGGTTCCTGGGAGGGTGGGGGACTGTTGCTCCCTATGATGTTGGCATTACTATTGTTCCCTGGTGAGGAGTCCATCTGATGATAGACAACCATGCAAATGGACACATGCCATCGCACCACATCAGACCACAGCAACTACACTGTAATGTTATGCAAATGTATAAACCTCGAGGACCATGCATGCATTAGTTTTATTTGTGCATGTGTGTTTGTGTATCTGTGTGCAAGTGTTAGAGAAACAGAGTTCCAAGATTTTCTTTTCGATATTTGTTCCACCAGTTCACAGCAAGTTATCTCACAAGAACAAAAGTAACAGAATAGTGAAAATTAAGATTCAGATGTGCAACTTTATCAGCAGAAAGTGTGACACAGGAAGAGTTCGTCCGTAAAGAGGGCAGACCACTGATGCTGTGCCATGTCAAGACCTTGACTTGTTAACCTGACACACTCTCATAAGGAATGTTGGTGATGAAGGGCTTTTGCTCACAGACATAGTTTGTTAAACCAACGGTGTTAACATGAAGTGAGTCGCTAGCTATAAGTCTGTCAGTTGCATTTTACACATATAGCATGACATACTGTAGATTGGCTGATTCTGAATTATTTCTAAGGGTCAGGAGGTTAATGTTATACTTCCCCAAGTCACAATGATACTGTACTCAGTGCTGCTATGAGGAATACTGTCGCCTTAAGAGTTTGAAACTCAAGCAGGACACCAGCCCCAGATTGTGCTTCTCATGTATCACCATTACATTTGAGCCACAGAGCTATACATCCAAGTATTCCAGATAATCATTACCCAGCAATCTTTGGAAAATCCAGAAGGACACGTATAGTTGTTCTGAAGGTATCGTCAGAGTCTTCAAAGACTCTTGGAACCATCTGGATGGAAATATGTTCAGTGGGCTGCACAAAAGAAAAAACGTTTTAACTTGTTTCTAAAGTCGCAACTGTGTTTTCTAGTTGGGAGAAGTGGAAATAAATTGTCTGCTCTTTTTGTAAAATACAAGCAAAAAAATCACCTGATATTTGCATGAAAATCAATATATACTAATATACAGTGGTGAAATGTGACTAAGTAAATTTACTCAAGTATTGTACTTGCACTTTACTTAGTATTTTAATCTCATGCTACTTTCTACTTCTACGCCACTTCATTTTAGAGGGTGCATTTTACTTTCTCTACAATTACTTATGCTCATTTATCATTTTCTGTGACTGATTATCCTGTTGCGGGTCACGGGTGTGTTGGAGCCTATCCCAGCTGACACTGGGCGGGAGGTGGGGTACACACTGGACAACCATTCACGCTCACATTCACATATACGGGCAATTCACTTTGGACTGTGGGGACAACATGCAAACTCTGCACAGAAGGGCTCCCCCACCCTGGCTCCAAACCAGGAACCTTCTTGCTGCTAGGCAACAATGCTAACCACTGCATCACCATGCCGCTATTATTTTTATTATTTACGATTATTTGATAGTTACCACAACTGCAGTGACTTCAAAAATTAAGAGTTTTTAGATTATTTTTGGGGCAGTGAAGGGCCACGGGCTGGAATCATGGCTGCTGTGGCAAGAATACTGCCTTCGTGCATGGGGCGCCTGATCTACCCACTGAGCTACTGGGCAAACCACAAATTAAGATTTTTGCACACAGTATGAAAATATGGGCCTACTTGTGAAACTGAAACAATGAGTGGATTCATTGATTGACAGAAAATTAATTGGCAACCATTTTGAAAATTGTTAGTCATTTTTCATGCAAAAACATTTCATGGTTCCAGCCTCTCAAATTTGAAGATTTGCTGCTTTTGCTTTTAATGATTTTAATTATTTTTGAGCTATTATTTTTTACTTTTACATTAATACAAGCATAGTTTCCTGATTATACTTACATACTTTTACTTAAGTAACATTTTTAATGTAGGACTTTTACTTGAGAATACTTCACAGTATTTTTACAGTTAGTTTTAGCACTTTAAACTGAAGTGAAGGATCAGAATACTTCGCCAGCCATATATGACCATTAGATTTGAGCAAGGAAATATGTCATTTCTGGCTACCACCTTTGTTTGGATTAGAAAGAGGAGATGAAATAAGTTAAACATTACTTTTGTCCTTGGAATGTTTTCATCCACATAATTAGAAGAGTCTTTAAGAATTGTGAAAATACCCTCAGGACAATGTTAAATGTTGTTTGACAGGGGCATCGGTGGCTTAGTGGTAGATCAGGCACCCCATGTACAAGGGGCCAAACCAGCGGCCCGGGTTCAACTCCAGCCTGTGGCCCTTTGCTGCATGTCTTTCCCTCTCTCTCTCTCCCCTTCACGCTAAAGCTGTCCTGTCAATTAAAGGCTAAAACGCCTGAAAAATATCTTTAAAAAAAATGTTCAGGTTTTCCGAAGATCACTGTTTAATTCTTTTAACGGGAACTCAGATGCTTAGCTCTGCGACTCAAATGTAACATGTGATACTTTAGAGGCACAAACCAGGGCTAGTAGGACACTATAGCAAGTGTACCGTATGTCTATGATTTCTCAGTTGTCAAACACATTCATTTTTAATGAGACATAATTCATCACCCTGCATCAAGGAAGTTGCCATCATTTTCTTTGTTCATAAAAGTTTCACTCACATATGCATCAAGGGATTTACCTTGAGGAAGAGAGTAGCTTTTCTACATGAAATGGATATAACTGTTAGGAGAGGGTCATCACTTTATCCTTGAGAAACTGAGAATCCATTCATTGGCTGGGCTCGAGAACCTGACTGACGCAAATGGATCATTGGGAATAGAAGTGTCCCAGCAGTAATTATGTTACAACGCCGCTGCCGCACACTACCACTGAGGTGGGATGGGATGGGCGCGGGGTGCTTCTTTTAGTCTTGTTTCCCTTACATCTTTCCACATAGTTAACACAGTCATACTGTCCTCTCCCTCTCTCTCTCTCCCACTCTCTCTGTCTGACTCTCCCTCCCCTCCTCTCTTGTTTTCTTTCTGTCTCTTTTTCATACACACACCTGCTATCAAACCCAAACACACACACACACACGTGAAGCGCAGTGGAAAGTTTCTGACTAACCGTTTATCCTGCTCTGTTGAGCGAACGTCCCCCCTCTCTGTGTGACAACTCTTAAAGTAAAGGGAAAAGTTGGTAGCTGATCATGTCACCTATTTGTCACTGTTGTCTTCCTGGCCTCTAGATCCCCGCTGCCTGGGCCTCGAAGCTAAAGCAAAAATGTCTGCTTCATTTTTTTCCCTGCTATCCAGGGCTCTGTGGCTCTAAGTCAGTTAAAAAAGAGACATGGAATTAATGTAATGTCAATGGCGTTTTCTCATGAAACCCCAAGGCACTTAGTCAAAGTCACCTTGCATAGTCCTCTGATCCCCTGACAGTACTGTGAGAGTGAGATGGAGGATGTCTGTCTGGTAATGCTGTCAGCACATGATGTCCTTTGGTTATTGGTTGTTATATCCACTCATCGTCATTCAGATTTTTTATATTGGATACATGTCCGGTATTTATCTGAAGAGCGACATCATTTCCATTCAGTTCGGCAGCGTAACTTGGCCCACAGTGAAACATTTTCTCAGCGAGAGCAGGTTCATCCTGTGGGGTTTTCTTTCCTTTTGATGTCATTTTGGAGGTGATAAGTAGCTTTCCGTCTCCTGGTCCCTGTCTTACAGCACCATCCCCCAGCCCGAGCAAGGTGCTAGCAGCATGGAGGATTGTTTGAACTTGCATCGATCCAATGTGGGATTACAGCTGGGTCATTGGAGAGTTGGACTGAGCTACCAGTCATCAGGGCAGATTAACCACTCGCTGTCTGCTTGGCTGCCATTTCAGTGCAGGCTCTCACTGCTGTCTGTGTGACTGTCCCCACTGTGCAGGTCACTGTCTTCTTTTGAACAATGTGTTTTTTATATCTTATTCGATTGAGTTAGCTTCAGACTGATTTAATATTCAGAGGAAACATATTGCTTAATGAAATAAGACTAGAAAGATACTTGACGAGCTTCTTACATACCTTGAAATCTGTGAGCAATTCATGAAACATTTGCCAGTCTTAATTTTACGATCTCAACATTGTGGCCTCCAGGTTTTTCTTTTGTGCAAATCATATGTGTTTGATTTTCTTTAAACACCTTCAGGGTGTTCACATCATAATCATTTCCCTCTCTCCTTTAAATGTTATTTAAATCATTCTCCGGTATGAGAAATGTCACCCCAAGCAATGCTTTACAGAGGAAGGGGAAGTGCTGCAGAAAGTCCATGTTTTGCAGACTGCCCCACCTCTCTCTAGATTTCTCAAAGCCTCCTTTTTTCACTTTTTTGTTCGCATGCCCTTGCGATAGCTCTTATTAATTATATCTCATTAGTTGCCTTGGAAACTGAGGTGAGGGAATGTATAGCATGAGTTCAAAGAAAGAAAAAGCAAGAAATCATGAGAAAACCCAAGAAAGAATGAAAGAAAGACAGGAGGGGGAGGGTTGAAAAGAGGGGATGGAGAAAGTGGTTGTTGAGGGATCAGCCGTGTGTCAGATTAGCATCAGGAGACATTAACACTAGTGATGCTGCTGGGGCCACAATCCTGCCTTTCACTGCTGGAGAGGGAGATAAGCGCGCTCTCACAAAAGGGAAGAGGGAGAGTGTGTGAGAGGGCTGGCTTGCCTCCACTCCCCTCAGGCCAACAGCCCCATTTACAGGTACAGCACCTCCTGATGAAAGCGAGAACAAAGAGGTGGATGTTCATTTCCTGCTGCGCTGGTGTCAAGGCTCCATTGAAACAAATCGGTAAAACTGTGGATTTAGGCTGCTCCGCTTTATGTCTCCAGTCTGCCAGAAGCTAATCACAACCGAGCTACAGTGTTGACACTTTGAGTTCGATACACTTAAGAATGCCGTCATGGATTATTTCACAGAATCCCCGTATCAATGCACATCAGATTACTGCGTGAGGCTTATCAGGAATGTAGTTCTGTCATAATCATGTTGTTTCAATGTATATTTACTTGTGTTGTGAGAGCTGTGATTCATTCTTATGTAACTGGAGTGTTTGAATAACAAGGAAAGGTCTCTGCCTACTAATTGTAAAGTGAGTGGCTGAGAGCAGCGTGTGCACGTCGTCCAGCCTGTGTAATGATCCTTCCAGTAAACATAATAAGCACACAGAGTGAAGCCACAGGAGATGAGCTTCTGTTGTTGTTTAGTCTCAGACTCACAGCCAGGATGGTAATAAGGGGAAGGATCAGAGGGGATGGGTGTCCCCAAGGTGGTCCCTCCCTTTCTTCCTCCTCTCCATCTCCTTACCAGCTCCCTTTGACTCCCCCGCAGAGGGGCATGTAGAAGGGTCCTGAATAACAGGAAGTGGAGGGGCAGGAAGTTGAGTCTTGTCTGCCCACGGCCTGTGGTAGGATACTGAGGCTAACGCTGCTTTGCACAGGAAGCGCAACTGTCACGGCTATGCTCAAGACTTTGGCTGCTGTCCATCACGTTCAAAGAAGTAGAGGCATGCTTGCAGCAAATAGTGGGTGCTTCTTAAACACGAGTCAGATAAAAAGAATTCTGGAATAAGCTTTAATATATTTTATTTGTATGTTTGAGTTTGGAAAGGATCATAGCAGTGTAGTTGGTACAGTTTATTATATTACAAATATACAGGATAACAATGGCCTCATTCTTTTGTTCATTAGGGAAACCATGCAGCATAAATCTACTATATAATTGTATGTTAACTTTTATATAGGACAACAGTTGAGGGAGTAATGCCTCAACTTTGTGTGGAGCGAACACAGAGAGGGAGGAGGATGTGCCGGATCCAGTGATTACACTGGGAATTGAGCATGTTTTATTGATTGTGAAAGGGCCAGGGCTGTCACCAAGCCTCCCAGTGTCTCCATGGTTCGTCTTAAGGGACGAGTAGGCAGACCGGCCCTTCTGTCACTTGACCAGTCTCACACCTCGTCATGGAGGATCAAAGCGGCTCTGGACAGAAACGATTGTAATGCTCCGTAACTTTTATAGATACAGCGTGTTCCAAAGCTGCATGTGTATTCAACAGAAGGTACGAGGTACGAGGCATGGACACGTTCTGTTAGATTTGTCATATTGACGTTCTGTCAAGCTGATGTGGACGTTCCTATGGCGACATATTCCCTGCACATTGATTTATGTTGAACAAATGTTTGGTAAGCAACTTTCAGTACCGCTGGACTGGTTTATATCAAAGTGGACCAGGTGTATCATATCAAGGTCTCTTAAAAGAGTGTGTGATGAGATGCTGTGATAGTGGGCTGCTTTGTGTGCACTGATAGCTCCCCGAACACTGATCCTATATGGTTTAGAAGCTTAATGAAATTGCAACATTATGATTTATCAACCTCGTAACAACAGACAGGCCATCAAGTTTTATCTAGATGTTTCACACAGTTTGTGCTGTAGGATTACTGGTGTTGGGAAGAGGCACAGACCTTACAAATACCTCTGAGCTGCTGTGAGCAGAGAGATGTTCAGAACTGATGCTGCATTTGCTGTCCTCTGTGTGTCCCACATGGAAAAGGTTCCCCTCAGTGTGATTACATGGTGCTCCCTCTGTTTTCCTAGACCCTGTTAATAAGCTGTAACATCAGTTCTTGTTTCTTGAGGCATTTAAGCTTTGTTAAAGGTCCAGTGTGTGGGATTTTGGGGGGTATATTGGCAGCATTGGAGTGTACTGTAATAAGTTTTCTTTACTAAGTTTTTTAGTATATAATCACCTGAAAATAAGAATCATGTTTTTGTTACCTTAGAAGGTGCCATTTATATCTCCATAGGGAGCAGGTGCTCATCTATGGAGATTGCCACTTTGCATCGCCATGTTTCTACAGTAGCTCAAAACGTCAAACCAAACACTAGCTAGATCGCGCCATATGCTTTTCCCCACCAGCCACCATTGTTAGTAGCCCCTCCGGGAAAAGAGTGCAGAAAAACACTGACTTTTTAAAATTTCTTGTGTACTTTGTATTTCTTGTACTGTTTTTAATCACCTGGTTTGTTTGTTTTTGAGAGGAAGATACCTCTGCAGATAATTTGGCTCCTGGTAAAAACCCCTTGAACATCTGGATCTTAAGTTATCGGTGAAAAAAGGTGAGCACATGTTAGCAGGTGCTAGGCTAGTGGCGTTTGCGTCGTGCTAAACAACATAGGTGAAACACTGATTTATAATGTGAAACTGCTTTTCCAGTGTCCCAGTAAAAACCTCCTGAACAATGAACACTAAACGAATTTTAACTGGGAAAAGTTTCAGCTTGGTGCAATCTGTGATCCTCACCACTAGATGTCACTAAATTCCCTTAAATCTTACACACTGTTTCTTAAATCCTGTAATAAAATGTATTCCCTCCATGCAAAGATGCAACACATTCTGCCATAAAATGTCTAAATCTACTATTGGAATATATGTAGTGAACATTTTCAAATGTTAGCTAAGTTTCTTGAAACTTTCTTGAAAGAAAATGCCGACCTCTGCCTTTCCATTAAAATGCATTTATTGTGCGCCACATACAGCAAGTAGCGAAATGTAAGTGGTAGCTTTAAGTATGTTAGCTTGCTGCTGTAAATTAAGTGAATGAAACTATCATAATGCCTGTTACTACTAGAGGAGTTATACTCTATATGATTAATAGAGGTGGGACTTTGCAGAAGGGTTCCTGTTTACATAAAGTACTCAAGTATCAACCATGTGGCTGCACACTGAGGTGGCGACATAGCCTCGTGTTGTCCTGCCCCTGCTTCCAGGCTCAGTTTGCCTTCTTTCCTTCTCTCGTTTTATGTTTATCTCTTCGTCTCTGTTTCTTACACACACACACACACACACACACACACACACACACACACACAAAGCACATGATTTAGGCCATAAACAGATACTCTGTCCCCTCCTAACACTCAAGAGAAGTCAGAGTGTCACGCACAAACATGTACTCTGCTACAGTGCAGACATTGTTCTCCTTTGTAATCTGACCATCTTCTGACATGTCTATCTGGGTGGTGGTGCCAGCTGAAAATTTCCCACTTAGTTCTAGGGATTTTAAATTACACTATTTGATCTACAGTGAAATATGTTGTGTTTTGATTAACTGCACCATTACATGGAGTGATCATTCAAATCCTGAAAACAAGGTTTTGTCAGCAAGATGTTTTAGCTTACCAACTGACTTTTGATGAGTGTGGACACCAAGTTGGGAGCGCGACACACCTGCAGTCTGAAGGCCCCCTCAGCTTGTCATTTCGTATCTGTGTAAGGGAAATGTCATGACACAGTCTGTTACGCCTCTAGACTTGAACTGTCCTGCTGTGACAGCTCGTCTGCATAAAGAGAGGAAAGGATAGGCGTATGCGTGTGCGTGTGTGATAGTGTCTCGATTCTTTCTCATGTACAGTTTCCCACATACACTGAAGAACTCGCTGTGGTTAATTCAGACCAACCTCAACAGATGATTACAGATTAGTGTACCTCAGATAAGCTGCTCTAAACCAACACTCAAGTTCACACATAGGCACCCGGATAAAACCGTTGAATACTGTAAACGAGTGCATCCAAATTCAAAGGCAACAAATAAAACTTCATTTACAACCACCAATAAAAAGCAAACAGTATAAACCCTTTCATCCAATACAATCACATACTGTACAAACACAGAGTGAGAAAGAGATTATCTCCTTACCTCTATGCAGATAAAATACACTGCACTGGTCTGTTGTCTGTCAAGTTCATCACTTGCCTGCCTGCAAATAGCTCTCTGTTTGACACTGTGTCATGAAATCTGACGAAAAGTATCTCCATTTCCCAAAATGGGAGAAAGAAGGAATCGAGTTAGAGATATCTAAATTTCTGTCATTATATTAAATTTATAAACACACAGTGAATTCACCAGCATACCGCCCATTCCAGTAAATTCACTGAGGGTTTCAGTACTATATAAACACAATGACAGGTTATGAAATGATCACTTTTGGAAACTTGTAGTGCTATTGCTTTCAGGGTGGCTCAGATATGTCCCCCCTGATCTCCCTCTAATTCGAACACCACTCCTGTCAGTGTGTTTTTGTGTGTGTGTATCAGTGTGTGTCTGCGTGAAATGGTGAATGAGCAAGAACATCGTCATTCTCCCTGGTCTGTTGTGATGTGGTTTGGGGAAATTCTTTGTGAGGGTTCAGGCGGTTACTTTCCTGGCTCAGACAGCCGTGCGTGGGTAGTTAGCGAGGTGATCTCAGTCAAGTTTGCCTACAGTGGAGCCCCGATTCAGACAGCCAGACACCATAATGCCAGTCCATCTGTAACCCATAATGACTGTGTGCCACTGGAACTGGTCATTTTCGTTTTCGCTGCCAGTTCGGCCCCTGGCCACCTCGCCTCACAACTGCTGACTGCATCTAATGGCCTGAGTTGTTAACCTTTCTACATTTGTACTCATCGGGGAAATGCAGTTGTTTAGACATTTTCTATTTGCTGGGTGTAAGTGATGGATGCGCCTCCGGGGAGGGGGCTATAGCTCTTCTTGCAGAGAAGCAGAGACAGGACCGAGCTAGATGTTCCCTGGGGAATAGTGTGATCTGAACCACTGGCCAGGTTGCAAGCTCATGTGGGAATATAACCCCCATCTTCCTCACCCCCCATGGCTTCTCCTCCAGCCCAGGAGATTTCAACTACTGTCAACCTCGGACTGGGTGCACTCTTAATCATCTTAAGAGCAAAGCTGGCATCAGGGTGGGTCAGCTCAGGAAGAGCGAGGAAATGTTCTGTCTTCTGCAGGCAGAGGAAGACAGACAAACTATTTCTATTAAAATGAATGTAGCTTTAAAACTCTGTCAAAACATATAGAGATTACATGAATCTAGTGCTTAAAGCGAGCGTCTGTTCATTAAAAACGAAGCTACAGCCAGCAGCCGGTTATCTTATCTTAGCACAGAGACCAAACACAAAGGGAAACATGTTTTTTTTTTTTTTTTTAAAATGTTGTAGGGAGTCGGGCTAGCTGTTTCCCCAGTTTCCAGTCTTTATGCTAAGCTAAGCTAACCAGCTGCTGGTTGAAGCCTTGTATTTAACCTGGGAGTGATGTCAGCCATCTCAAAGCATATAAACACAGTTCCCAAAATGTTAAACTACTCCTTAAGAATAGTACCTTCTAACATAGACTGTAGCATTATTAAAGAACTCGTCACTGGCTCTTATTGCCATTGTCTGAATGTATGCATTTAATTCAAAATGTACAGTTCAATACACCTAATCAGCGAGTCTTGTATAGCTGCTGCCCTCTTAGTGTGAAGCCGTCTTTCATTGACTTCAGCTGTGGTTCAAGTGCAGCAGCGGAGGAGATAAGGGTACACCATGTGGGTCTCATACTCTCTGAATGTGCTTGAGAACAGAAAGCAGAACCCTCCGGTGCTTTGAAGTGCTTAAGGAGACATTGTTGAGTGTCAAGTTAACTTTCTCTTCCTCCCCCCCTCTTCTCTCTCTTTCTCTGTCTTTCTCTTTCTACCCCCTTGCAGATTGCGGTCTGTCAACGAGCGTGTTGCGAAGACAGAAGAAAGAACGTATACACGAAGAGAGACTGTTGCACAATGTGCTAGGAGAGAGCCGGAAGAAATCGTGTAGTTTTTCTGATATTGTCGAGGTGTCAGAGAGACCGGAAAGGACGCAGTCATGGGACGGAAGAAGATACAGATCACCAGGATCATGGATGAGAGGAACAGGCAGGTGAGTGTCGGAGTTTGGTATCTATTTATCTGGAGCACTTTACATAGACTTTTATAATCATATTACTTTCTCCTTAGCTTATTTTACAAGATTGCACCACATCTTTTGTGTCTGAGAAGAAAGTCCACTCTGTACCTGTTTGAAGGTTACAGTCGTCTTCTATTTTCCTTCCTGCCTCAGACCAGAGTTCAGCAGCTGTCATGGTGTGCATGGATCTAAACAGACATACCTCCCTCCCCAAAGTCCCAGCCAGCTGAACAGGGACCATGACATTTCTTTGTCAGTGCGGTCGTATTTACAGACATGATTCCCCTGCCACCCTGCAATTTCAGCCAGAGAAGTTGATGAGGCAGCAGGAGCGCTGGGCTGCAGCGGGGGCCTCATGGCGTGGGAGTGAGCTGAGGGTAGCGAGGAGCACAGCGGGCCGCCTGTGGCCTCCCCACACTGTAGGGCTTGTCCCCTGGCCTGGCAACATGGCTGGGCCCCTTCGCTTTAGCCCTATGTGTTTGCAGCTGTTTGGTAGTAATTAGGAGCAGCCACTGCACCACAGCACCCTCTCATTTGCAGGGTGGGTCAGCAGGACACACAGCACCCTTCTCTGCCTTGGCTACACTGGTCCCAGCTAGCCGCAGAGAGGGAGAGAGCTGGAATTCACTCTGTCTGCTCATGTTATATATAAACTCCTAAACAGCAAAACACTGTACAAAACAGCCTAGGTCTGTTTGAAACAAGAATAACAGGCTTGGATATCTATAGCAGAAAGGCTGGGTGCGTTTCTTTTTTAGCTGCACTCATTTTGATTTAAGAGCTAAGTTGAGGATGCGTGAGCACAGTTTTTTGACGAATTACACCAATTAATGAAGATGTGTAGGTTTCCCATAGCCAAATAGAACGCATCTCGTTAACACCCCCAGAAAATATAATTTGCATTCCTTCACAGGTGGAACAACTTTTCGCTGTGCACACAGAAATATAATGTAGGTACAGTGGTGCCTCCTCTCCTGAGGATATTAACATGATATGGTACTAGCCAATTGGTACTCTGACCGTGTCTCTGTCTGTTACTGTGAGGCTAGCGGTTCAGCCAAGTGCGAAACAAAAATCCACACTGTGGGCCAATTATCAGTATAACACCTGGCTCTGGGTTGAATCCAAGCAGGAGAGGAATCACCCCTGGCTCATTGCTGGTATCTACACTGTATTCAATGACCTGTGACATCAGTGAGAAAAAGAGAGAGAGAAAATTACATGAAAACAGGTTGTCAACTGTTCGTCGGTGAGCGAGTTAACCCTTCAGGCTGTGCTTTCTTTACAATGCACATGTGAAGGGAGTGAGAGAAGGCGTGTTGCCGTATTGTTTCACAGAAAAGTGGAGCTGCAGAGAGAGACGTCGCTTATTATTAATGTGTCTCCCGAAGTCGAGTGTTTGCATCAGATTTTAAATGTCTCACTGTATAATTTGTGAGAAAGTTTATCAGCAGAACGCAGGCATTTCAGCTTGCATTTAGTTGGTTTTAGCTGGCTCAGCAGAGAGTCTGCTGTGACAATAGGCCACCGTGCTAAAATAAAGCTTTGGTATAAAGTGATGTATGCGTGTGTATCTTTCTCTCTCTTTTTTTTCCCTCCGTGGGCCATGAAGCGCACAGTGCCATCTCCCTGGGGCGTGCTCCTAACCAAGGGGGAATAGCCATTAACATATGGTCCCCATTGTCGGGAGACAATTTGAATCTTTATCTACGCCGCTCTGCTGCTAGCTATCCATACTCTTAGCATTAAAACGAAAGAAGTCCTTAAGTGGGCTAATTAGATAGTGTTGCTATACAGGATGTTGTGTGGGGACAACGGGGGCTCCCTTGCATTATCACTGCGAGTGCTTTAGGAGGGCTGTTAACCTTTCAGGATTTATAACACAGAGCGTGGCAAAGGCTGAGGAGGTCTGTAATTGCACAATCTATCAGGAATTGTGAGTGCAGAGTTGGGACAGGCGGTGAACTTGGCTGATATTTTGCTCTAAGTCGTTACCTACAGTGCATAATGACAACACATTGTCACAATTCAGAGCAATGTAGTGCACTGTGCAAAAGTGACAACAAAGATAAGATAATTAAAGTATTGTTTAGTCGTTGCATACGGCGTGTGTACGTTTTTGTCCAGCTGTGTGTGTGTGTGTCTCTGCTGCCTGGCCTTGCGGAGGTGTACAGGATGAGACATGAAGGCAGCAGAGGTCCTGTCATGCATACTGTAGGATGGTGAAGAGCCAGTTCCTGAGCCATTCCCCTGCATAAGTGATGGTCCTACAACACAGCGGCGCAGTCATCAGCCAGACTGACACGCTGATTGCAAATGAATGCGAGATAACAACCATACAACAGCGCCGCCCTGCTTGATTCTCCTCATTTACAGTATTCACTGCAATTATTACAGATTGAGTCACAGACAAACACACACACGTTTATTATACACTATTATCCAACATTCACATCTCTCTCTCTTTCTATCACACATACAGTGCCTTACAGTGGAATCATATGGGCTGCTGAAATTTGGCCCGGAAAAAGAGAGGAGTATCTGTTGTGTTTCGACTTGGCAGGTTTGGAACTCATGAACCGCACACAATAACAACAGCAGAGCCGATGGCACTCAATGAGCATTTTCAGGGTCTTTCACCTACTTCTCAGAGCAGCTGTCATGGTGTGCGTGGATCTGCGGGGGGGGATGATGGTGGAGAAAGGACGGTACACATTAGTCTTGTAAGTTAGTGTAGGAAATAGGCTGGTGTAGCCTAGTGAGCAGTGTCTAGTGACGTCCTATGGATGCCATTAAGCAGGCTCACTGGGGGTAATTGCCCAAGTCATTAAAAGTTTGATGATTTTGCTGCTGGGTGGAGGGTTGCCTGCCCTTGCTGTGGCTCATTTTGGATTGTGCTCTGGCACTTCAGATGCCTGTAGGCACAGAGCAGCTCTCTCTCTTGCTCTCTCGCTTTCCTCTCCAGGGAGCAATACAGCGCACACCTCCCATATTTCAGCCTTCACCCATTCCTGAAGTTCTGAGCGGTCGTCATTATTTTTTTGACAGGTAAAGAGCATGTTGATAGACCATGGACGGAACAGAGGGACACTGTTAAATGTGACAGCCAGCGCATATATTATCATTGTTCAAGATGATATGTCGTTTCCATAAAACTGTGCTGAAGCAGCAAAACATGAAGTCAAGAGATGGTGATCGCACCATGTAATGCATCATAAAATGCTCACAGATGATGCTGAATTACCTATAAACACAGCATCCTGTCTCTCTTCCAGTCATCCTGGTTATCGATAAGAGATAAATCTAAGAAACCTGCTTACGTTTAGTTAACTAGCATGTCATCCTCCCCGCTAAACAGGATCAGTTAAGGCTACTGTAGGTTTCAAGGTCAATCCCACCCAGTAGATGAGGCCTTTGCGCCCTCAGTTGTCCACATGGGGATCCTGGGGCTGTCCTCTCTCCCAGTGAGAGCTGATCCAGGCAGACAGTCGTGGTGGCCCTGGCCTGTCTCCCAGGCCTGTACACTCTGGCACCGCATAGCCAGGGCAGCAGCCACAGGGCCCGGGTCACTCTGCCAGCTGGTGCCAGACCTCTCTGACTCTCAAGCCCGCTCTCATGTCTGCCATGGGGGCCATCAGAGGTGACATGAGGTTCTAATAAGGCCCCTAGCTCGTCACCCCTCTGAAGGTGTTAGTGACTCAGGCATCTCCTGCCATGCCCCAGTCACAGCTGCACTCTGAGTCCCAGATGTCTTGTTTGTCATCTTGGCACCTCTGCCTGCGGACAGACATTGATAGACCTTTTGATTGACACATCAACTCTGTGTGGATGTGTGTGCTGGGGTTTGTTGTAGCATATGTTCTTATATACTATACAGCTTTCTGTGGCGGAGTCTGGCCTTGTGGAGGATGGAAAGGATAAAACCAAAACAAATATTGCAGTACAAGCCTGGGTGACAGGCACATATGCTCATGCTATAGATTTTAGATGTCAGGAATTTTACACATAGATAGATGGTTGCATTTGGCCCACCCGGTTATTGTGAGAAATCAACATTCTTTATTTTTGTGTGCGTGTGTCTGTTTATTCTGATTAAACCCGGTACTTCCACACAGTTGCAGATAAACTTTAGGCTACACCAATATTCTATTACTAATATTGCTATTTGTAACATTGGATACCAGTGGTGGTTGCGTAGGGTTGTTTGTGTGTGATCATTTTCCAGAACTCCAGAGAATTTTGAATTTGAAAAGTCAGCAAAGCATATTTCATGCTTGTCGCATGAAATATGCTTTGACTACTTGACTTGACTTGACAAGCATTTTTTGGAGAGGTGGAGATGTTTAAAGCTTCACACCTTAATTGGAGCTTCGAATATAAAAAACCCCATTCAGTACAGCCCTAGTGAGCCCTGTTTCTCCAGAAGGTGAAATTCGCTTGTTGCCGTTTATCTGAATTTTTGTTTTTTTCCCTTGAATATTATTTTGTCAGTTCCTGTGAATGAAGATTTCCATCTGTAACTGCTGCACGATTTTATATCGGCAAATAGTGTGAATCCACACTGTCTCTTACAGCACTTTTCTCTGCTGCAGCACCACCCTGTGATTTTGACCAATATGATTTTACAGAAACATCTTGCATAGTGCACCTTAAAATACTAAAAAGCTTTTTAGCTTGCACGCAAAACTCATACCCAAAGTCTAAAAGCATGCAAACAAGGACTGAATTACTGAGCTCAGTTAAAGCTCATTTAAAAGAAAAAAAAACAAACAGGTAATGGTGGTTGGGCACAAGGGAAGAAGTTTGAAATGCAGAAAGTGTGAATACAGAGCAGAATTACCACCTCATCTTGACATTGTGAGAGCTTCTTAAAAGGTCAGGGTTTTCAGCCTGGCACAGTCTAAATGAAATTCTAGTATAGTCGCCAATCTGTCTGGTATTGTGTGAGCTGTTGTAATGACCTTATCAAAAGCAGAGAAAGTTGGAATCACTCCAGTTTATTAGAAGTTTAAATGTGTGTCGTCGTCCCCCCTCCTCTTTTGCCCTGACATTTGATTTCTCAGAACATGTGTAAGATGCACTGGTACAACACAGCCTTACAACACTGAGGCTAATCCTGTCATTGTGAATTACATGAATTAGTCAGGGAGCTAGACTACATGTGTACCACATCTTACTATAGGAGAGACTCGAATTTTTAAAACCACATTGAGTGTCTTTGTGGGTGTCTTTGACTTGGTGAACCATAGGAAAGCTCCGCCAGTGAACCTCCCACTTGACCTCAAGGATGTCTGTGGTTTTCCACTGTCTCACCAGTCACCCCAGAGAAGATGTGGGTGTATGGAGGTTATATTTGTGTATGCTGGTCCTTATGCTCACAGCTGTTTTGTGTCATAACTTATCACATTAAGCTGGACACACTCTAACAAAAGGAGAAAAACAGGGCAAACTACACAAAACAGCCTCCGTCTTTCCCCATTAAAGGTAACTGCGAAGAGTAATGCGGTCGTCACCTTTAATGGCAGTGTGAGCGGCAGCTGGCTTTTGTAAAGGTGCTGTGTTTGGGGCTGGGGCAAGGACCAAGTCTCAGTGCTGCTGCTGCTGCTGCTGCTGCTGCTGAGGTTGAAATGAAGCGGTGCCTGGGTCAGCAGCCCTGCACTCAGCACTCTGCCATGCATCCAGGTGGAACAAAGTCCTCGCTCAGCGTCTCATTCTGGGCTTCCTGCTGAAAGGTGACATCTCCATGGCTTAACAGCCGCATTCATCTGCTAAAGAGCATACAATTTGTTAATCATTTTCCCACATGACAGTCGCTGCTTTCCAGCTGGTTAGGCGAACAAACAAATATGGAAGCAGGCAAACGAGCGGGTGCAGCCCCTGTGTTCAGTCAGAGGAGACTAGTATCAAGTCGTTTAGAGCTGCAGGTGCTCTAAGTGGGTAGAAAACAGACCTGAGACCGTTCACATCAAATCGCCTCAATCTGCTGCCGTGCAGTGATCCACCTTGAGAACATCATCAGAATGACAAAACCACACAATGTTTTTTTTTCCTGTGTCACCAAACTCACTCAAAGGCTTATGTGTCTGGGATTTGCAAGGCTACATGTCATTTGATTCAGCCTGTATTTAAACCTTGTCATTTCAAGAATTGTCATTTTAGAATTTGGCTTGTCATATGAGCTCGACTGACATCGGTGCATTGAATAGAAAATGACACAAGGACAGGCTCCTCCGTGTCTAGAGCGGGAATAATGGTCCAGTGTAATTACCTGTAGTGTGGAAGATTTGAAATTCATTTATCACAGTTGGAGTGACCCCACAGCCTGAGCGTTACACAGACACTATGCAACACATTGGATTATACTGCATTATACCAGTTAAAATGAGGGTATAGCCGCAAGCTGTGACCAATTAAAGTTGAACAAAGCCAGCTCATCTGCTCAACTCCTCTCTTAGTAGGTCAGTGAAACTGATGGAGAATACAGACACATGCACTCCTCTGTGGCTCCGAGCACCGCTTTCACTAGCACGATCACAAGCCACGCCGTATAATATGCATTTGACAGGACACACGCACTGGAGAAAAACATAAATCTGGAGCCATGATTTCAAAACAGATTTGAAAAACTATTTTCTGCAAACAACCACTACAAAACCAAAGTAGCAAGCAGCTGCATTCATATCCGCCCTCCTTGTGAGCGGTGTTTTTAGCTTGAGAAATGACTGTAGCGTACTGTAAAGAGGTGGTGTAACATAATGACATATGTGCGCGGGTCTGAGGCGACCACAGAGACAGAGTTGCAGAGATACAGGACATAAAGTCACTTTGCAGAGAGAGGGTTGCGTTACCATTGGAGTGATGTATGACCCGAAGTCCCATCTGAGGGCTCATGTTACAAGGCTTATGCTGCACTACAGAGATAGCTTTCCGTATATGGAGTCAGGGGCTACAGTAATGTATGGACCCCTGTTGTTGCCAAAGCTCTGACTCAGCTCGCTGACTCGTGCCTCTAACCCTGACCTCTGTCCTGATAACTAGACATTTCAGACGTGTACTATGTCATTGCAATCATTCCTAAAGGAGGGCTGATCTAGTTATCTGTCACCTTGGTTGCTGTAACGTTGTTGTAATATAATGAGATTCTTAATACTGATATTTTTCTGGGTTAGCCTGCAGTGCATATCTTTTAAAACTTAGCAGAAGTCATTACTGAGACATTTTTTTTTGGTACCTGTAATTTGAGTCTTACCATTTTATGCTACTTTTTGCTAAGTTTTTTATTTTTTCACTGTCACAAATTTCAGGACTTTTACCTGTTATTAAGTACTTTTACTCTGTGGTATTGCTACTTTTAGTTAAATAAAAGATGTAAATACTTCTCCCACCACTGACAATTGTCCAATAAACACAGAGTCTAAGAAATAAACTACCACCATCTGTTGCAACAAGAATCCTAAATCAACATTTACACTTGTGCAAATTACACGCAGATGTACAAATTTCAGTTTTGCCCACTTGACTTTGATCCCCCTTTTTAATTTACAGAAAGCGTTTCCCTCTGTAATGGATGGTTTTGTTTTTCTGTGTGCTCCTCAGGTTACCTTCACAAAGAGGAAGTTTGGACTGATGAAAAAGGCCTATGAGCTGAGCGTACTATGTGACTGTGAGATAGCCCTCATCATTTTCAACAGCTCTAACAAACTGTTCCAGTATGCCAGCACGGACATGGACAAAGTGCTGCTGAAATACACAGAGTACAACGAGCCCCATGAGAGCAGAACCAACTCTGACATTGTAGAGGTGAGTGAGCGTCGCCTTCGTACTTTGTGTCGGGGGGGGTAAAAAAAACCTTCTTTCACGTCGTGCTTTTTCCTGTTTTTTCGTCTTTTTGATTTATACAAAACATATGTTCAGGTTTACAAGATGTATTTTATTATTTCAGTCCTAGATTCAAGCTATAAACTATATTCTGAAAGTGTAGGCTTAGACGCTCTCTAAGTGCTCCAAGGATAATGTTATAGACAAACAACAGTGAGGAACAAGTAACAGTTTCCTTACAGTCACCATTCAGATAGGACACAGGAGGTCTGCACTCCCTGATAAGTTCAGCGTCTCTTGTGCCTATCAACTGACGTGGAAAACCTATCTCTGCACACGCATGCACACAGTAGCCGCTGACCACCATTTCTGACCCTGTTTCCCCTAGATATTGTACCTGTGGGCCTCAGTTCTCTGGCTACTCCTCATCACAGACCATCAGCTTGGCGATTGCGGCAGTGAAAATACAGTGTTTAGTACATTCCATACTGCTCTATAAAACTCAACAAGCACTTGGGTTTCCTGGCAGCTCCTGCATGCCCAGCGACGGGCGGAAGAGTAAGCCACTTGTTATGCCAGCATACAAAACTGTCAGCCAAAAGCCTAAAAGCCAAAGTAAATGAGAATGATTAGGGATACATCCTGTTCCAAACATCTTTCATTGGCACACGTGTGGTTTCTCGGCTTATTCAAGATCTGCTTTAAGAGGCTGGTGTCTTCATTTTGACTAAATGAAAGCATATACAATGTATGTTAATGCCTATTGATGAAACCCTGATAGTGCTAATATAAAGTTGCCCATTCATTTTTATAGCTCTCATTTGAAATAGACTTAGATTAGTGTTTTCTGCTCCGAGATACTTTTTATAAGACAATGCAGACTGCTGCGTTGCAATGCTCTGGTGTTTTTACTGCCACCTGCCCACTAAAACATACAGCGTTTTTTTTTTTTTTATTACCAATGCCCAATTAAAAGACATCAAGGGTTTAAGATGGGTGAGATTGAAAAATTTCAAGAATCCTAGCTTTGGAAAAGACTTTCACTTGGAGGAATTAGTGAAATTACATGCAGCATAAAGGAGTCAGCTGTGGCCCATTATCTTTTATTCATGCCGCTGCTGCTTGTGAATTACCTGCTTGGCAGAGCTGCAGAAGAGTGCTCTGGCATCCAGTAGACTCATGCAGTCACTCCTCCATCAGGGGCCCTCAGAGCAGAGCAGGGGCTCACCTGCATAAAAAATACATGGACACATTCCTTACTTACGTAACAGTGACCACAAATTTGTTTTTTGCCTTGACTCTCGAAGCGGGCTCAACGCAACAACATCTTACACTCACAATCATTATGGGGTTATTCACTGCCTATCAGTTGGGTCATTCCCTTGTATATCGCACATATCTGCGCCCTGCTTGTGTATGTTTACGCTGACAGCAGGGTGTAATTAGAATGTACATAAAGGATAATATAGCAACAGTGGTCCCATGCTGATTCCCCACTTAGCCCTTCTGGCTACTCTCAAGGAAGCTGCCCCGCTGCATAAAAGGCGAGAACAAGCCACTGTTGTCCCCGCTCACTCGGCCAGCATCTTTGCAGATATGCACAAACCTCCCTCTGCCTGCTGGCTACACGGTCAAGGTTCAGAAGTGAGGAAGCAGAGCAGAAGTAACCAACCCAGTCCACTTCACAGCATCACCACACAACCCCACTATTCACTTGGCCAAAGAGCTGGTGTCAGACGTGGTGATAATCTGCAAGAGCTATGATTTGATCATATTTTAGGCAGACTGTTTTCCTTACTGCCTCTTTCTGCAAGCCTTTTTTCAGTCTTGCTGCACAGCTCCTTGTAAACTACACACAGGAGCTGATGCCTTTGTATTGATGGGAAGAATCCACTCCGCCCCCATTTATCTAGTGAAATGGGCCTCACATGAGGACACTCACACAGGACACTTATCTAAATGTTTTAAATTGCGTTAAACCAATCTTTGCCGTGCAAACAACCATGTGCTCATTTGCCCGGTTTGGGAGGCCAGAAAAACCCTCTCCCGCTTTTCATTGGGAAGCTCGTTCCGTGTGAGAAACTAAATCAAAGGTCACATTCTTGCTCAGTAGTACCATCTGTAGATAAAGGCTGAGCTGTGCAGTGTGGGAGAACAGTCTCCATGTTTTCCACAGATGGATGCATGCCTGGGCCACAGTTTGATAACCCAGTGGAGGGCTATGGACTTTGTCTCAAACTTGGCTCGCAGTCCAAAGCGGAGCAGTAGGCTCAGTGTTGTGTGTGTGTTGGTGTGTGTGTGTTTGTTTGTGTCTGCATGTGCTGATGGTCTTAACCTTACCAACACTCCAGGCGACAGGTGAACTGTTGTATGAAATCTCTCTTTTTATGTGCTCACCTGTGTGTCATTATTTAGACATTTGTAAGCAGTGTTAAGGTGGAATGTCATTGTTTGACTTTTGTGAGATGTTCATATTTATTTAGTAAAGAAATCATATAATAAATTTACCTGTAAAATAAAGCAAAATCTGCCCTCTCAATTGAAGGTGATCTGGTGCCCACTTAGAGTAAAAAAATAGTCTTTTGAGGGTCACATTTGCCGTATTTTTATTCTTTTGTAATGCAGAATCGTAGCACACTCCAATCTCAAGATCACACTCATCAACATCTAGTAATAAGTCCTTGGAAATAAATGTGGTATTGTGAACCCAGCTGAGCGTCCACGGCCAAAGGTTTCATGGTGTTGTCCCTATTGTGTTTCTTATTGAATTCTGTTTATGCCACAAATCCAAATGCTGCCGTTAGTCATTAGATTAATCTAATAATATTTACTCTTCCTCCCCTCTCCGCTAGTGGAGCTAATGAGATTTCGCTCATGCTCCGCTATAACCTCACACCATTCCCCAGCACACAGAAAGATCACTGTGTCTGCTGGAGAAGCCTTGAAATCAGATAGTAACTTCACAGGCATCATTTGGCATTTATCCGTCCCCTCTTTGAGCAATTCATTACCATTAAGGTATATGGTATAGATTAGGATTAATCAGGTTTGCGGGCATTAAGTCAGCACTTAATTGTAATTGTATACAACCAGGACTGTGAACAGGCTTTAACCCAATTTGAGAAGCAAATACCACCGCCTCGTATTTGCAAATAACTGGACTGCACCATATGCAAAGCGCTGACTTTTCACTGCTCTTTTTTTACCCTGATGATTTGTGAGAGTAAACAACCTAAGATCATTCATAGGGAAATTCTGCTTATCTTCCTCATAATAAAGAGGGGCGGCCATTGTTAATGTGACTTTAGGAAAAACAGACAATTCCCTCTCTATTTATGAAGCAACGCCCCCTCTCACAAGACCACTGCAGTCAGAGGAAACGGGCATAAAATGATCAGGTAATTTCCATCGCATTTTATCTCATGATCTATCAGCTGTTGTTATAAAGCGGAGCTGTATTAATCGAAACAATAAGATATGTAAATTCTGACCGTTGCTGAATGTCAAGCCGTGTGTTTTCATCTGAATCTGTTTTGATTGTGAATTTCACGACTGGCCTTTGCAGATTTTACAGTGGCTACATCTACACAGTCATCATCACTGAGGGTTCAATTTGTCATCATGTGCCACAGTCTGTGTTTTATTTTATTTTTACCGGTGGAGACAGTACATGCATTAAGCCACAGTGCTGTAACAGTGCATTTTCAGCAGCTTACAGCTGACCAAAAAAAAGAATAAATTTTATTACCAGTTATGGAATGAACCCTCTTACAGTGCTTTGGGCTGAATGGGCACCAGGAGTTTCAGACAGGGGATGTTTATGTTGTCAATCAAAGCCTGAGCAGTGATTAAGACTCATTTCTATCTTAATGAATGCAAATTGGCACATCTGCTATGGTGGGCTAGCTGTCCAGACTCTTCAATTAGCATGATTGATCAATTATCCTCCTGCTGGTGGCTCACTGGAAATGGAGGCTGGGGAGCGGGTGCAGTGGGGGTAGGAAGAGAGATGAAAGAGCATGAGAAGAAGAAATGAACAGAGAACTGTCCAAAACGGAATAAGTAGGATGCTTTATTTGATTAGAGCAAGAGAATAATGGAATTTCATTTTACTCAAAGAGGGCTCTTGCTTTATCACAAATTTCTCAAAAACAGAATTTTATAGCTGCCATTTTATTGTTGTGTTTTTACTTTTTTTTTATTCATACATCCAGTTTGGCTCCTAAAAGTTCAGGTCAGAAATCAGAAGGTGATATTTCTTCACATTTCTGCAACTAACTGGTTAACAAAGTCTTTTTTTTAAGTGGTTCTGAATGTGTGATCATGACTTCATTTCCACTGTATTTGCTTTTTTCTGTTGGCATTCCCATTGTGATGCATCAACTTTACATGAACAAAAACACAATTTGCATTTTAAATAATGCGTCTGATTCTCCATCAGCAGATTTTCTGATTGGATATTCCCACGAGAGACGAGCGTCAGCCGTGCAAATATTTAGCAGATCAGTGCTCTTTCAACTCCGAATTCTGTCGAGGATAGTGTGGCGCACGGCTTGTTTGTGTTTTTGTTTTAACAGTAAGCATAAATCCTGGAATATCAAAGCACGCTGACGACTCTGAGAAGCAGAGGCAGATTGTCCTGAGTGTGTATTTATAATTGTGGCACAAAAACATAACAGGACAGTTAAATGAGACTCTGGCTGGAACACAGGGAAACTGTCACTTATACCATGTTCTCTAATGCAATAGGCAGCATTACAGCAGCTGTGTAAATATGACGGCAATAAAGCACATTTAGTGTCAAATTTTACAACATATTGGTGCAATAATAATAATTAAATTTTTTCATAATAAAGATATCTGCCAAAACTGGTTTAGGTTTTTAAATTAAGCAGTGAAAAGTTACTGTATTTAGTACATTTGGCAAAATAGACACATAAAGTAGTTTTTTATACTAATACATTTTATATAGTTAAGAAAATTCTACAGTTGTCAGATGTACTATCATAAAAATACAAAGGTTAAACATGACGTAAGATTGAGAACATGTTCAACTGCGTGACTTGATTATAAGTTGACAGAGTCAAAATTACAGCAGTAACCGTTTGCAGCCACAAATCCACCACACCAAACATTTCTCTGTTCCTGTCACTTTTGCAAACACACACATACACACACACACACACACACACACACACACACACACACACACACACACTGTGTCTCTCAAAGGTGCCAGTGTCAACCTTAAAATAAAGAATTATTGACTCAACTCAAACAAACAACAAAGTAAATACACGTAAATGTCCAGTTTCATATTAGTAAACCTGCCAATGGCTCTGAACACATGAGAAGGTTTGAAATGAAAGTCCCTCTGCCGTAACACAGCTGTGCACTAGATTTTTGTTTTCTTTCCATTTTTGTAGACTTTAGTAGACTGAAGCATGGTAGAACCAACTATACCTGAAAAGAGAACTCCTGCCGGCACTTACTAAAAAAGGGACTCAGTACAACGATAAATGTATTCTGCAATTTATAATTGAAATATCAAATTAAGCATTTTTTAAAAACCTTTTCATGTAGTGTTTTCAAGATCATTTTTGTTAGATTATATTTATTGAGTCGGGGATCATAACAATGCAAAATAAAGAGAATGGAAAATATACATCTCTTCATATACATCCTCTTCTCCAGCTTATTCCCGAACTAACATAGAACACATTCTCAGCACTTACGAAAAAAACCCCATATATATATATATATATGTATATATATATATATATATATATATAAGTTAACGAATCAATCAAACAGTGTGACCAAACCAAACAACCAAAGCTCATAAACCTACATGGAGTTGTGTTTTGAGTCCATGCTAGAGCTCAGATTCTCTGCCTGAGCCCGAACCTGACCCGTGGGCTGCAGCCCCCCTCCTTAACAGCGCCACTGGCCGCGCATATGTGAGTTCCTCCCTTCACACGCATCACACTTGACCTGCTGCGCATAAGCCTAACGTGCGAAATGGAGCCTTCGGGTGTCAGGAAAAAAATAGCCTCAGGAGAGTTTAAATTGGCCCAATCTCAAGGAAAGTCCGAGGTTTGGGACAGCTTTAAGTTAGTTGTTGACGGTGACAACATGTGTGTCGGCTGCGCCGAGTGTACCAAGTGCAGCACGATGCTGGTATATGACAGCAAAAAGACGGGGACCTTGTAACGGCTCAATCTTTAAAAAAAAAAAAAAAAAAAGTCAGGTTTAATAATTACATAATTACAGTTAAAGGGACGGGCCGGGCTCGGACAGAACATGCACCGGCTCAGATGGGGTCAGGCTGGATTTTTTGGGCCCAATCTAAGCTCTAGTCCACGCTAGTCCATACAGTCCACTCCTAATGGCCCGGGCCCCATCATTTCCAATATAGCCCAAAAAAGGGTCCCAAATATGAAAAAAAATTGAACAGCTAGTCCTTGGGCCAGAAGCTTAAAGCCTCTAAAGGTATAAGTTCCATAGTGCTCTGGATTTAAAGGTAAATTTAACAAGAAACTGACAACTTTCAGGGGGCCCCATTAAGGGGTACAAGACAGATAACCCTGTAGGAACACCACAGTGCCACCAGTATTGAGGGGCGTGGGCCACTGCATATATGAAATACATTTTTCTGCCAATAGTAAGTGTTTTAAATCAGTAAAAAAACAAAAAAAAAAACAACTAAATTTGGTTAAAATTTTAAAGTTTTTGGTTAAAAAAGGGAAAATTATTATCAAATTATAAATTACAAATTATTAAAATATTATCGTTCTTGCAACTAAATACCACAAAATAAGGCAACTGACAAAACAAAACTAACTAACTAACTAACTAACTAACTACTTCTACTACTACTAATAATAATAATAATAGAAGTAAGTGCAGTCATGTTGTTTGTACTTACTGTAATACAAAGTTAATGGGCTAAAACACATAATGACAGTTGCAGCAGCTTCAAGTTCTTATTGGTAAAAACTTATTCAAAAGGTTGTCACTAAAACATCTCATAGTATGCTGAAAAAGTGTTGGGAAATCAACAACAACTTGCACAGTACAAGTTACAGTACATTAGCTGAACAATAATGCTGTATATAATTTGTTAGAGTTAAAAGTTATAACTTTGATTTACAGTTATAACTGTAAATAATTAAATGTATTACTGTTGATTCTTAGATAAAGTCTGGGACATTTATGACAGGTTTTGATAGTGGTGAATCATCATTGTGCATAATTCAGATAATCTTGTCAGGCTGAGCAGTTAGTAGCAGTTTTGAACCGCGTAGCAGTCTTTGTCTTGAGTTCAGTGCTTTTTTTCAGTGCTTGTATCACGTCTTTTAATGTAATTTGATTTGATGAAAGATTTAAAGGTTTTTTAAGTTGTTCACTGATATGTGCACTGAGTTACAGCCTGATTAAACAATATTAGATTTGAAGAGGTCACCAGTGAATATATCACATTTTCATGATTCAGTGTTCGTGCTAACCGCTACAGGAGATGTCTTGAGTGGATGTTCTTGATATTGGCTGGACGAGTACAGAAAGTACATTGTTGCTCAGTTCCAACTCTATGGATAATTACATATGAGACCAGTGTAAGTTGGGAGTCTTAAAGCGGTTTCATGTATTGTTAAAGATGTTGCGTCCTGGCTCCATGTGTGCAGACACAAGTAGTTTTTTGTCTCTGCGGCAGTTCTTTTGCTCCTGTTGCTATTTTCTGATCTCTTTGTTTATTGTAGCAAAACTGACGTTGTCAGTGACAGAAACATAAACGACATCACTTTCTTTGCAACAGAGCGTTTTCCTCTGAAAAGACCAAACTCTATACCTGTTGCTGAGGCCACCTTCTGTAGGGAGGAGAGCTGAAACAAAGGACACTGACAGCATATTCTCCTAGCACAATGTGCAATACTACTTCTCAGTGTTATATTATTCAGTATAACATTAACTGTTTTTCCCCCACCATTTTAGTTTTTTCCACCATTTTAGTTCATTTTTAGTAACCCTTGGTCTTACTGTAGCCCTGTTGTTACTCTATTATGCACTGGTTTTTGCTTTTGCTCCTTGAAAACACTTCTATCTTGTATATTTTTAGATATTTAATTCTCTATTGTTCTAAAACTGGGCCCAGTGAGTGACCCCGGCACCGAGGAACCTACTGGTTGTCTGGTTTGAACAGTTAAAATTGTGGTTACTGTACTTAGTGTTACTGTAATTTGAAGCATTCTCTGGCACAAGAGCTTCCTTTGGGACAAATTAAGTTCTATTGAATTGAATTGAACCTTTGTGTTGATGTTCATGGGCAAATTTTTAAACAAAGCTGCTGCTCAGTCTATTAAAGTTAGAGTAGGATGTCATCTGAATTTAGGTTTTCTCTTCCTTCTTCCCGTAACTTCTGACCTGTGGCTGTAAATCTGATGCACCGCCTCGTTCTGCGCTTTTATCTTCAGTGCAGCGAACACAAAAGAAGGGACTTCAAATGTTCACGTCCCCCCCTCTTTTCTTACTAACTAACTCTTTCTGTTTCAGTTTCTTGTTAGTGTTGCAGGTCTTCAGACGAGAGTGCTTGTTTTCTCTGTGTTTTATTTCTCCGTTAACTCTAAAAACGAGTGAGCTGCCATTTCTAGAAACATAGAAGCAAGTTAATTACTGATTTTGTATCTCGGGAAGATTACACTTTCAACAAGTGGTTATTCTAGTTGTTAATATCCATGATTTCTTATTGTCTGACTGGTGGATGGTGTCCGTCTCATGGTGGAGGTGTAACGCAGCCTATTTAAGACAAACCCAGCTAATTCAAAAGTTTTCATTAATTGAATGCATTGGTTCAGTGACTGCACTGCCGATTCGATTACACTTAATATCCACCTGCAGCTCTTCGCCACTATTTATCTACTCCAATCTTCCTCTCCGCTGTGCCATCATCATATTACTGTATTCTCCTTTTTTTGGTATTTCACCATCGAGCTCACAGCAGCAGTGATGAGAAATCCTTTTTAAGCTAAATCAAATGTCATCGCTGTTGACATAGACTTATTGGGTTGATGTTGATTTTTCAGGGCTTTTCAATATATGTGAAATTTTTCTGCCAGCCCATTTTTAATATTACAGAAAAAAAAGTATGTGCACTTTTGGGCTCCTGTGATTTATTGGAGTGATATTAAAATGATTTTCTATATTTTTTATTTTGACTGTAGGTCACATACAGTATTGCAGATGATATTAAGCATGATGGTAATACCTTAAGAGTATTTTAAATAAGTTAATGGAGATTTACATTCTCTATGATGCTGCCTTGTGATTTGGAAGTTATATTCCCTATGTCGTTGTCTCTGGAGAAGATGGTAGCCATTAATTTGTATTTCTGGAATCGTTTGTATGAATTGTATCCTCATATAAACACAAGCGACTTCCTGTTTCCTGTACGCACAGAGTGTTTTGTATACCTGAGAGCAGCCATTTAACCTCTGGTCCTGTGTTGTAGTCCAGGTCAGCTCCAGAGTTAACTTATGTTGCTAGTCAAAACAAACACACGGGCCGTTCATACAACACCAGCGTCTATTTTCAGACTAGTGCAGTAGGACAAGTTAAAAATAAATATCCCACAAATGCTATAGTGAAAACAGAGAGAAGGGTTGTCTTTGTTCGAGACAGGAATACCTCTGATAATGTGACTTACAGTTATAGTATGTGGTTTCACTTGTGTAGCAAGCAGAAAAATCACCTTCTTCTTTTATGCATTCTGTGTGTTCTTCCTTTATTACAGCCTTTTTTTTATAAAGTTAGGAACACGTGGTGGTGTAAACTCTCTCGGTTATTTCATTTGTCATTACTCTCCTCTTGACATACAGCATCTTAACATTGCCATCTCATATGGAGTAGACTGGTTAGAGTTGTCTGAAAAGTCTTCTCTTGCCACAGCGAGTGAAGCAGTATTAATGGTTCTGTTTCGAGCAACATGCTGGGTTTCAAAGTGCCCCTTTTTGTAGGACAAGGACTCCTTTTCCTCTGGGCTTTTAGTGAAAAAGGGTCACCAGTCCTCTTTTGTAGTTTTCTGAGTGTAATGAAACAGTTGTGGTAATGTTCATGCGAGTATATCACACACTGTTCTGTATTATGTGTCCTCTGCTGTGGCACACACAGTAATTGTTACCTGATGGTGGAGTAATGACCTTTAATTTATGAAAATGCAGTTTGATTATTGGAATTAAACTTGATTACCAGTAGTATCGCTGCTCTCTTTACATATGGGGATTTTGTCCTGCAGGGCTATTCAACAGTTATCCTTTGAAATGCTGAATGGCTTAACTCCATTATCAAGGTCTGGTTTTCTGTGCATTTTAAACCCCATCGTGTGTTACATCTCATTGTCTTATGATGTCTCTGCTCTCCGGTGTGTGATGATGCTTGTTACCAGGTTACTGCTAAGAGATTTTTGCTTTTAGCACATGTCGTACTTCATCGACATCAGACCTTTTTTTTTTTTTTCCACCCTCTCGACTATATCACGTATGTCTCATTTCAGGGTCCCTGAGAGAGAGCTTGTAATGAAAGGAGACACAACAACAACAAAAGACCACAAGCCATAGCGCTTCTTCTCAACATTAGTTTCCACTGACGCTAATGAGTTAATACTTTAAGGTCTAAAATTAGATACGCTCCCTCTCTCAACAACACTACAGTTTATTTACCAAAGAAAAAAGATGCGAGGTATTTTTTTAAAGCTGAATTACACATTTTTCTGTGAGTGTTTTCTTTTCTAATTTGTTATGTGAGGGTGTTTGTGAAATATTGAACTTATAGGGAAAGTTTCTTGGAAACAGAGCTTAGCTGACACGGATAGTTTAAGGAAGACATTTGAACCCATTTAGCTTCTCCTTGTAATGGGTGTGAAAGCAAATTTAACCTAAGGCATATTTAACCTCCCTGCAAATACATCTGTTCATTCTAAAATGATTAATGTGTCATCAGCCTTTTATTTCGATATGGTGTGGCCGTCATGGTGGACGTCATTTTCAGAGCAAAAACTGAAGCAGAAGTTTGACTCTCAAAGTTTTTACTTGTTTGTTTCAACAATTTTTTAAATGCCCCATAAAATGTCTGCAACTGTATGTGCAGGTACTTTAGCCGGAGAGAAAGGGGCTTCTTCTCCTTTATGCATCAGCTCCAACAGAAATGTTTAATGCATTGCTCGTTTTCATATAAACAGAGAAAAAAACAGATTAAAGCATTTGCTCAGTATTTTTTTTAAAATAGTTTTCCTGCTAATTGATGTTGGCAGTCATTTAATGTTGACTTGCACATAAATTAGACATGATTATTCTCTCTGTTCTCCAAATAAAATGCGCTCAGATTTTTGATGTGTTGGGCTTGTGCAACATAATTGAAGTCGACTTTTTATATGTTGTGATTGTGTCTGATCAGTGTTGATATATAACATATCACATATTCATTTTTGTGTTTAATTTCTTCATAGGCATAATACTTATCAAACGTCCTATGTTGTCACGATTAACAAGACAACAATGGTGAATATAACTTCAAAGTTTAAGTTATCATCTTCAGAATTTCTTACAATAAAGGAGACAAAGGTATTGCAGCTGTCATTGTTTACATCATCCCTGCAAGCAAAATGTATTTTAGCCACTCAGTCTAAGTTGACTCTATATTGAGAATATTTTCACTGCTTTACTGTCGTTGGACAGCCCTTTCCTTTGGCACTACGTTTTCTCAATCATAGTACTGCCTACGCATCGCTCTCCTCTGGCCTGTTCACTCTCCCTCTGCAAAACTTCCTTTGTATACTCTGGTTCGTAAAGGTATCCTCTTGTCTCCACAGTGAATGTCATTTTTATTGTAGCTGTCATAATCACTTATTTTTTAGTTTTCTGGTATTTGTTGACTCTTCAATAAACCGCTAAAGCCTGACCCAAACAGACCTGCGACTTAATACAACACAATGCACAGTTGTGCTCATGCATAGGAATACTGAAGTCCTATGGTTGAGTAAATGTAATGCCAAAAGAAAGACCTGTCTTATGGCAAGGTAAAGTTATGAAAATATTCTCAATATAGCACTTAAACTGGTGAGGACTTTTTAGGTGGCTAAAATACATTTTGTGGCCAACCCCTATCCACAGTAATGCATTGCTGAGCTTCTGTGTCGGCACTCCTGTCTGCTTCTCTAAACTGGGGGTGTGCCAACCGCCATGTACTGATTGATAAGTAACTCAATCAGCTCAACGTGAAAATATCCGATCTATCCCTTTAAGATAATTAACCCAGTGCTATTTGGAAAAGTAATGACATGATGTGTTACTTTTCTGCAGTAGCAGCATGTTCGAATAGTTTCTCAGACTGAGCTCAAATCACATACCTGCCATAAACTGTGGCATGACCCACATGAATCAGGTCAGACATTAAGCTGACCTAATTTGGTTTGATCTAGTTACTGAGTGTGCAACAGTGATACTAGTTATGTTAAAGATCATTAGAACCGCAAGCCGCGAGTCCACCCTCTGTGTTCTTCAATGACCTTCCGGGCTGAGCGGCTGAAATGAGACCTTACTTTTCGTGCACAGCGGCTTCTGTGAGTTAGCTCGTACAACAATCAGCTTGCCCTTGTGCCCCCCTCCTCCCACTGTGCGTGCTGTGCGGCCAACCCCTCCTGCCCAGGGGCGAGGACAGAGCAAAGCCTGCTGGGATTGGAGGGGAGGGGGGAGCTGGGGGTTAGCTGGCACTGTGCCACCTTCCCCTGACTGCCTGGCCTGACTGGGGGCAAAGAGGGAGGCTGCTGTGTCTCAGATTGATGAGGACAGGTCTGTGGTCTGGGTATAGAGTGTTGCAGAACAGACGTCCTGCTGGCACATCCTGCCCTCTCTGCCGCACGCCCCCCAGCCCTCCGTACTCGCCTTATCGGAACTCCTAATTGTCCTTATGAATATTTTAGAGGCGAGCAGGAATGGGAGTTCAGGGTTGGGGGTATGGTTTCAAGGGCCCTGACAGCTAATGATCCACTCAATGACCAGAGAGAGAGAGCGGGAGACAGGGAGACAGGGAGACAGGGAGTAAAAACGGTCGGAAAGATTTTCAATAATCTGTATGTTAATGTTTTTGTCTGGATTGTAATTCCCTCTGATCAGTTTTTAATGTGTGCCACCTTTTCTTTGTATGGAGTGGGAACAGAGACTGTGTGTTCTCATTCTTTTTAATCTGTAGATAATGATGACATTGGTTTGCCTTTATCCTCAATTTGTAGTTTAATTCCCTCCTGTCTATACTGAAAATATGCAGTCCGCTGATTGAGACTGTTCCCTCTCACTGTGGCGGCTAATAGCTTTGTCACATCAGTCATTCACCACAGTCTCAGAGCAGAAAGCTCTGAAGGGACTGCTCACTGCACAGCAATTGCCTCTTATTCAGTAACGTGGATGGGCTATTTTTAATTGGCACTCTAGTAGAATGCAGGTAGTCGTTGGCAGTATACAGTATAGGATCTAATTAGTTTGTTCTCATGTGTATCTCTCGCTGGTTCAGACTTAGTAAGCATGACTCACTTTGGATTAATAGGTCACGACTTGAGCTCACAGCGGTGTGTCCATTGTCATTGTAGTGTCAGGTGGGATTGAATCTCACTATGTATGTACAGCTACAAAACAACAATGTCAAAATAAAAAGCAGACGGTCGTGTTGCCCCCTCCTGCTGCTCTTCCTGTCTACTGTGTAACTAGACAATGGAGTGAGCCACAGGAAGGACATGAATCCAGCCTCATATCCTCAAATCAGTCAGTAATGTGGAATGGTCATGAGATTAAACAAGATATGTCTGGGCATTACAGAGGTCTCCTTATCTACTGTAATAACCCCTCACTCCCAACTCACAATATGCGGTGGGAAATGGAGAGAGAGGGAGGAAGAAGAAGAAGGCTTCCTGCATTACAGTAACCTAGTGCTGGGCTATGGCATACTACAGACCAACCAAAAGAGGCTTTTATTCCCCTCAAGTGAAGACTACAGCACCACAGGGGGAAAAGGAACACGATGGTAGTGAAAGTCTCTTAAGATGTTATATAAGAGCAGAAATATTCCTCAGCAGATAAAAGCCTTCCTATCAGCCGCCTTCCCATGCTGATTTCCTAGTGCGTTCACACTCAAAGAAGCCCTTTGATAAGCACATTAGATGGAACGGCCTGGACACAATGGTGATGTCATGAGGATTAGCACGCTACCTTGCTTAGTGTAGCGGCGGGCACAAGGGCTAATTCACAGCACTACAGGACGAGAGGCTGGGAGACCCGGCTGAAATGAGGTGAGGGGAGGCCGCTGCACAACAACCGGTTAAAATATAGCCTCGGTGTACTTTCGGGGCAGGCTGGGATAAACACGACATGCATTAAACATTCATGTTGTTCTCCACTTTTGGAACATTTTGTGTAATTTCCCGCTGTCGCCATTACATGACAAACTGTCTTGCTGTTGAGGGGCCTGTAATCAGAGCAGTGATGCACCAGTCACAGGTCAGGTGGTCCTCTACCGATAGTGAAAGCTGCTGTGATTCAGGCACAATGGACGAACCAGCCTCTTCATGCCTTTCCTTTCAGCCATCTCCCCCACAATTTTGAAGTTGAGCTTTTATGCCGAACCACTATCTTCCTCCTTTCACCCTGCCTTCTATTCACGTACAGTACTGTACAGTACATGAATAAGTTAAATGCAGAAAGCTCTCTTGACACAAGAGAGAGGAAGAACATCAGAGCGAAATTGTTTTCCAAGACTCGCAGCAGTGGAGTACGTTGCTTGGGCCCATTTCACTGAAAGTGCTTCTCAAGAAAACAGGTGATGTAGGTGGCTTATGCAACGGTTTGGGTTTTATTTTTAATCCACGGAATAGTGTTTGCTTCCATTTTGCAATAAAAATGTGAATATAAGGCTTAAAAGTGAATCTGAAGTCCAGAATCGAGCAAAAAATGTTTATGTATTTCCACAGCATTTTTTAAGGTATTAACTGGGCAGAAGTACATTGAAAAAGAATTCCTATTGATCTCTTTATCTGATCTCTATATGGCATGCAAGGTTACCTTTCACTGCGCTATACTCTTCTTTACTGAGCATATACTGCAAATCTGGAGAGGCAATTACTGTGCTGAATGTTCCCCATGGTTACAGCCTGGTTAATAGTCAGGGCTCAGGTGGAGATGACGGATAGATGTTTTCTTCAGGATGAGGAAGCCTCAAGGCCTCCTGCAATGGAAAATGTTTTTTTTAAGAGAAGTTCAAGTATCACACAAGTGAACTGATGGACACACATACATGCAAGCACAGACAATGGTGCCCAGTTGGTTTGACGTCAGCCACTCAGAGTCTCATTTTTATTTGAAGAGCCAAATTTCTATCAATACAGGTTTGGACTGCTGTGAGAAAATAGCAGCTGGCCTTGTTCCCACTCATCTTTGTGAGCCTCTCAGGACCTTGTGAATAGATTACACAAGTTCCCTTGTCCATACTCTCTCCGGGCCCCCCTCGTGCAACAAACAGCCTATATCTTTCATTAGAAATGCTACTGAAAATCCCAACCTCAGCTCTATTCACATCCAGCCAACTTTGCTTTCGCAAGTACAAACCCCACATCTTGATTCAACATTTGAAACTGCTTTTATCAAACTATTCATAATGCAAAAAGGAGTTATCTTTTCTTTTTTGCATCCTAATCGTCTCAGTAAGTTTTCCCCCTTTTTCTAGGTCAGAACACTGTAGTGTCTGGAGCAGTTTGCAGCATAGACATGTAAGAGCAAAGTTGATCTGGGGTCGGGTGGCCTTCAGGGCTCCATGTGGTCCCTTCTACGGCCATATCTCTGCGCGGCTGCGTCTGATTGGCCAGCATGGGGAGCCAGGTCTTGACAGGTGTTTGGAAGAGGGACACCTGTTTGGCCATGTGCTGATTTAGTGATCCATTTACTGGGAGCTGTGGGCAGCGTCTGTGGGACACCCAGAACATGCCAAGTCATTTAACAAAGAATTACAGCCATGCTTTCCCAGCCCTTAGATGTTATATGCATTACAAGAGACGATTAACTCTTGCGCACCAAATGGCGTCCATACACGTGGCACCTTCAGTGCATCTTTTTGAAGATAACATGTATTGTAGTGATTCGTGTAATGTATCACGGAGCAGATCTGATTGCTGCCTGCCCTTGTCTGCTGCTATCTGATTCCCGCTCACCCACTATGCTGCTGCAACCCCTCCCTAAATGGCTTGGGCCAGTGGGTGCGGCGTAATGAAGGCTGGCCAGGCTTGTTGTGAAAGTAGAAAGTAGAGCAGCCCTGCCCATCTTGCGACCAGTCCGACCAAGCTATTCCCATAATGAGCAGGTTGGAACCTAAATTTGCAGGTTCAGATCAGATCTTGGGCTCACTGGTGGAGAAAGTGCATAGTTTAACCCCAGTAAACACAGGCCTTTCAGGACCCTAACTAGAGAGGGTTCGTTCAGTAAACAGGAAATGAACCAGCAAGGCGTTTTCTTAGAATGAGAAGAATGCCCCTGCTCTGTACCGCACCAAACAGTAATGCATCTGTGGTACAGTGGTGGCCATTCATTATCCAGAAGACTTATCTCTCTCTCTCGCTTGCTCTCCTCTGGGCATTGCGGACACTTATGTTTCAAGAGATGTGGGTGCTTTTCTGAACTTCCTTATTTCTGCGCACACTGTTGGAGATCGACATTGTTCCCGTGCCCCCCAAAATTTACATCCCTCACAAACTGTGTGCATGTGCATGCATGGAGACGAGGTGGAGCAGCGCAGGATTTGGCATCATCTCATTCTAATGAGCAATGATGTTATGCAGGACTCTCATAAAGCCATAGCACAGGTTTTAGGAAATATAACTTACACTGAGGTTGTGGTGAGCAGTGCTGGGTTAGCCGCATTGTCTTGCACAGACCTATACGTACTGTCACACCGCTATCAGAGGATGTAGCAGCTGTAGAAACCCCCCACCACCACACACATACTGCACATACGCACTACACACACTCCCACTCACATAAGTCTCTCGTTCTTTCTCTTTCTCACACACACACGCACACACACACACACATTTTCCACTTTCTTAGGTGATGAAGACCAGAAACAGAGAGTAAGGTCTCATTAGTGTGTGTAGGTTCCTCTCCTCTGCCTCACACTCTGACCCCTGCATCCACAGGAGTCAGTGACCTTCCTGTAGACACGAGGCCTCCGAGGCAGCCCACAGACAGGGCAGGGCGCTGCTGTGGACCTGCAGTAGTCTGATAGAGGAACCTTGCGAGCCACACATAAATCATGTTTTGATGTACGCTGCCTTGATATCACATGCTGTCACATGCTGTCAGCGAGTCTTGTTAACACCGCTATTCAGAGCTGTAATGAGGAGCAGAGAACAGCCTGTAAGAAAGTGAGCGAAAGAGCAAAGCATTGCGTTTATTTGTTTAGTTGTATGACATGGTTTTTTTTTCACGAAGTTAGAATAGGCTCTTAATAACACCACAACACACCACCCTATGTACTTAGGAGCACTTTGCTTTTTACAATAATTGCTCAATTTCACACTCAAATAGGCATCTTCGACCACATTTGATAATCCATTTTATTCCCCCCACATGCATTAACTTTGATAAGATCCCACGAGTGACAACCGTACTGAATTACAGACTGGGACAGTCTTAAAGTGCGCTGCTGTAGGATCATCTTATGCAGGGGTTTCTTCCAGCTGGGTGGCTTATGATAACTGAAACATAATGAAAAATGCAAACACACACTCGCAGCAAGAGGAGGAAGAACGGAGAGGGATGGAGGCAGGGAGGAGGAGGAGGGTGAAGGAGAGGAAAAGGGAGGAGGACAATATTTTGTTTCTCTGAACACATCTGAAGGGTGAAAGGATATAGAGTGACATTTCAGTTTCCCCTTGGTACAGAGCCTTGTATTGAGCTACAGTTTAGCCTAGCATTTGTGTAGCAGTTGTTCTTGTGCTGCAACAAAAGAAAAAAAAGGAAAGACAATCGTACTGTAGATGTTTATTTTTGTTCATGTTTGATTTATATTTTCCAGGAGAAGTGTATATATATTAGGTAATCACCACTACTACTATACTGTTTCTTCTCAACTGTGCAATTTCCTTTCAGAAATTGAGAAACAAAGGCCATAATGACTGTGCTAGTCCTGATCCTGATGACTGTTTTGGGCACAGCCCCCTCATGGACGACCATTTCGGCAAACTAAACGAAGAGAGTGATTTAATGTACAAGCGCTGTGGTGTAAGTACTTCCTTTGTCCCCTGCTGTTTTGTGTTGATTTCTGTCTTTATGTTGATGTTCACTACAGGCGCTAAACAAGAAAGAACACAGAGGTTGTGATAGCCCGGACCCCGATGCCTCATATGTCCTCACTCCTCACACAGAAGAAAAGTATAAAAAAATTAATGAGGAGTTTGATAATATGATGAGAAATCATAAAATCGTAAGTACTGTAAATGCAACGTTTTTGCTTGGCTTTGTGGCACAAAAGGATTTTCACTCTTTTTTTCATTTAACTTTTTCCTCTTTTTGTTACCTTCCCCTCTCCCCCTCCCAGAACCTCCGTTAACTTCTTTCAGAACTACTCTATCTTAAGATTAATGCCCCCCCGTCACTGGGTGTGCATTTGTTTCTTATGTTGATTTGTTCTGCAACTGATATTTTGACACACCCTGATAAGATCACATTTCATGTGAACAGGTGAAATGTTGCATGCTTCTGCTGGAAAGAAAACACCCCAGTATCATGGTCATGTTATCATTAATCAAGCAGCAGCAGCTATTTAAACATCAGAGTGTACAGAACATACATACTCACACATGGTGAGTGTTTATCATAAGGATCTGCAGGTTTATTTCCATCTCAGACCTGATTTTACCCCATAATGTAACAAAAACAAATTAAATATTTCACAGTTCCTTGATAATGTCATGTTCCTCCTTTTAAATCTTCCTGTTACCTCTCTCGCAGTGCATTCTAGCGTAAAATATCCCTTACTCCTGAACAGCTCCAGCAGTAAAGTGTTCCCAGAGCACACTAACACTGCACTATCATTTAGCATCCTCCCTCTCCTTCATCAAGTACCACACTGGCTCACCCACTAAAACACCACAAATCTTTTGTGATCTTATCATGCGTGACAATATTAGACTTGTGCAAGAACACAGTGCATACTAAGCAGTCGTTCTCTATATGTCCCTGACATGACGAGCATCACTTTGCCATTAACAAACTAATGATAACGGCCGACTGGCTCACTGGATAATGCTATGATGAAACGTTCTCACTGCCACCTGTCATTCTCACTTGCGCTTTGCACAGTCAGCACTTTGTAGGTAAATGCAAGTGAGTCACGATTCTTGTAGCTGTGAATCCCCGCTACCCCTCTCTGCTGTGCCGAGAAACACGTTACACCGTGGTGTTTCAGAAGGCAAAAGTACGTCTGTAGTGCTGACTGCTGCAATGCCGAAGTGAATCACCTGAGTGCATGTTTATTTTGTTTTCTGTGTTTTCTGTGTGTGTTGCGGTAGCACTGAAAATGTGTGTGTTCTGTATGTGTGATATTAATGACAATAATCTTCTTTGATGGTTATATAGTGTCACTCAGCAGCCCTCAGATGTGGGGCAGAAATGTTTCCTAAAATATTTTGTTATAAAGCAGCGGCAGAGTTGAAAACACACAGTGTATCCTTGTTTATGAAAGCAAACCCTCAAGGGGAGCTCTCTGTTAATGATGCCATGACAACCACTGACCCATCAGACTCATCATCAGACCTTGGGTTTTGAGTGTGTTTGTGTATAAACCTCTGTGTGTGTGTGTTTGTCTCCCTCTTGTAGCCTACAGCATTGCCTCAGCAGAACTTCTCCATGCATGTGGCAGTGCCTGTATCCAATCCCAATGCCATGTACCAGCCAGGAGGGACTCTGGGCAGCCAGGCACTGGCAGCAGCCACGGCCTCTCTGAGTGACAGTGGGATGCTGTCCCCTCCACAGGCCTCTCTGCACAGGAATGTGGGTTCAAGTGGAGGACCCCAGAGGCCCACCAGTACAGGTTAGTGAACAAAAACCACAGTTAATTAGTCAGAGTGGTGCACAGAGGATGATCCAGACCACTCAGAGCAGGTTTTATTTACGATTGAAGCCCCTTTGTGTGCATTTGTGTGTGATTATATCATCTTTCTCATTATTCTGATGACATAAATGCTTTGTTTGTAGAATGATTTTACAACTCTAGTGAGAACTAATAGTGGTCAATGAGGAGGTCATTAGCCTACCATAGTATAAATTACAGAAGCAGGCAGAAACAGCTAGCCTGGTTCTCTCCAATGCTAAAAAAACAACTACTGTCTCCTCAAAACCTCATTACATGAACATACTTAATAACAGAAGTTAGTAATATGTGGACTTTGTGGAAGTTATATGATGTAAAACTATGAATTTCTTTTCTTTTTTTTTTGTTGGATGAACTACAGTTAATACATGTGCCCTGCATTTCTCTCAGAGTGGTTCTCTCTGTGGTGGTTGCCTGGCAACTTCACAGTGAAAATAAAACTACCCAAGAAGTAGTCACACCACATAACCCCCGTAAAACCACAATGCCTTAGGTAGATTTTTTCGAACTTTGGTTGGAGCCAGGCTAGCTGTTTCCTGTTGCTTCCACTCTTTATGCTAAGCTAGGCTAATTGCATCTTGGCTAATTGCATTTTGGCTCTAGCTTTACACTTTGTGCACAGACATGGGTTGGTGTCAATCTCCTCATCTAACTCTATGCAAAAAAAACATCATGTTCATCCTCTTCCTCTTAGTGCCCCAGTGGCATTTGAATCTAACACAGCTGTCAATCAAGTAGATCACAGCTGGAGAACTGCGGTCAAACTGTCAAACTAGGCAGTGCCGATTAAATATGAATCAAATTCTGTTACTGCACTGCTCATTTCTCACCTCAAATTTTTTTCAGAGACATATTTTAGTGTACTGTTTAGCTGTAACATGAGAAAATTAGTGACCCGGCTGCCATGTTGAAAACAGTTAAGCAAAACCAAGCGCCGTCCACCAGCCAGACCAACGTTCTCATGTTACAGCTGAACAGTACTCTAAAATATGTTTCTAAAAAACATTTGTGGTGAGAAAAAACAATGCAGTAACAGAATCTTGATTCAGCGCCGCCGAGTTTGACAGTTTGACTGCAGTTTGCGAGCAGTGATTGGCATAATGTACAGACTCTGATTGACTCTGATTGGTTGTTTTCCAACAGCTGCAGTCAATGCTAACAAATGCCATAAGAGTCACTATGAGGAGGAGGAGGAACGTGAGTTTCATCACACACTATCTGTCTCATGTATATAATAATGTGAATATAGTGACAGTTTCAGCAACTATGACAAAAAGTTATTTTCTACCAACTGTAGCTTAAAAAGGGAACTAACGTTTTTTCCAACCTGGGCCCTATTTTCTGATCTACTTTTTCCTAAATTAGTGATAGGATGTTCAATATTTGACATTTCTCCAGTACGAAGCTCGGGCTGACCTGCCTGCAGCCTGTGAGCGCGGTATGTTAAATAATAGGGCACTCAGACAGTGTCAAACAACGTCAAAATACGTCCACTAAAAGTGCATTTTTTTAAATTTTTTTTTTACACAGATAGGCTCGGATTGTTCGTATAATTATCCGACAACATAATGGAAAGGAGAAATGAACGTCTGTGTAACTGGATTCGGACATGTTCCTCTGCCTGTTGCTGCTCCCTCTCTCTCCTCGTCCACTCTTCAGTTTCAATGAGCTCTGCATCCGTGTACTCCGTGTTCAAATTAATACGGGCGGTCAGCAAATTCAAATAGCTCATCCAGATCCAGTTGGTCAAAATCGGGTAAAAATTCAGACATGTTTCTTGTGGCAAGTCAAAACACTCACTCAGAGAGTGAAAGTCTGGCTCTGAAATCTCATGTCTCGCGAGATTCTTCTTCTTCTTCTTTGGTATTTTACTATACTGTCTATGGTGTTTTACGACAGTTGGTCTCGCGAGTTGTTGCAGGAAGTCTACAGACACATAGTACACAGACATACACGGACGCAGAGCTCATTGAAGAGGGACGAGTCAAACGAGTGTTTTGACTTGCGACAACAAATATGTTCGATTCCAGCTAAAGGTAAAGACAGACGTTCATTTCTCCTTTCCGTTATGTCATCGGATAATTATACTAACAACCCGAGCGAACTTTTAGTGGACGTATTTTGACGTTGTGTGACGCTGTCCCAGTGCCCTATTATTTAATATAGCGCGCACTCACGAGCTGCAGGCAGGTCCGCCCTAGCTTCATACCAGAGAAATGTCAAATATTGAACATCCTATCACTCATTTAGACAAAAGTAGACTGGAAAATAGGGCCCAGGTTGAAAAAAACGTTAGTTCCCCTTTAAAGTTTCTTCTGGGTTTTTTGGTTACCTACAAGGTACATATAGTTCGTTTTTTTTTAAGATGGTGTTGGATATAAGGGACCTAAGGTCAAGCAGTCATGTCATACTAGCACCCTTAAACTGGAGTTTGTGTGATATATATTTTTCACACCCTCCAAAATGCTCATCATCACACCTTTTACTGTATCAGCATTGTGGAAAAATGATGTCAGTCCACACTAGTGCTTGTACGACTGGTCTGACTCAGTCGGTCCAGATGGCTTTTGCAAGATTCAGCTACACTGCATACGATAGAAGTACATGCAACAAGGTGTGAAATGCCTCATTCAAAATTAACCACATATCAGAATTGGCCAACACCTACCCATATGCAGGGGGTTTACTTAATGGTGGTTTTTTACAATAATTCTTGCTTGATTATTCGCTGCTCTATGTGTATTGTTTTTTTTTTCTTTTTTATGATTCATATTAGATCAGTGTTTTATTACAAGCTAAAAAAAAAATGCCCAGACTCATGTGGCGTGTTGGCAGTGTGTGCTTGAGTTAAGCATATCTTTTGAAAGCGTCTACTATGTAGAGTTTTCATTTGACTGTTAGGAGAGAGGTTCGAGCAGATGCCTGATTTCCAAGACAATTGGTAATTGCTTGCTGCAGGTACATCCTCATAGTGGAACTCTGCATTCACCACCTCCAACTTTATAACAAACACCATGCTGAACGCAGCTTGATGTTCAATATATGATCTTTAATCACATATTGAATATTTCCCCCACCATGAGGACACTGGCGGGAGCACACACGCCTCCATTTGGTGTGCTGTGAAGATAGATCTACATGACATTTTCATGTCTGGTCTGGCATCTCCATCACATGCTCTGCTAGCTTGCAGAAGGATGCAGATGGTTAATCATATCACTCTGTGCATCTCATTAGGTGGCATGCTGGATACCACAGACCTTTCAGTGCCAAGTGGTGTGGGCTCCAGCCCAGCGGGTAAGTCCTCCCTAGAGATTCATTAGCTCTCTGTAGCTCTGCCCAATAGGCCTCCTGCTTAGCACGCGAGCTGGATAGTTGCGTTTCCATCTGTGATTGGTTCAAGACGGTTGTCACTATCATTGACTGATAGTGCCTTTGCCCGACTTTATTTTCACTGCATGCACCGTGAATACAAGTGTTGCTCCTCTCAACAGAGGAAATCTATAGTATGCTTGTTAAACGCATGTGTGAAAGATGGGAAACGGCTCGGCGGCATTCACACAGTGTGGTGTTTGTGCTCGAAAGCAACCTGGGTAACCAGGCGAGGCAATTAGCTGTCCAACTGACTTTGGCAGGTAAATAAACGCAGCGTTTCCTTTAAACTTGTCACCTCTATGTAGCCCTCCCCCATCCTGTTTCCTTCCCTCTATTGACAGGTGCATCTGTTTCCCCCCACTACTCTGACAGCCCTTATAAGGCTGGAGAGGGTCTGTAAGATGCCTAGACCAGCATAACCCTTTAGGTATTCGGGCCATGACATCCCACTAAGTCCTCGGTACACAATGACCGGACAGCCTGTCATGGCTGCAATGTGCTGTGTGAGAGGCGCAGGCAGGTGGAGTTAACTCTTCGCTTGTCACTTAGCTTGCTGTACTCCATATAGTATTTCTGACAGCATGCAATATGGTGTTACGAAACTGGACGAATTCAATGTTCATAGCTTGTGGACGACCACAAAAATATAAGCCTGCGATGGGATATTTGTCGAGGTATTGATTAGAAAGTATGAGCACTCGGAGTCGGTTTACAACATTTTAAAAGAAGTGCTGGGTAAGTTCAGGGTGTGGCACAGGGTCAGGATAGTTAGTATCCTCTGCCAGGGGGCGTCAGCGTTTGGCACAGAGCGAGCATGGTGCAGCTGTTGTTTGTACCAAGTGTGTAGAACAGCAGAGACTACAGGGAGGAGAAACCTCTCCAGCCCTGCTGTCAGATGACCATTCCTGACATAGCTCTGATTTTTCACAAGTAGCAGCTATGACCACAGCAGAAGCCTTTCAAAGTGGCCAGATGGAAGATGTGCCGTGTGATATCTTCTCTCCTGTTCGATGGTGTCACCACAGAGAGAAGGTTTTTTTTCCATAAGGCAAATAGAAGAATTGAACTGTTTTCCACACAACCTCTAGGTCCCTATGTGGGTTCACTTATTAGCTGGTTGTAGGAATCGGCTGACTTGCAAGCACACATGTGTTAATGTCACAGGTAGCATCATTGGGAAGTTTTTTCCTAGCAAACAAATTTCAGTCGTTCCTTCTAAAATAAACCATCTGTTGTTCTTGTTTAGTCTTTGGATTAGATAATGGCTCTACTTTCAAAAAACAATCTCTTTTTGTCTCATTTTGTGCCGTTACATCAGTGTGCAGCTCTATAATAGATTTTTCTTTCAACAGCTCATACAGTTACTCCTAATTACAAGCTCTGCTCCTTGACTGGTGAGCATTAAGAATGAAAGCTGTGTATATGTCTGCCAGCTGTACACAACCGTTCGACAGTATTGAAACATCGCATGTCCTTTTGTGTTCAGCAGATCACATCAGGTAAAAGAAGAAATTGTTTTTGTTGGTGCAAATGTTACTTTTAGAAAGTTATTTTCTTTTGCTGTAGGTTGATTGAATGCGAAACATGTATTCAGAGATGGAGGATGATGATGAATCATATCCATGCTGTATAAAAATACAAGAACGATTGTGTACCTGGTTGCCATCTGCCATAACAAATCACCTTCTGCACATCTTGCCTGGTCTTAGTTCTCTGAGACACAACAGTAGGACTGTGCGTGGCATCTATTATTAGAAAACTGTTTTTGGAGGCCTTGATTCACATCTATTATTTCTTCTCATTCATCAAGACATTTTCTTTTCTGCCTGAACCTGACTCACGTGGGATGCTGGGCACAATAAGTCTCAGTGTTTTTCTTTCCCTGGCCTTAAAATGAAAACTGAATGTTTCAGTTGTAAACACAAGGCCTTATGTAATGCCCCTCTCCCAGACCGTGTTAATAATTCAGGACAATGAACAGAAACCAAACAGCTTTCAACATGTGCAGGTTTCAGTCAGAGAGGATTTATTGGCAAGACCGAGCCGTTAGAGAAGTCTGAATATGGAATGAGGGCAGCAGACATCAGAAAAAAGCCCACTGAAACGTCCCCCGCCGATAGGCTGGGTCTTAACTTGTGGCTGTTACCTTGGCTCAAAATTAACTTTGTGGTCTGAATATTTGTTCAGACATGTGCTCCCTTCTTGGCAATTATTTGAAAGATGTGTGGGATTTAATCATCCGCAGACATCTGAAGTCATAATCAGAGGCAGATTCCAAAGATATGTAAGTCAAGTGGGCCTGACTGTGGCTAGTGAAGACAGCACTGGGTGTATGTCCTTACCCTGTGAAGCAACGTGTGTCGTACTGTTGTCAGCCCAGAAGATGTTGGTATGGAAGTGAACAAAGAAAATGACTGACATGTTAATAGAAACAGTGTGAGTACATTCTTGTTTCAGTCATGCTGTATGAAATAATTTGACAACAACAGTAACAGTTTAAGGCACAAAATAAAACTCAGTGGATCAGTAGATATATATATACGTGCTGAGAGGCGGCACAGGAGGCATATATCATTCTTCACTCTATTATAGCTACTTTTTTTGGACAAAAAACACCGTAAAGGACTTTTAACAATACAGATAGGCACAGAAACATGTATATGTGATTATATAATTATTTGTATGTATGCAGTTATGGTGTATGGTGGACTTTGTTTTCGATGCACCATTTGTTACATTTTGCATTAAATATGTTGTTTGAAGTTGAATATACATATAATATTTTAATGTGTGTGTTACCAGAGGATGTCATGTTATATTTTTGGTGTTTGAGGCCAACAGAATTGCGAGACACAGAACTTAACGGCCGTTTCACAGCAGACATTTTGATATATCGGCAGAGAAAGCACAGGCGTAATTAATAACAATAATTCCAGCTGTATTACATCGAGGTTTAACAGTTATATGGTTTTGTGCATGCTATCTGGTGTGGTTTACTGCAGAACGTAATGGGATGCAGCCATTGTTACATCTTTATTAGTTACACCTGTGCGTTCCCTGCTATGAGAAATATTTATGTTTTGAGCAGGATCTCTGTTCAAATAAAATATCACAGCCCACTGATCGTTATCAGAGAGTCTTAACATGCCATATTGCAAAGCTGCAACCAATTCCTGTACATGAAAGCCTATTTGCACTAACATCTCATTTCCACCGAATGACATCTTCATTGCTTGTAATCAGGTTCGCTATTTTTAGGGCCTTGGACATTTACTCTACTTATTCTGTAAACACGGTTTTCTCGCAGCAGCCAACTCTTGTATGATCAAAGCCAGAGCTGTCGGCGATATCTGCTTGTATATACTGTTGATTCAGCTGTGAGATACTATTGTCGGCTTCATAACTGTTTATTTGACCGTGAATTGTTGCTGTCCTTATCTGTAGTCAGAGGGGCTATTGTTCCATTATGTTCCTACGCAAGAGCCTACTCATTGTGCACACACTTTGTGTTTCGCTGGGATACACTGAACACAATGGAGAAGTCAGCAACTTGTTGAAGTGTTACTGATCTGTTGATGCAGCGCGAGACGCCATTCATTCTTTCTTCCCCTTGTTTTCAGGATTTCAACGTGTTTACATTGTAAAAAGTATAGCTTTTGCTGAGACTTGCGTAAAGTAAATTCGATTTTAAACTCAAGAGCACTTGAAATATTGTGGTTGTTTGCTCCCTTTTTGTCGCAGCAATTCACTGCTCCATTTTTATTAGAGTGGATTTGTGTGGAATTTGCAGAATCCCACTGCAGACCTTGGTCAGACGAGGCACACGGAACCTTGCAATTGAAAAAAAGGTGCTGTAGTTCGACAAAAACAGGAAGAATTCATCTATTCCTGAAACGTATGGGTTTTTTTTAATGTGACAGTAATTAAAATACAAGTTAAAGACAGTTTGCAGTGCTTTAACAATGTGTAAGGGATCATTTTTGACAGTGTAGTTGCTTCAGAATTAATCAATATTTTTATTTTTACAGTTGTAAGGCATGTCAACACACATGGAACATCTACTTTGCAAAACCATAGCCATTAGAACAAGCTTCACAACATTATGTACTGTGTATGATCTAAAACAAATGAAAAAAAAAATATTAAGTGTGTATTATTTTGTGGTACACAACATATCACAGTATTTTGTCAAATAAGGTATAGTATCTAAAAACTGTACCATGAATCTATGCAGACTCTAACACTTTTACTTAACCCTGAACATTTCTTTTTATTTCTTGAAGTGTTTTTCAAAGATAATTTTTTTGTTTCCAGCCTTTGCATGGGGTGGTGGTCCATATGTGGTTTAGGTGGATGGAAGCTCCTAAAATAAGTTGGTGGGAAACCATCGCTTTTTCACGTTTGACAAACTAAACTAAGGAAATGACTAATGACGGTGACATGACATAAACATCAAGGTGTGAATGTGCAAGGCAGAGTCTCACACTTTGCTTTTGTTTGCGGGCACAGTGTAAAAAAAACAACACCATGAGATCTTCTAACTGTTTTTTATTCACTGTAATGGCTCCAGCTATTTCTTTTAAGCAGTCACAGTACATTTGTCAGTGAACTGCTCCTCATCCCGAGATGCAAAGAATTGACTTTGATGTAATCATTCACAATAAAAATAAAAGGCTCATCAATTTTGAAATGGACATTTTATTTTTGTAAATGTGCAGGATAATTATCCAAGTCTATTAAAACTTCCCAGAGGGTTGGAAACACTTAACGCTGCGTGCTGCAGCAAGCTGGAAAAACAACGCTGTGCGAGAGGTTCGCTTGATGACTGGAAGTGTTGTCAGTCACAGTCCGTGGTTTGATGATGTGTTTCTGTCGCTGTGTACCTCTGCAGGGAACGGTTTTGTTAACCCCAGGGGCTCTCCGGGCGTCCTCAGCACACCCAGCGGCAATGGCCTGGGTAAAGTCATGCCCACCAAGTCTCCACCACCCCCTGGAGGGAACATGGGAATGGGAGGCCGCAAGCCAGACCTAAGGGTTGTTATCCCTCCATCTAGCAAAGGGATGATGCCCCCACTGGTGAGTACAGAGCACACCACTGCACACAAGTATCAGCAGCTAAAGGACCTTAAAGTACCTCTGCTCCAGGGCAGAGCGGAGCCTTGTTTCGTGGCATCTAGACTCTAATATGTTTTGCAGGGTTTTGCCACAACCATTTTTGATATTATCACGCCAATGAAGCGTGTGAAGGTTTTTCTGACAAGTGGGACTCACTCACCGTGTGCAGGCCACACCTGAGCAGCATTCTTCTTGTGCTGCGTTCTTCTTCATCACCGTCATTAACATAGATCTGCAGCCCAGGTGTCATAACTCCCACTCAATTATTCACATTTAAATGAGAGGCATTCTCTAATTATAATAATGAAGGTGCAGAGCGCTCTGACCACAGCGGACACCTGAGGCTAAACTAGACTCTCCTGGTCATAAATCAACTCAAACAAAAAAAAACTATAAGTGTGGCATTCTCAGACAGCAGCCAGCAAATATACTATTTCCAACTTTGGGTGTTGCTGGTGTTGTCATCAACAGGAGCCACTCCAGGAAAATGATTGTGTTTGGTAAATAAACCTCAGGTTACTGTGGGTGCTCCTCTTTTGCAGAGCTTCATCCAGCCTGGAGCAGTTTCTAAGCAAGTGTGCGTGTTACCCTGTCAGCATGTGGAAATCAGTAGAGCAGGACAGGTTGTGTTGTAAGAGGTTTGAAACAGGTTAGGCAGTGGCGGGCGGCAGGTTCTTTTGGAGTGGTAGAGGCTGTGGAGGGCGCTGGCTGTGGCAGGTCTGCAGACAGCCTGTCATTAGGCCATAATGGTATTAAATTAATCACATCTCAGTGTGACAGAGTGTAGATGAAGACTTAATCAGGGGCCCAGGGTGTGAGCCAGATAATATCTTGTCGCCCTTGTCGTGTCTTCCTGCCGCTATTGATTGAGTGTGGGTATTAAGACAGCCCTGGCCCGGTCGCAGTATGTCCCACAGCACGGAGAAGATGGAAGATGGGCTTCTGGTTCCTCTTAAGGCACACGGAGGATTTGAAATGCTCTGCTAAGTGCTATGTGGTCACTGTTTTTGCCGGTGGAGAAATTCGTATGTAATTCCTGCTGACTGTGAGATGATTGCAGTGTCACATTCAGAATCAGATGAGAGTTCGTCAATACCCAGAACAACTCTGTACTCTCTGCTCTTTATTTCACTGGCGTTTGTCCAGGTTGTGACTGCTTCTTCTTCTTCATTTTCAAGACAAAGACAAGTTAATCGGGTGCCTGTGCTTCAGACAAAATGGCTCATGAGTACAACAACAGACTACAGACATAAAATCAGTGGGATTTTACAACGACTGCAGAAGTCATCCGCACTTTTATATTCCCCAGTGTCCCCTTTTACTGTAAAATCTAGATAGCTGGCACTATTTTCCAGAGCGCTTTACAGCCGCTCTGCTTCTTTCCTGTAACTCTGCCTCTCTTCTTCTCTTCTGTTGAGGGCAGTCGGAGGAGGAGGAAATGGATTTGGTGAGTTTTGACAAATGCCTGGGCAAATGGCTGAAATGTGAACACGCTTCCGGTAATCACACATGCTAGACTAAAGGCAGTGCTCAAACCGGAGATTGGCTCTCAGGACTGCCAGCAATAATAAATTCAAAAAAAATGTTTTGTCACTGCATGTTTTGGGTTTGGCCTGTGAAAATTGCCTCAGCCTGTTAAATTGGCTTGTCTATTCCCAACACGTCAATGTTAGTCATATACCACCAGGAGTGTGAGAGGGAGAACGAGAGAGGGAGAGAGATGAAAGCTAAGCGCTAATTAATGCTAATTTTTTTTTTTTAACTATTATATTGTAGTCACAATCTGAAAAGTTTAAGACTTAACAAAAACAGTGTTGGGTAAAAAAAAAATCTAAATAATTTATACTCTTACTAAGGACGGGAAGATTACATCATCTTAAATGACATCATGCTGTGAGATACTTGGGGTTCAGTGAAGTCATCTGGCTGGAGAGTGTTGGAACAATGCGAGGAAGCCATCAGCTCCATCATGATGATGCAATGCTGCTTGGAGCGTAACCGCTGGCAGCTGCACATATGTTTATTACATTGTATTGTGAGGATTTGTTACAGTATTGTTCTAAACTGTGTCTGCCTTTGATTAGCGGAGTTGGAGTGTGTGCATCTGTAGCTCACAGCGTAGTTTGCTGCATGACCACACCGAGCTGTGTAGGTGTGTGTTTGTTTGGACTGCATGCTGGTCACTGCACTAAAAAACCACTGGAGCTTTACTGTACGTCACTCTGGGATTATCCTTTTGCACCCTCTCGGTTAGAAGTTGTTAATTTGATTGTACGACTGATCAGTAGGCTCACTGTGATTTGCAGTTGATGCTGTGGAAGGGGGCTTGCGTTTCCTCACCTGCACTTTCCCTGTCACTGCGTTCTGTTTCTTGTCTAACAAAGTAAAACGTAAGCAGATTGCAGTAAATCTGATTAATCTTTTGTTTTGCCTGTAGCTGCATGTCGGTTGTTGTGATGACTACATCAGTTAGTTGTCCTCTTAAAATATAGCCATTGTGATTTCTGAAATATTTTAACATTTTACATGTTTTAAAGCCCATGATAACCATTTTAATGTGGGATAAATCCACTAGTACATCTGCAGTTTGTTGTGTAATGCCACATGTATTTAGTGACCTGTATTTAAATGTATATCAGAAATAACGCAACATCAGTTAATGAATATTTCTTCTTGTTTTGCCCTCTTTATTTTGACATGTTTGTAAAAACACAGACAATAATGAATCAGAAAGCTCAGAATATTGATTTCCATGAAGCTACACCACCACTTAGTGGCGGCTCTTATTATTACACTCATATTCCTGATTTATCGACCAGCTTAAAATATGTACGCTCAAAATTAAATGTCTTAAATAATGAGAAAATGTGTCGCAATTGCATTATAGTAGAGTGTTTTTTTAGCGTTACATTTTGTGTGTGTGTGTGTGTTTTGGCAGAACACCCAGAGGATAAGCAGCTCCCAGTCCACCCAGCCGCTGGCCACTCCAGTAGTGTCTGTCACCACCCCCAGCTTACCCCCACAGGGCCTGGTCTACTCGGGCATGCCCACCTCCTACAACCCTACTGGTGAGTCTGGCCCCTTCTCTCCCCTCAGACTGAAAACAACCGCCTCAGCCGTGAGTGTTTGTACTACACGCTGTTGGTTCTTGCTCTTTTCTCAGCGGCACATGGTGTTGTAGCTGAAATGAGTTCTCACTGTGTGTGGCTGCTTTTGTTTTTACAGAGTTCTCCCTGAGCAGCGCAGAGATCTCTTCCCTACAGGGCTTTAGCTCTCCTGGGCTCTCACTGGGCTCCATGTCGGCATGGCAACAGCATCAACTGGGCCAGGCAGCTCTTAATTCTTTGGTGTGAGTAACACACTTCCAAACAAAGGCACACTCTCCAGACGCCCTCACATAAAAGCAACACCCACTGTGCTCTGTGATATCATGCTGAATCACACATCTACATATTCCTGGCTGTTCGCATTATCGCACCTCACATTTGTTGTCTCATTTTTTTGAGTCTGAACACAAAATGTCATGCTTATCTTCTCCGCAGTGGTGGAGGTCACCTACCTCAGGGCTCCAACCTCTCCATCAGCACCAGCCACAGCATAAACATCAAGTCCGAGCCCATTTCGCCGCCACGGGAGCGTGTCACCCCATCCGGCTTCCCCCCTCAGCAGCCGCAGCAAGGATCCAGCCGACAGGAAGTTCTGGGACGTTCACCCGCCGACAGCCTCAGCTCTTCCTGTAGCTCTTACGACGGCAGCGATCGCGAGGACCACCGGCCAGACTTCCACTCCCCGCTGGGGCTGGGAAGACCCCCCGCTGGCTCCGAGGACAGGGAGAGCCCTTCGGTCAAGCGCTTGCGCATGGACACATGGGTGACATAAAGAGCCCCGATCACGCCTCCAGTCACCAGCCAGTCAGAGAGAGGGAGGGGTTAGACATGGAGATAAAAGAGAGAGCAAGGGTCCTTAGAGCTATCATTATATTATTCAACTCCATTTCAATTTGTAAGACTGAGTGGCAAATGTTTAAAGACATGTCAGGACATATCTGAAGTAAATTCTCTCAAACTGATACAGTAAGATTTAAAAAAAAAAAAAAAAGATCTCAGTTAGCTGGACTGAAATATATGCACAAGCAGGTGGTATCAGGTACTTGGTGCAATTCAGATGCAGAGGAAAGAAAGAAAGAAAATTGTTAAACAATAGGCGATAGATTATTGTAGTCACTGGTCTAGTCAGACACTTACATGTAGTTGCTGTATTGCTGTTGTGCTCGCAAGTTGCAAACAATCAGAGAAAGTTGTGTTGCTTTCAGGCCGAGGACCCTTACATACGATGTTCACTGCGAGAACTGTCTTTTGAAAATCATGCTGTAACCACACAAGACCTTTATCTCAAGTGGCCTCTTGTAATTTATTGATTCAGTCGACCGCGAGACACAGAGAGCACGGAGTTAATTAAGACTATACAGGAATTTTGATCACACAGTAAATAATTGCAACAGTCGAGACTACTTTTAGTGAATAAATGAATTAATACTGTTGGAGGTAAAAAAAAAAACAAAAATAGCGACAGAATTTATTGCAATAATGACATACTATTCATTTTATAATTTAAAAGAGTAGGATATATAAATGTGCAATTAAGATAATGCGAACCTGTCCAGTTGAACTGGTGAGAAAATCAACATGTTCACATTTGTGTAACAGTTCATCAGTAATATAAGCCAAAGCTGTTCTTTTGTGTTGTTTTTGTACAGTTGCTACGGTTTCCTAACAGCTCACTCAAACGCACCATCGTTCATCATAGTTTTTATTTTGTATCGTGCTTTATCGCAGACGGTGTAAAGTCGTGTAAACCAGATCTTGAATCGATATCTAAAGCCATGAACATTTTGCTGTTCTGTTTGTACAATTGATAATTTGAGCCAAACATTTTTCTTTTGTTGTGTAAATAGCGACTTTAATATATATCACTAGGGTGGGAGTGCGTGCTGAATGTACCGTACGGACCGCCGTTTTCAAGAAAAGTATATTTTTGTGGATTACAGCCAAGTTTACAAGTGTAGACCCTTAAAAAAAAAGTAGATCGTTCACTGGTCGATATTTGCTGTTTTGTTCATTTTACTGTAATCTCCTCCAAATTGAATCATCAACATGACATCCCATGTGTTTCAGTTCCAGATGGTCAACTTGTTTTTCTTTCCCTCTCTTTATTAGTGATGACTGTTTGTCCTAAAAGACATTGTAACAACAATGCTGTGAGGTTGAAGTTCCACTTTTTTTCAAATTTGTGAAGGATGATCACAAGGCTAGGGGAAATAGGGTTTCTTCCCTCCCTATTGTAGTTGTATACCAGCAGCTGCTGAATACACTGCCAACATTCAAACCCAAGGTCCCAGCCCCACACTGAAGAATAATCTATTGTTACTGCATGTAGCTCAACTGAAAAACATGCCATCTCGCGAGCCCTTTCCACTATCCTGTTATTGGTTCACTGAATTGAAGCAGAAGACGTGAGTGTGGTAGAAGTGGCTGCTGACCTTCACACAAAACTGATCATGCCTGTGCTCATATGTGGTTGTAAATATCGCAGACAGTCATAATTATGTACAAAAATACTCATGTGTTTCCTTAATTTGGCCTCAGAAATTGTATCGTATATCAATGCCCTATTACTAGTAAGACTACTATAGGCCTAGGAACCTTAGGAGCCAGAAAATCCGAAGGCGTTGAAGTCGTGTACACGGAAGGTGTTGCAACGCTGTTATCGCACCGTGCGCAGACGGAAGGGAGAAAAAAAAGGGGGGGCTGTGACTTGTTTCTTCTCCATCATCACAGAAGCAAATAATTCAGCTAATTCATAACAACGCAACGTCATCGACTTCAATCTCACTGCTGGATTGCACACATTTGTATGAGAAGTTTGCTGTACGTGAAAGGTATCGCCCTGCATTCGCCGTGACATATCTTGTGTGTGTTCCTGAGCCTCCTCCTCCGCCCCCATCATCCACTCCATGATAGTTCTCAATATATATAATGATCTATGCAGTTGTAGCCCCAACTCACACACAGAGTATGATGTCATTACAGGACACATTTAGTCCACAAAGCATCAGGAAGAAGAGCATCTGAGGATTGACTGTTAGACTCTTATCCTGAAGTGCCGCATCTGGAGGTTGCTGGACTACAAGTTATACATTTTATGATTGATTTGGATACCCCGGGGCAATCTCTTCATGTTCATACACATTGGTAGACACACTTTACATGATGTATAGTAATCCATGATGTAATCCAGTTTAACACAGCAGGTGAAAATAGCAATAATAAATGACTACAACTAAAAAACAGTCTGCCTGTCTCGGCAGCACCACCTCGTAGTTGAGCACACTTTAGCACTTGATGACATATCAGGGAATTTTGTAGTTTGTCTATCTATATGCACAGTTAGGAAATGCCTTATCCCAAAGAAAAATTATATATACCATTTTTATTTTCTCTCGGTTTGAAAAAAAAAAAAAATAGACAATGCAGATATCATTCAAACTTGACCAGACCTGCCTCTTCTCAGAAAAGACCCACACAAGAAAATGCACAGTGAATGCACCGTGATACACTTTGCTCTTTTGGTCTATGTCCAAATTGTGCACAACTGATGAATGTGAAAGGAAAGGGTAATCAATGAACCTTTGTAGAGGACTTTCTTCACTTTGCTGTGTAAGAGTACACTGCTTTGCTTCATGGCTTTTATAAACAGAACTACGTGTTTGGTAAGTGTTTGTAGTTGATAGTTCACTTAACTGAAGAAGCTGTTTTCGGTTTGAGCGCTCAGACCGTTTGGCGGCACAAGCTGGACTTTGTTGCCAATGATGACATTATTTGTTTTGAAAATCGAAAGAGATTTTAAGTTAATCTACATTTTTTTCTTTCCCTTGAATGTGTTATTTTATTTTCATCATACAATAAATATTCAAGTGAACTTTTTATTAAACAATTAAGATACTATGCTAGATATTGTTGTACAAAATTTGTATTCTTCACAAAAGTACAAATATTGGCTTTTAATGTGTAATTTAGGTTATCTCTCTTATTCTGTATAAAATGAAGTAAACAACTCTTACATAGAATTTGTTCTCATGTGAAGTCCCAAACAGTAGAAACTGTCAACTTTATTAAACACCTCAGTGTATGCTCAATCTGAACTCCATGTCTATTCATCCGTTGCATTTTATTCACTGCATGCATCAGCCAGTACACTGAGGTCTCTGCTGCCGTCTGTCACACAGTGATACTAACTGCATAATGCTGCAAAAACCTTTAACTCACTGACTTAATGTAAGAACATTCGATGAAATACTGTAATGAAATCACCACACTGAAAATGTTTATCCCAAAACAGTGCTGCTTGATTTAGTACAGGGGTTTTATACATGCTGGATGAATGGGTCAGTGCACTGTGGCAGCCAGTGGTGGTGGAAGTGAATGAAAGTACAGTATAGCCTACTACTACTGTATGAAAACAGTTTCACTACAAGCAAATGTCCTGCATTTACAATCTGTCTTAAGTTAAAGTATAATTGTATTATCAGAATATAAAAAATAAGAGTTCCCATTATGAGTGTAATATAAATTATTTTACTGTTGTGAATCGTTTAAGCAGATTTTGGTTATTGTAGCTAATTTGAACTGATTTTGACAGTATATGGTTGGGCAGTTCTGCAAAGTAAGTGTGACATTAAAGAACATATTTCCCATTAAAATGTAGTGTACTAAAATAGGCTATAAAGTATCATAAAATGGGAATACTTTTTAAAAATAAAAAATAATGACAGTCCAGCCTACTTAATGTTGAAGTCCACGGTGTAGGCTGGCAGTCTGAAAAGCATTTCAGGCACTCTGATTGTCAGTAAAAATCCTTTATCTATTCATGGATGACCAACACTCATCAAAAGCTCACATGATGTAGATAATAAAGCATTTAAGTAGTGTCCCTTTAAAAAAAAAAAAAAACCTCACTAGTGCATGGGTGTCAAATATATGACCCGGGGGCCAGAACCAAAGGGTCCAATCCGGCCCACCGGATGACCTTGCACACTTAATAGTGATGCACTTGTGAAGGCTAAGAGGTGCCACGTTTTGGGAGCAAGTTAAACCTCGAGTAGCTTTCTTTGTGTAAAATGCTGCTTCAGAGGCTTTTCTGCCCCGACCACAATGCAATCCAATCCAATCCAACTTTATTTGTAAAGCACTTTAAAACAACCACAGAGTACCAAAGTGCTGTACAGAAGAATAAATAAAAGACAATAAATAAAAGACAAAACAGCTCGCACAAGGCATAAAATACAAGTAAAATAAATTAAGACACATAAAACATTTGTAAAAAAAAAAATAAAATAAATAAATAACAGCTATACAATGAAAAATAAAATAAGATAAAACAATGCACTTCTTTTCTTTTACTTAGTCTAGTGTGGTGTTGTCAGGATTATTACACAGGAGTGGAAATGTACAGAAAATGCACATTCAATGACAGTGAGTAGTCGACTGAATGTGGAAAAACTGAGAAATATTGTTGAAATTGCATTTATTCTTGCTGTTTGTCATCAGTTTTGAGATTGGATTAGCATTTTCAACATGTACTTCTTTAAACAACAAAAATGGAAAATATTTGGAGGCGTTTGTTATTTACAGGACGTTATCCAGTGGTTTTACTGGTCTGGCCCACCTGCTACCAAATCGGACTGTGGCCCGTAAACTGTGTTTGACACCCCTGCACAAGTTGAAATGTGATGGTCATTTGTGTGTTACTTAAGTTTTTCTTTGTGTTTTTTTTTACTAACAATCAGAGTGTTCAGACTGCCAGCCTATACCATGCACCTCTGTGTTAAGGAAGCTGGGCAGTCACTGTTTTTTTTTTTGTTTTTTAATTTGACTACTTACCTTATTTTTAAAGAGCACCTGTCACCAACACCTGGTTTCTTGACCCACTGCAGCACTTCCCTATGTTTCATCATTATCAATGGAAATACTTTTACTTTAGTGCCTCAGAACTGTACTTATTGGGGACAGGAATTCAATCTTAAACTCATCAAGAGGTCATGTTATGTGGGTCAGGTAGCATTTAAGTAGTGTCCTCTTGGAAGAAAACAAAAAGTCCCCTAGTGTTTCCTGTAAATCAAAATGAGTTAGTCATCCATGTATTTAAGGGTTTTTTTGTATACCAACAATCAGAGTGTCTCGGATGCTTTTCAGGCTGCCAGCCTATACTGTGGACTTCTGCATTAAGGAAACTGGGCAGTCATTGTTTGTTATTTTTATTTGAGTATTTGCCTCATTATTGAGGAGCACCTGTTTTGTTTTTACAATCATAATTTTATTTGATTGCTTCCCTTATTCTCGATTTTTTTTTTTAAATTGTATTTATTAATTTATTTATGATCACCAACACCTAGTTTCTTGACCCAGTGCAGCACACCCTATTTTTTCATCATTATCAATGGAAACACCTTTACTTTAGTACCTAAAAATTGTACTTGTAGTGTTTTGAGTAATTGTAGCCCATTTAGTCACTTTTCACCACTTGTGACAGCAGCACTTATCTAAAGCTGGAGGATTTATTTGTAACTTTGAAGCTGGCCTTAAAAACTTCTGGATCAGTCTTTGAGCTCGTTTTGGAAGGCATACAATACGGATACCTGTACAGGCCAAAATGCAGGAAACAAACAGTTGAGAGCAAAGTGTTTCACAGGGGACATCTAGTGATATTTCTCTTTTAGAGCAGTTTTGCAGGAAGCGTGTATTTCCACAGTCTGGCCGGTAGGAGGCACTGTAACACAAAGCATTACAGAGAGCTGTAGGACGATGGCCTGTCGGTGCACCTTGTTAGCCGAGGTAAAGGTAAGTTGGTCAAACACTGAGGTTAACGCTAACCTAGCTTAACTAAGCTGTTAGTCGGTCTGTTTAATGAAAGAAGTGTATTTTTAATATGAATATGGCAGCTAAGATTCATTATGTCAAAAACAAAAGCATCACAATTTATGCGAGGTTAACTGTAGCGTTAACAAGGGCAACTGTAGGTAAATGTGCATTGAATTCAAAGGTGAGAAACATCTCGAATACTTACGAAACATGACGCATTTGCTAACGTGGAAACTCCCCAAAAGTAGCACTGATAAGTTGAGGTTAAAGGCTCCAAAGTATACTCTTTAAAGTACTTTTACTTTTGGTGTAAAAGTACAATTTCCTACCTACAGTTGTTTCTTTACATTAACTTTTGAATGCTGGGCTTTGTTTGCCTTCTGTACATTGTGGTGTTGCTGCTCTTGTGTACAACTACTAATTTTAACTGAGTTTAAATTTAGTAGCAGAACATAAGACACTGGGACAAACAAGGGTTTTAGGTCAGCTGTGTAGCTGACATCCTCAATCTTTCATGGTTGTTTTCCGTGTGAAGGCTTGCATGTGCATCACTCAGTATATTTGTCCCCAAGTGCATGTTCTTGGCTTCCTGTCCATCAGACCAGCTGTGCTGCAGGCTGGAACTGGTCCAGTGTGCATGTGTAGAGTAACCAAGCAGGGTTTTGGGCTGTTTGAGTTGTGTGAGAAGAAGGGCGACAGGCCACCTGCCATAGGGGCTTGCCCTGTTCAGATCCCCAGCCCTGCCTTTCAACTGGGAGCCAAGTTGGGGCTCTTTCATGTGGGCCTGATCTCCTTAAGACATCAGCAAATATTGAACAAGACTCAGTCCAGACTCAAACACATCTGTTGTCATATAGTCTCCAGTGTTAGGCACAGACAAGGAGAGAGAGAGTGAACACCAGTGGGTCTGTTGCATTAGCTTCGATGTGTGGACATAAAGCTATAGTTTATACTTTGCAAACACAAATGCTCACTTTTGACGAGCTTAGGCTAAACCATGTTCCACTGTAAACAAATATGGGGCTGTGTGAGAGGAATGGAGTTTGGTATGACAACGCGGCCGCCGACTGCCAGATTCGTGCTGAAGATCAGAGATGAGATAAGACGAACAGATAGCCAACATTTCATATGCCTCAGTCATGTTGTAGAATCCATCAGCAGTATTTTGGGACCGTTTTGGACAGATAAGAAGGACAGTTGTATTGTAGAATTAGGATAGATTATGGAATTAAGCATTTTTCTCAAATACTTGGAGCTATAAGAGAACGCACATTAGAGGAAATGTAATGCATACAAGTCTTAAAACAGACAAATTGCCCCTCAAATGCAAATAAATATTCAAATCAACAATAAACAGACTGACAGGCAGGGAACAGGCTGCTAAACTTGCTGTACTGTGAGCCGAACTGTTTCATCATAGTTTGATGTCTCAGTGTGTATTTTATCTCTTGCTACAGTGTCTGAATATACTCACTATTTGTCATGAGTTTTTTTCTGACCCCCACTCAACTGAAGTTACTCTGTATAGCTCCATCTATTACATTAAACTTAAGTAGGACTCATCACTCAGCTGCGGCATTCCCATAGTCGTTGAAACTCACCTTGTGAGACTGGTATGGCTTGTTTCGCCCAGTTCTTCCTCTCCACCAATCACCTGCCTTCAAAGTTGTTCTGGAGCAGGAATGGGCACTAACTAACTAGCCACAAGTTGGGCTGCCTGAAACACTTCCCCTTTGACATCATTGTTATGATGGTTGCGCTGTCTCTCTGGAAATTTACTGCTGCTCTCGGTGGAGACTGATCCGGTGAGTGGCTTTTTCAAGCTGTTCAGCAGAGGTCGACTTGACAGGTATGGTATCATGTTTTTGTTTTCTAAATTACACTAAAAAAGTCAGTAGGTAGTGAAGTAATTTATTCTAGAATTCTAGAATTGTTTGAGACATTAGACCTTGGCATTCATTGTGAGATTTGTCTTTGATACTGTACTGTATTTGATACTGCATTGCTACCTACTTTTGATTTAGCTGATTGATTTAGTTATGGACAGGCAATGTTTGTGTTTTATTTACAGTAGATGAAGATGGAAAATTGGCCCAAGTACAGATTCAGATGGCACACAAACAATATAGATGTCTTTACTATTGCCTGTGTATGAAATCAAATCCTCTGAAGTGTTACTATCTAAGATAGTATTCCAGCCAAAGTGTTAGACAAGATAACAAATGTGGACAGGGAAGTATACGGTCGCCCTGAGGGTCAAAGAGCTACAACATTTCTGAAAACACTACAAAATTCCAGAAAATGCTACAACATTTAAAAAAAACACCAAAACAATTAACCACCACGACATTACAGAAAACAAAACAACATTAGGTGTGACTCAAACTGGAAAAGGTAATTATTGATTGATTCTTTGTTCTCACTGGGATGCACTGTCTGTCAGTCTGTGACAAACAGAAGTACTGTGTAACTTCAGTTAATAGCCTGGGCTTTTTGCTTAAATCACTGAAATCAACAGGCCTATATTTGGGACAGGCCTTTAATTTCTTTCACACAAAACTGTTGCTCAGCAAAGACCGGGAAATATAATCAAATTGTATTTTTAAACCAGTATGAATATTACTTGTTTGGCTTCAAGTAATGTATCAAAAATATTATAAGCCAACAACCCAGTTTTATACACCCCAAGAACTAATATACAAAAACAGAACTGCTTGGCAATCAGACTAGGTGTCTAAATGAGACAGGTGTTTATTTGTCAAAATGTGTAGCCACAGCGGACAAGTAAAAAGGGACGATGTGTTTAACTGGCACTGGGCTTTAGATTGAATTTTTATGGTACATCTTCTGTTTGATTTCCGGTGGACTGGATGCCTTGCGGCACATTCCTGTCTCTTACAAGTCAAGCGTATAAGATTAAATAAAACTTTGTTCACTCCTAAACTTGTTGCCAAATTGGTGACTTTCACGCTAGATTTAGCAACGTTATTTCCGTCTCTCCTTTTGTACAGCAGCATGGTGCAGGCACCAGCTGGGCCAGGAGCAGGCGTAGGACGAGCTTTAGGGAAGATGTCACTGGGCGTCCTTGTGATTGACCCGTCATTGAGAATTGTGTGTTTTCAATCTTAAGCCTCCACTTTGGACAGGCAGACAAGAGAAGCAGCATGGTCGGTACCTAAAGTCACACAATAACTCGAATAACTAACTGATCGAGGGGCAGCGGTAGACCAAAGACTCACTTTGAGGAGAGCATAACATAACACCATCAGTTTCCCATTGTAAATGGGTACCTGACAGCAAGGTGAAGCAGTGAAAATATTCTAAATACAGCATATGCTTAAATTGGTGTCACATTTTTATGTGGCCCCCATTCCACAGTAGCCACACTCCCTTTGCAGAAACACAAATTTTACCTCATAGTTGACATGACATACAAATGTTATGTTGAGGATTTTTTTGTTGAATTTGATTCACTAAATGCTTAAAATGCCTCCATTTCTTTCAGAGTATAATTATTTCTCCCCACCACCATTCCCTCCATCCTGTTAGCATCCACATACCCCTGGATGTGGAGCTGTGGACTTTTGCCTGCCTTTTTTGACAATATCGTAGGGTCGGACTTGGCAAAAAAAGTAGTGCGATCTATAATACGGCGCAAATTCTTCAAATTCAGTGGTCCATGTTGCTTTTTTCCAAGCTACTGTATCATTAGTCATGAGACTGTACTAAATCCCAACATCCATCCACCGTACTCCTGCCTATGAGACTACTTAGCCAGGAGTAGAGCAGAGAGCGGCTTTGGAGACAGACCATCAGGTGCTGGCCGCTTCCTTCACAGCAAAAGTAGTCCTATAGTCCGGGAGTTTGGTGGAAAGGAGCTGCGGCGTAGCAGCTATGCACACTGCAGACTGTTAAACATCGATTTCCCTTTAGGAGTAGATAAAGTTTTATTTTATTGTATTATCCCAAGCTGTGAGAGACAGCAATGTGCTGCAAAGCATCCAGACCACCAGAAATCAAACAGAAGAAGTACGTACGTTTATCGCAGACTGACAGATAGAACATCCAGTCAGCGACAAGGAATCATTGTCCAGGAGTACCTACCTTTTCTAGTTTGAGTCTCACCAAATGTTGTATTAATTTCTGAAATCTTACTATATAATGATGAAAACTCTGTGTGTGGGTGTGTCTGTGTCTCTGTTTCACGTTTTTCTCCTGACTGACATGGTCAATCCATGTGAAATTTGGCACAGTGGTAGAGGGTCAGGGGAGGATGCGAATGAGGCAATACTACATCAGTTGGCCAAAGGGGGGGTGCTATAGCAACCGATTGAAATTGCAAACTTTTAATGGGCATATCTCATGCCCCGTATGTCATAGAGACATGAAACTTTGAACAGAGATGCTTCTCCTCATGAGGAACAATTTTTCCTCAAGAACCCATAACGTCCATGTATAGATTTTCCGCCATTTTGAATTTTTTGAAAAACACTTAAAATTGAACTCTTCCTAGGAAGTTTGACCGATCTAAATGACACTCGGTGAACATAATCAAGGGACCAAGATCTAAAGTTCCCTCTTGGCAGAAGTTGAAAAACTTAATAAAACTGAGCTTCTATAAGGCAATGAATATTGCGGAGGGCGTGGCTCATCACATAAAGGTGTATAACATCTCAAGGGTTTCACCAATCACCACGCAACTTTGTAGACATATGACCACACATAATCTGAGGGGACCCCTCCTTTATTGACCCCATCAAACAAAATGGGGGCGCTAGAGAGCTAATTTCTTATCTAGGCCTAACTGCCATATGGATTTTTACTAAACTTGGTAGATATGTAGAACAGGACGCCTCAAGGTGACTGGAGGAATTTAACTCTAATTGGCAACTGGGTGGCGCTGTAACAACAGAAAAATGCTTAAAAATGGCTAAAATGCGATCGATCGCTGTGGCTCCACCTGTGGACAAATGCTGTGTTTTTTTTCTAATTTTTGTCATGACCAAGTCATGGTATGGTATGCTGTACATAATCATGGAAACTGTCAGTGTGTCATTCTGTCAGTCAGTCATTCTGTCTGCCCCACGTTTTTCTTCTCACTATGTGAGAAGGTCAGTCTATGTGAAATTGCACATAGGCATTGAGGATTGGCATAAGTAGAAGGTGACAAAGCTACCAGTGGGTATGGACTAGTGTTGTAGTATTTTGTGAAATGTTGTGTTTTGACCCTCAGGGCCACTGTAACGTATGTATGTTCAGAGGTATATTCTTTGGTCAAACTTTGGAGTATAGGGGACATTATTTTAGTGATGTGTTTAATTATAAAAGGAAAGTTAGTATTTTTTAAACTGGAACCTATTTTCCCATGTTTTTCTGATTAAGTGACTCATGGAGACAACAATTTAGCAAATTTTGCACAGTCAATTTCCATCCACTAAAAGTGCTTGTTTTTGCCACTGGCAGGTTCAGATTGTTATTTTAAGTATCTGGTCTTTCGTTAATGCTGTCTAATAACAATCTGAGCCTGTCACTGGCAAAAACAAGCTACTTAAATGGATGTGAGTCAACAGTGCACACTTGCCCTTAGGGATAACATTGCAACCTGTTCTGCGGTTTCAGTGATCTCTCTTAGTACTGGGACAGTTTCAAAAATTGTTCTCTCCATTTGACACTTAGACACAGATACATGGGTTTCAGGCTAAAAAACCATAACGGTTTAGAAATAAAGTTTCCCTTTGATCAGTGGCAATCTTGAGTACATTTCACATTGGACTATTGCAGTGTATATCATTTCCATGGACTGAGTCTCCTGCTAATAGGACACCTTGCTGCATTGCTTTAAGCATTTACACAAGTTACACAAAGGATCTTTATCTCACAATTTTCATTGTTTTTTCAAAGGTGTCACTCAAGATGGATGTCAAGAAAAAGACCTTCTTGGAGAATTTGCGTCTGAAAACTAAGTTGGGCAACCTGAAGAAGCCAAAGAAGAAGGCTCTTGCCAAACAAGGAAGAAACCTGGCCCACCGGCGCAGTATTTCTGTACCAGACCTGAGCTTTGTGCCAGGTGGAGCATTCTCTACAGACAACGCCTTGGTGTACACTCCCAATGATGCCATCTTCTTTGGCCATTCCCCTGGTCAGAGTGATACTGATTCTATTGCAAGTGGTTCGATCGGTGATGGACCCTACTTCACAGACAAACTGAACGATTCAGTCCCAGAAATTAGACTCCACGGTCCCACAGATCGCACAACTGCTGCTTTGAACAGAGTAAGTGCCCCAGCGGGGACACCTGGCCTTTATGAGGAAATTGATGATATGATGAATTTAGCCTCACAGAACAAGGTGAACATGACTCCAGAAGGCTTGTATGCTCAACCTGATAAAAGGGCCAAAGGGAATGCAACTAAATTTCCTTTTGAACCTATTCCTGCACCAAGATCGGTTTTTACCAATGCACTTTCCCCAAGACCAGACCACGTAGAGAGAGCCAGTGTCTCTAGTGAAGATATCCCAGCTGACAGAGTGCTTTCAGGGAATGTTTCTGCAGTTCTGGCCAGAGCAAGCTCACTGGGAGAACAAATGTACCCTTCCACAGAAAAGAGGACCACATCATTTGAGTATAGACAGCCATCATCTGAAAAAGGAACTCCGCCAGTAACCAGAGCAAATGCTCTTGTAGATAGAAAACCATCATCTGAAAAAGGAACTCCACCAGTAACCAGAGCAAATGCTCTTGCAGATAGAAAACCATCATCTGAAAAAGGAACTCCACCAGTAACCAGAGCAAATGGTCCTGCAGATAGAAAACCATCGTCTGAAAAAGGAACTCCACCAGTAACCAGAGCAAATGCTCCTACAGATATGTCTCTGACATTAGATAATCTGGGTATTCCATTAGAGAATGCAGATGGTACCTCTCTGGACTCTGCCTGTGGCAGTCCCTTCGAGGAGCAAGTCTTCATGTCCTGGGTGACAGAGCAGGAGGAACTGGACCGAGAACCCTACTCTCCTTTTTTGATGAGAGACTACTCTATGGAAGAAGCTCTGCTAGAAGAAACCCCGGCTGAGGAGGCCCTGGAAGATATCGCAGAGGTCAGTTTTATTACAAGCGTATTTAATTACATGTATAGTCAAACAATCCTAGACTTATTTCAGGTCTACATGTAATGAAGACTATGTTATTTGAAATTTGTATTCAGATTTCAAATTAGTCATTTCCTTTTATGGTGATAAATCAAACAGATGGAAATCCAAACAAATTAAGTCCTGTGCATATACATTAACTTTTAGAGCCCCTTCTGTTGTAGAAACTTAGATGAAAGTGTTAATCTCATAGGAATTAGATAAAAGTATGCAAGCTCTAGTGCTCCAGTCAATAACGTAATATATTCTCACATCGGTCATATTTGCATGCTTTCATTTGACTTTCAAATAGTGTGGTTTGGTTTTTCACACACTTCAGCTGTTATGCTCAGAGTTTTCCTCGGCCTGTAAAACGGTGAATGGCATGAAATCGACATTCCTTTTCTAAGCCCGAGCTTAGGCTTGTGGTTTTATTACACTTCATCCCTGTGGCACTGACATACAGTTAAGACAGTGTGTGTATTCTATATATACCCATTGTGACAGTAACCATTCAGCCTACAGGTGCTACATATCAAAAGCATCCTCTGATGGTTGGTGTTAAATGTAAAGTGACCACATGGGATTTGGCTTTTTACAGCCCGTGGGTAATGCTGAAACCGAGACTATTATGTACTCTTTTGTCTAGATGTCTCTGAGATACCAGTCAAAAACCTGCGTTACTAGTTGGAGACACAATGTACCGTGGAGAGCTGTACAAAAAATACACAAAGAAACTGATGATATCTCACTTTGCCTTTCACTTTTTCCTGCTGTGGGCATTATTTACATACTGTAGTCCATTGGTGGGGTCCCTAAAGGACATTATCTCAAGTCATGACAAATACTTTTCTGTCGCTTGAAATGGATAAACACGATTTTTTTAATTGAAAGCAACCCGGTTGCACTCCCAACTTGTCAGATACCAATGCTTGGTCACTGACCCTTGGCGTTAGACACTGATGCAACAAGGCACCCTTAAGCGGTGGCATTTTTTGACACTCTGTAGTATAAACAGGGAAAAAGTCCACATGGGGCAGGTGGGAGTGGAGGTGGTTGGGTCAGACAAACTCCATACTTTCACCTGGCAGCAATAGCAATGTAGCATGCTAGTTTGTGTAGCACACTATGCTAGTGACGATTGTGATCTAATCTTACCTACACCTAAGGAGCTAAACCTAAAGGCAAGAAATTGTACATGTCCTATGAGTTAATTTTTGAAAAGACACATTGCACATAACAAATGTTAATTGACATGCTGTCACTGAACATTCTGAACACTGAAGGAGTACCTAGCACATCGTATTTTGACGTGTAGTGCCACTGACCAAGCATCTGTACTTGGCGAGTTGGGAGTGAGAATGTGTGACATGAATCGACAAATACACTGTGGACCCAGAAACTGTACATACACTTAGACATCTCAGCTTGACTGTATTATATAAAGTGTTTGCATTGTGGTGGTTCATAAAATATGCAACTTTTTTCAACGTAGATGTCCAGTGAACCATCTGAGTTTTTTGATGAAATGTTGCAAGATCCTCTGGAAAGCACTGTGAGTACTCACTGGACTGCCCTGCCCATTGAAATAAGCCAAGCATCTGGTATGAGAAAGCATATAAATATAAATGTTCCCACAGCAGGTTGTGACGACAGGGCCTGATGTCCAAGCACCTACCCAGTGCCAGCGATACCTCCTGAACATCAACCTAAAGCAGGGAAAAAACCTTGTCATCCGAGACAAACGCTCCGGTAGGTCAACATCTTGCTGGTGATCCATAAGACTTTTCACAACCTGTAAGACTAAGTCGCTGTCTCACTTAGATCTTGAGAGGATAACAACTAACATCAAACTGTTCTTTTAAATGTGGGATTTTTTTTGAACACTTGGGTGGATCAGCACAGATCAAGAGATGCCCAATCAGATTTCTTGTACATCTTAAAAGAATGCAGGTCTTTGTGTTTTGGCTTGTGGGTACAGCTAAAGGGTGAGCTCTCTATAAAATACTGCGCACACATACCATGCGCATGCATCTCGTTTATCTATCTGTATTTATGAGCCAATGACAATGTGGAAAGCTGTAAATGGGAAATCTGTTTTTGTGTATAAAGGCATGATGGGCTGTGTTCAGTTAATGCATGTGTTTACTTGTACGGATGACGCGGCTTGTCGAGTGGTGCATGTGCAAAGGGAAAAAAAACACACAGAAAAAGTATGCAGTCAGACCAGTATGACAAAAGATAGACTGGGATAAAGTACTGAGTAATTAAAGAGAACACACGATGTGGACATGAGAGCACAAAACTTATTTAAACAGTTGATTTTAAATGGTATTGGATTCTTTGCGAAATTTATTTGACAATCAAATGTTGAATAGCTCTTCCTCACAGTTGATTGGCTTCGTTGAAACAAAGCCTGTAGCTCATAGCTTTCAAAGAGGAAGAGTTGTTTTTACTTACCCCACAAATCGTAATTGTTTTTAGAAATTACATTTTTCTGGCAAAATGTTTTGTTGATGTTTGATGTAGTGTTAAAGCTATATTATTTGTAAAACATTTTTTATTAATATAATTTACCTAATGCAGTGCTTTTGGATCTGTAATTTGCTTGTCATATCTAGGTATAAAATCAAGCATAAACTTAGAGAGATCATTTAGATTTATCACATTTGAATGACTTTGTTTTCATAAGTGGATGATCTTTTAAGATCTGATTATCCATTGATAATGATACTAATCTGTGAGAGAGGGAAAGACAGAAGACACAAGTGTGTAATACAGATTTCCACACATCTTGTTCTCTCCTTGAGGCCCAGACTCAGTTTGCTTTGGGAAAGCAGTGACACCCGGTGGCCAGAGATGGAACTACAGCATGAGAAAAATGCATGTGTGGTCTCAATAAGTGTGCTATTTACTGACAGTATTTATATGGCAATTTTATGGACTTAAATGATTAATTTTATTCAAAGTAAAAATAATAGTTGAAATTGGCAATTTTAAATTAATAGATACATTTTAAAGTAGAAAATGGTGACATATCTATCCATATATACATTTATCAAAGCTACATCAATCTTATGGATTTGAAAATTTATCCCTTAGGTGATTCTGTACTTTTAACCAATATGATTTGTTGCTGTAGCTCCTGTAGCTTTGGGAAATCACCTCACAGTGAAACGGCGCAAGGACTTCCTTCTTGGAATGATGCTTAGCTGTTTTTTTTTTTTTTCTTGCCTGGTGCCAGAAGACCCTCCGAGCCCAGTGCCCTACTCCCTGCTAGTTGAGACCTTACTTTCCCTGACAAGATGGCACCATGATGATGCAATCCCCACACGCCCCCTGTCTCTCCACTGTTTGCCCAACAATCAACACCGTGCCAAAGGCTCACCAATGGCATACATTGTCATTACATATTCTGAAAGGACCCACACCACCAGCCCCCACTCCTTGGTTTTTGTTCTCCCCTTTTTTCCCATTAATTTCCATCGTCACCGTTCTCAGTCATGCCAGAGCTTTTCTCCTTGCTAGCTGCCACATTCTCCTCCTGTCAAGTTGCCTGGAGGTTTCCCTGTCACAGGCTGGCAGGGTGGAGCTGCTGTGGGTCCTGCCTGCCTTTGCGAGATGTTCATTTGGAGTGGGGAGCTGACAGGCCTGACAGCCCATCCCCACAGGGCCTTTGTCATGTGATTCAAGCCTCCCTGCAGGCTCTCTCAAGCACCCCTTTATTCCCCTATACAAATGAAGGCATGGGACTGGCTTTCATTTTTTGGCCAATCTGCATGCAATTGCAGAAACAAAGAAGTCCCATACCCCCACCCCACTCGCAGACAGACTTTCTTAACAGGCTTGGGAGATTAACACTGGTTGCTTCTAGATTTTGGTTTCTGGTTGCCTCATGCTGGCGAGTGTTTCTACTCTTTCACAATTAAACAGCTACATCCCTCTGTTTTTGCCATGTGTGGGGTGCACCTCCTCCTCACATATTTCAGTCTCTCACACGACCAGCATGGGGGAAGGGTGTGTATGTAATGTGTGTGTGTGGTCATGTGTGTGTTTTAATACACAGTGTACATCTTTAAAGTGACAATATGTTCCACCAAAACTGAACATAGTTTTAATTTGATAGTTACAGTTTAATAGTTTAAATAACTAATTTTCAAGACAAACTGCCATGTAAATCATCAATGTCTATACAGTGTGGTTGTGTGGTAACTTCATACTTACAGTACTTACCTCATGTGTCACGCAAAATAATTTTGCTGATTTGCTCTTTTTTCTGTTTAATTTTAGGGACCAGTGATCCTTACGTGAAGTTCAAACTTGAAGGAAAACAGTTCTATAAAAGCAAAGTGGTTTATAAAAGCCTGAATCCACGGTGGAACGAGTCCTTCTCCCATCCTCTTCGAGACAGACAGCATGACGTGGAAGTTCGGGTAGGCATTGCTTGTTTGAACATAAGTGCATTTTCTTATGATACAGGAAAAGCTTTATGCCAGAACACACAATTTCTGTTTATAATCTTGATGATGTTTGTGATGTTGTTGCAGGTCTACGATAAAAATCGGACTGCTGATGAGTTCATGGGTTCCGGCATGATTTCTCTTAAAAATCTTGATTTGTACAGGTGAGTAATATATTTTAATTCTATACTTAAGTGAATGCATTATCACAGGGATATCCAGTAGTGATCATCAGTTTCAATCTTAATGTCCTTTCTTCACAGAACCTATGAAATGGAGGTGCGTCTTGATGATCCAAAAAGTAAAGAAGATGACATGGGATTTATTGTTGTTGAAGTGTGCTTGATGTTTAGAGATGCCACCGTCAAAAGGCCCCCGGTAAGCGTATTTCTGATATGAGAAGTATTTAATACTCTGTTCCTGTTCTTACCTGAATTGTTTGTACTGACTAATGTATTTTTTCCACAGAGATGGCCACAAAGAAAGAAACAGGTATGGATTTTTACATCATTACATTTACTTTTTAATCTAATTTCCAAATTGTATCCAGAATGCCATTCATATTCCTGAGTTCAACTTTATCTTTTGCATGAGAGTGCTCACGGTTACCCTGATCTGAAGCACTAGGGGGCAGTAGCTCACTGTACTATGGTGCAACAAAGAATGAGGTGTATGCTCAGGACTCAGGCTTTTGTGTGTAACCTTGGTTTCAGCACAGCCTATTTCTTTTGTGGTTTCATAGTGAACCTTTTTTGCAATGCATATTATTTTCAGTGGTATCATTTGCTGTGGAAAAAAAAAAGTATGGTACAATATTGCATTCTGATCAAAACCAAAATAATAATATTGACTGAATACGTTGTCATGAAAGAGCCCTTAGATGAATATTATAGAGCAGTATTTGGTTTTGTAGTAAACAAAGTTCCATCTCCTCTCAAGTGGTTTTCAATATATTGCAGCTGTAATTAGATTCAGAGTGAAATAGGAGGATTGCTGTTTGGGACTCACACTGCAGCGAGTGGGTTTATATTCACACCTATGTAGTCACTACAGCTGCCACTGTTCAGTCTCTTGATGGTCCAGTAGACAATCTCAATTTGAAATTAGATGACAAAGGAATGAAGCCATTTTCATACGCATTGTAGGTTATCCACTACAGATGGTTAAAGATACTCAAAGGGAGACAGAAATGTGTGATGGGACTCTTCACAATGTTCTGCTGCCTAAATCACAGTGCTAATTTAACAATGTAACAATGCCATTTTTTTCCCATTTCATTTTTGACAAACGTACAATATCTTATTGCATTTAACACCTATCCTGGAAGTGCTGAATACCCAGCTCTTGCAGCTCCACTCCCCCTCTTTCAGAACATCGTTTTCTCCCTCTGTGTTACCACCACAGAGACAGGGAATGGCAAGTGCCTGAGTAAAACTCTGCTGTGTGATAGTGTTTCAAACAGGAGGGGGGCGTATGGGAGAAGCGGGAGGGGGGCTCTGCTGTTCGAGGCATGTTGCCAGTGTGGGATGCCTAAGATCGGCAATGCTGATAATTCCCAGGCATAGCGGGCAATAACCCAGATGTTAGGATGTAATATCACAGCTGTGGATGGACAGTGCTGAGGTACCAGCCAAATGGACCTGGGTCTGAGCTCATCGTGCTTGTCCCCATGCTGTCCCACCATATGGAAGCAATCGCACAGCCCTTTTAGGACCAGGAATAGATTCTCTTTAGGGGCCACTTACAGTTAAGTGGAATTGTTTTATTGGCCGCTGAGATAGAAATGTGTCCAAGATAAACACTTGGGATGACTTGGCTGAGGCCTGTTTTATATCGCTCCTCCACTCCCTCTGTTCCTCTTCTTTTGAAGGGGCTGATATTTATAGGGCTGTGCCTGTGGTATTCCATGTTAATTCAGGTCCCTGAGATGTGCTTTGATCCCCTCCGGATTGGGTGGCAATGTGGGTTGTGACCCCGTAGTGAAGAGGAGGGGCCGGAGTGGCAGGGGAGTTGTAGTGGGGCTGTTTGAAGCAGCGTCGCCGGGGCAGTCGAAGGAGCTGGGCAATCAAAGAGGCTAGAGCAGATTACGGTCCTGCTCTTTAATTACAGTCAGCCCTACACAACCTCTCTGCTGTTTGTTTTTACAGCCCTGGCCTATCACCGCATGGCCTCACGGGAACTCTAACATGGAAACATATCAAGGCCTCTCTCTCTCACTCCCTCTGTGACACACGGCAGGAGAAGTGGATTATTTGCCGGGCTTGTCCTTGATTTCCAAAGAGTCCTCGAACGCACAACATCCATGTTAGATTCACTTTGGTGGAAACAATTTGTTATTTCGCTGGTTAAATAAATATTGGATGAATTTACCAACATGCAGCAAACTCTGATGCTGGCCATACATGCTGCATGTATGCATAATTTGCTGATGAGAGAGCTGTGCGGTTTGCATCATTACTCACTGCTGCCTGCTGTCTCTTGTGCAGTATGCCAAGTGTCCTGCCTCCCCACACTCAGTCTGGGAGCCAGTGATGAGTGGGACTGTCACAGCCAGGGACATCTGGCTGCTTGCTGACGTCCCTCTCTTCCTCGCTCTCCAGGAGCCTCCATGGTGTGGCTTACCTGTCAGTAGAGATGTGCTAATGTGCTCCAACAGAGATGTGCTGTATAGTGTGGACCTTTGTCCTACTTTCATGCACTCTGTGAACATGATGAGGTGCCAGGCTGAGGCAGGAGCAGGTAAACAGAGGGGAGAACTCAGAGCTTCAACACACATGGAGCTTAAATCGTAACTGTCTGTGTGTATCTTTGCCCTGCAGCAGAACCAGGCCACGCCATCCCCGCGGTCAGCTGAGACGCAGAAGAATCAGCTGAAGAACCAGATGTGGACTGGGGTGCTTGGTATCACCTTGGTGCAGGGACAGGACCTGCCACAGCATGGCCATGGGGACGTTTACGTCCGCTTTCGCCTTGGTGATCAGAAGTACAGGAGCAAGGTTGGACTTGTTTTTCAAAAGTCTTTCTCTTTTCCCACTTCCCTTACACTCCCTTTTCTCATGCTCCTCTGTCTTTTTAATGTCTGCTCTTTATACTTTAAGTCTTTCTTCCCAGCCCCTATCTCTTACTTCCCCGCTTCTCTCTCTCAGCAGGTGCCTGTCAGTGACTCACCTCCACCTTGGCTCACTGGGCCATGGCAGAGGCAGCTCATTAGACTGGGCAAGCCTGCCACTCACTTCTCCCTGTGCTTCTGGTGCTGGGCTTCATTGCCTTCATTTGCATACCCAGCATGCCCTGTTCATCTACCTGTACTTGTTGGCCTCCCCCCTGATGATTCTACGGTGCACTTGTCTTGTGTTGTCGTGTCATTTCTTTGTAAACCTCTCTGCTTTCCTCTCTGCTTGTTTGTTTGTTGGACAAAGCTGATTCTAATTGGAAGCTGTCAGTGTTTACAATCCCAGAGTGGCTGCTGAGGTGTACACATACAAGCGCACACAAATAGAGACACACACACACACACACACACACACACACACACACACACTCAACACACCTCTCTTTCTCCTCTCCTGCCTTGTTCTGGTTGGACTGAATGAAGACTTAATCCACCTGTCATGCAGGAGCTGCTCAGTCTGATAATGCATTAAACTTGACATTGCTTCAAAGTGTGTGTGTTTCCACTTTACTGTATGAGCTGAATCTGTGTCTTGACTGCCCTCAGAACCTTTGCATTCAGGCCAATCCCCAGTGGAGAGAGCAGTTTGACTTCAATCAGTCTGAAGATAACCAGGAACCTCTGCAGGTGGAGGTGTTCTCAAAGAGAGGGAGGAAGGGTGAGGAATCATGGGGGATGTGAGTATTTCCTGGTGGGTAGTGTTAATTTTGCTCACATCGGCTCCTTCACAGAACTAGTTGGCCTTATGTGTTTCATTGGACCTATTTTCTTTTTGTGTCTCAGGTTTGAGATTGACCTATCGCGACTTCCACTTAATGAGAGGCAGCTCTACACTCATGTACTGGACCCCGGAAAGGGCAGTCTGGTGTTTCTGGTCACCCCGAGACCCTGCTGGGGAGTCTCCATCTCTGACATGGAAACAGCTACCCTGGAAAAGCCTGAAGAGAGAGACACAATAGTGGATAAATTTGTATGTCAAAAGAGAATATTGGTGTAACGTCCCGCTGCCATTTAGTAATGTCAGCTGATTCAGTGAGAAATACAAATATGTCATATGGATTTTATGAAATGCTGGTGGGCACATTTTCAATAATACAGTTCTGTTACACGCCAGGTGTTAAGATTGCAATTTTACGTGGCACATTTATTAACCATGCTCGTAAAAAGGTGTTTTGAATAACATGTTTTGAATAATTTTATTGTTATTCCCCAGAGCTTAAAGAACTCGCACAAGTGTGTGGGGGAGGTTGGTTTCCTTCAGGTCAAAATTGTAAAGGCAAATGATCTTCCCGCCACAGACCTCAATGGTAATCCGTGACAACAATTCACTTCTCTGTTTTCTGTCCTCGTGGTGGCGGCTTTGTCTTTACATTAAATATTAACACATCTTTGTCATTTGCAGGAAAAAGCAACCCTTTATGTGTTGTTGAACTCGGTAACAGCAAACTTCAAACTCACACAATCTACAAGAACCTCAATCCGGAGTGGAACAAAGCCCTTACATTGTAAGTAAGACATCTGGAAAAATAAAAAAACATCTGTCTTATTCTGTGTTGTATATTTTAGTGTGAATAAATGTTTCTGAACTCTTGTGTTTACAGCCCAATTAAAGACATTCATGATGTGATAGAGTTGACTGTCCTGGATGAAAATGGAGACAAAGCCCCAAACTTTATTGGGAAAGTGGCCATTCCATTACTGACGGTAAGTTCCTCTAAGATCAGCAGTTTTATGGTACTACTGAACTCAAACTCAATCACGTTTTTACCTGGTCTTCTTGTCTTGGTCTTAAAAAGGACTCTGGATTTCTTTCAAGACTGCTCAAGACCGCAATTGCCTGTGCAAAAAAGGAGTGTTGAATAAAGATAGTTAAGTTGATCGAAATTCACCTCTGCAATGCCTTTTGATAATTCTATCAAGACATTTCTCATGGTATGCTTATCCATACACACTTATATGTAGAGTATGGCAATAAAAGAGGTGAATGAAGAGGAATGTTCTTTTTGTTGTGGGTATTTTTATGGGAATGAGAATTTTTGATATCCTGCAATTTGGGACCCGCAGTGGTCTGATCTTGGTCTTGGTCTTGACTTAGTCTCAACCCGTGAAAGGTATGATACACTGGTCTTGGTCATGACTCGGTCTCAGTTAAGGTGGTCGTGGCTACAACATTGATGATCAGCACCTACTCCTGTGACATGATTTAGTTTGTTAAGGTGTTACATAAAAAATTCTGGTATTTTTTTTATGCTAAAGGTGCAAAATGGACAGGAGATATCTCTGTTCTTGAAGAAAGAAAACTTGGGAAGTACATCAAAAGGAACCATCACACTGGTGCTGGAGGTTATCTATAACAAAGTAAGGATCAAACTTAATATGTCCAAGCTTGTTAGAAAGGTGATAATGTTCCATATCCTGTGGCATGAAGTCAAAAAGTACTTAAACTGCAGTGCTTCCTTTGTTCTTTCTTTGTCCCAGGTCAGAGCTGGTATCAAAACCTTCCAGCCGAAGGAGGCAAAATTAATGGAGGAAAACCAGAAGTTCTCCAAAAAGGTTATCACCATTGATGTTTTTTAGCAGAATTTAGCAGATGGAAGAAAAAGGCTTGCAAGTATGCTCCCTTCACATCCCAATAATAAAGTGGCCACAACAAAGCTACACACGGTCGCAGTTTGGATCGGACATAGTCAACCTAATTTGTTTAATTGGCTTTAAAAGTCTAACTTCACTAGTGGCAAATAAGGCAAAGTGAAGCTGATTGAACCTCATTGCAAAGTCATAAACATTATGTCTGGTATCAAATGATACTAACCGGTGTTTTGTTCCAATTATTTCCCATTAGGTTCTTGCCCGGAATATATATCGGGTTCGAAAAATCAGCACAGCAGTTCTGTACACGTTACAGTACATTAAAAGCTGTTTTCAATGGGAGAGCACGCAACGGAGTCTAATAGCCTTTCTGGTAAGTCATTGCCTCACGTTAATGAACTCTCTTTAAGCCTTGGGGCGAACAAGTTTTGTCCCATTTCACTGCAGCCCAGTTTTAACTCTTTCATTTTATGTGAATTAGATGTTGGGGAGAATCTTTGGTTTAGTCGTTTTCTCTCTCGGCTAGTCTTTTTCCCATGAAAAACAATGGCTGCCTTCTGTTTTTATCCCATGCGTATGTGATGGATGTGCTTTATCCCTTAAATCAAACCCCACTTGGCTTTCCTTCAGTTCTGATGACATTAGAGTGTATTTGAAGGGGTGGGGTTTGGGCGTTTGTACATCTGACTTCTTAGCAAAGCCTCCTAGCCCCGGGGACGGTGTAAGGAGGATCACAGTCTCAGCTTCCTTGGGTGGAGGAGTGACAGTCTGCCTCCGAGATTTGAACCTTGTTTAAATGTCTCTGTTTAGCTGTTTTTAATGAGGGTATGTGATCTAAGGTCCTAAGCTTAAATAATCTTAAATCACCCTGTGAATCCCCCTCAGTACAGCACATGTAATGTCATGATTAAGAGTGTACACTTGCCATGAAAGCCCTGCCAGCACCGTGTCAGGGTGAGGAAGCGGTCACAGACAGGGTGTGTGAAGAACTCTCCTTTCACCGCCTTTCTTCTGTCTGCTCTGTCTCAGAATGACATGCAATTCATACCTGGTGTATTCTGTAAGCCCTTCTCACTGATCCTGAGGTGCAAATCCCCCCAGGCAATGGCCAGGCTCAATGTATCACAGCCTTTAGAACAGCAAGGCACACAGACAGGCAGGCGGACACACAGGCAGGAAGACAGAGAACAATGCGGGCGATTGTATAAGGATAGAGTGGGAGGCAGGCTACTATCTGGGAAAGAAAGTTGGAGCACAGAAAGAGGAAGACAGTTTGGTAAGAGTGCGGTCTTACGCAGGCAGATAGCGAGAGACTCGGAGGCAGGGATATGGGCAGGAGTGCAGGAGGATAGGCAGGCTGACAGGTGACAGGTCAGCGGGATGGGGCCATCTTCTTCCACCTATAATTAGATCCTCCGCAGGCGATGGGAGTGTGTGGTGGCACACTCTAATCTTTCATTTCCACTTCTACTCCACCTGCTGTTTAGGAGTGCAGCACACAAATAGAGATCTTAGAATGAAGGGGGAAAAAAAAACCTCACACGCTCACTATTTTCATCAGGACCATCATTGTTACTGTAGTATAGTGCTTCCCTGTCTTATTTTTGTCAGCTGTGTGTCATCTTGCTCCCTGTCAGCGAGGATGGTAATTTCTTGTCTCGCCTTGTCCTTTTATTTGAAACAATTGCTCTGTTTTCAGATACTAACACCGGCACACTGGTTGATATTTTTAAAAGCAGACTGCAACAGAATAGTCGGAGTTCGCCTTTGTCTGCGATGAGGTGCGCTTCAAATAGTCTAAGTGTCGAAGGTGCGCGGCGAGAATTGCCCAAACAGAGTGAATCTGCCACTGTGTATTCATCACCCACTCATCAGCCGACTGAGAGTTCAGCGAGTGAAAAGTTCTTGTTTTCAGTGGGTTATTATATTCTCAACAAGTAACGAGCGCAGTGAAACATGCAAATCACATGTAAATATTGCGTGTAATTGATAGTAACCGCAAAAACTCTGAACTTGAGTCAGCGAGGGCAACAACAGGGTCTTGACTGACTGTCATTACAAGCCTAGTGCCACGCCGCCATCCACACTAGTGCCCCTGCCCACTCCAAGGGTAGCCACTGTACAGCCACTCCTCCTCCTCCTCCAAGTCATCATTTGCAATTAAGTTAGTGTTTGGAGCTGTCTAAAGCAGCATGCCACCATGTGCCTTAATGAAAGCAGCTCCCACTCCTATCTTTATATCTTTAGGCAGTGGTAATAAGGTAACTGATTCAGACATTGACAGATGGCCTCTGCTTGCCTCTCAGATGTGCATAATTATACCACTAGTGTCTGCTCTTTTCCACAGTGGCAGGCAGCGCAGGGCTTCTCAGGGTATGCCGGTAGGAAACGCTGCAGTGGTGGGTCTAGCTTTAATATACATTACAATACATTATTTATCAAGCAGGCAGACCGGTCCTACCCTTTTACACCATATACATCCTGTAATGCATTACCGCTGCTGTGGTTTCTACTGGGACTGCGGGATGCTCGCGTAGTGCTTTACCAGGAATACTTAGCCATTATATCACTCAGTCCCACAGGCCAATTTTCTGACCTCCACACAGCATGCAGTCTACATTTGTATCCTGTTTATGTAGATTCGTGTATGCATTATGAAGCGGTTGTTGGTGTGTGGTGCGTAAGGTATTCAAATTTTGTATGAGGGATCGCTGCTCTGGTTCACGTTAACTATGTGAATGGGAGTGTGGAAAAAAAAAGATTTATTTTTTTTTTGCAGAGAAGTCTTCTTTGTTCATAACTTTTCTCTCATGAGTGGCAATCAGAAAGCTTCACACCCAGGGACATATACATTTAGCATTTACAGATTGATGGTTTACTTGGTCCTGTGCTGCAGCTGAGTGTTATTGTGTGAGGAGTGGGAATACTTGCGGTATTGTCACTGTTTGCGAGTGCAGGAGGTTACTTGTTTTGATTGTGCAATCTCATCAGCAGAGTCCACACCGTTTGAAGTCGCCTTCGATTTTCCCACCAATGTGTAGCAGTTTTAAAATAGAATCTCTCTAATTAGGTAATGTAACAAAAAAAATGCAAGAAAATGAAAAAAAAAAAAAAAATCTCCCTCACGCATTTAAACAAAGTTCTGGCAAATCCTCATAAACATTTTCATCAGTGAGCGGAAATACAAACAAGAAATTTTGATTTCTTTCCCCCCTCTTCTTGTTTATGCTACAGTAATGAGCCTAGGATCTGCGCTTTTCAAGAGTTTGACAACAGCATGTTCTTTTCTCTGAGAGAGAGGAAATGTGACAGCTAAAATCTTCATAAAATAACGGCCTTTAGATGTGCTTTTCACTAAGACTGAGCGAGATGAATGTGCTATACATCAGCAGTGACTGCAGAGGGGTCACCCAGAGTTCTTTGCTGCACGCAAGCATAGGACCTGTAGATGGAGCTACAGCACTGCTGGAAACACGAACGGAGGCGCTAAGGAGATCAGTTACTTTTCCCAACAGGAGCCATTCGTGGGAACAACTTGGAGTGAAATCCTCCATTCTGTGCATTACACCAAGAGACACAAGTTTCTTCCACACAAAAAAAGGAGAGGAAAAAAAAAAGCTAAATGAGTATGTATTAGCCAGCCAAATTAATCTGTTTCAGAAGTCTAAAGTTGAGAACAATTTTGATTTAGATGAAATGGATGAAAGTTAAAAAAAAAAAAAAGAAAAAAGAAAAAGGATCATTTACACTTGAAAGCTGATTTTGAGCTTTGCTGTCATTAGACCGCTTTAAGTATTTAAGTAGAATTAATATTTTAACATATGAGGTACCTCATCTGTCAGGAGTTAGACTAGAAAGAAACCTGTATACCTTATGTGAGTATTTGAACCGTTTTCTTTTTGTCACTGCCAGGTAGCAACCGCTTTAGACATCATTTGACAGCCTGTGAAATGCTGATTGCCTCACATCACACACTGTAAAGATGGCATTTGATGAATGTTTGATGCGATGCAGCTGTAAACACACTTGGCAGCTGCAACGGGCACTTTTTTGGGGGGCTGATAGAATCATCGTCTCCCTAGATGAGGGCAGGGCAGGGTCAGATCTGGCTCCAGAGGTCTCGGGAGACCACCTGTGTAGAGCCGCGGCAGTCGGGGCCAATAACCAGAACACCAGCCCGCCTGAGATCAAAGCCATAATCAGAGTTGTCATAATTGTTCTTGTTAACACTGTCCCTGAAAATGAGATGCTTTGTGAGTCTTGGATCTGCCTATTTGTGGTTTACTGCATTGCAGTTGTGGCCGAGCTTATGTGAGAACAGCGAGACGACTGTGCACGCCTGTGAATTGTCTCCTTGTTTCTGCTCTGCATCTGTTTTCTCTCTGTTTAAAAAAGTTGGAGGCCTAAGAGGAGTGGGTTTCTTCAGTCTCATGGGGGTTACACTCTCCATCTCCCTGGCTGTGGGAGTTCTCATAGACTGTGTAGTGGGAATGTATCTAGCAGGGGAAAAAATGATGACAGTGATGGCGATGTGTATATTCATGGTTTTGAGTCTGAGATCTATTAATTATTAAATGATAGGCTATGACTACTTGCAAACTGCTCAGCAGTGCCTCCTGATTTAACACAGTATTATTATTATTTAGCTTCCCTGAATGGCTATGTGTCAGTTGACAGCTCTGGAGGTTGGCTGAATGCAGTGTGTAACCTTGAAACATGTCCCCCTATTAGTGGGATTAATAAGCTTTCTCTGCTAATATTCACTTCATTAGAGCTGTGAAATTGTTCCTATTGTTATATGTTTTAGGACACGAATTTCAGTTTTGAGAACACATTTGATTCAATTTAAATTGGCCAAATTCCTTATTATCATTTAGCACTTTAAACTGCACGAAGCAGCTTTTAAGTACAAACAACTCCTCAGATTTATAACTGACCACACTGAATAAGCATGTGGAGGTTTTATCTGCGCATCTGTTGTCCTTAGTTGTTTTATGTTATGTTTTCATGCGTGCTTTGTGTTTAACCCCATTGTGTGTGCCATATCATAATGACTGCCTTTAACATACTTGCCACCTTCCTAGTCACAGAGGACACTTCTCCCCAGGCAGCTGAGGCGGCGACCTGTCCGCCCCTGTGTGTGGCTGTTCCGGGGCCGGTCTTGGCCCCGGCGCGTTAACGTGCGTGTGAGCTGAGCTGACAGGGAGAGAGAGTCCATGCCACTCCCTCCCCACCTCCTCAGGGGAAAAGGCTCGCATGGCAGATCTGTCACCCAGGAGGTCGCTCAGTGTTAACGCTCCCGACACGGATTAAACACTAGTGGCCAGTGCCGGAGTGCAGGGTCAGTGTAGCCACCACTGACAGGCACCACGGGGCCCCCGCTGACTGCCCCGCTCCAGCCTTGCACTGGCGCTACTCTGGCCTGGGCATGTGTCAGACAGGCAGGGAGACAACGGCCAGAGCTGGCCCTGTGAGCAAATGCTAATGCTTTGCCTCGCACGGCTGCTCTTCCTCAGTGCTTTGATAAAGAGCTGCTATCACTACTGCACTGTGCTGTGCATGCATCTAAATAAGCTGTGGTATTTGTTTATCACTGGCTTACCTTTTGTTCACATATTTTAAAAAAAATAATGAACACCAATGGGACTTTGTAACATAGTTTTTATGATTTATTTTTAGTTTTGAATTTCCCCAAATAATAGAATTGCTACTAAATGTGTCCTTTTGTTGCTTTCTTTTCATTCAGCCATCATTAGGCAAAATAACAGTACTAAATAATTAATTGTGAACAAAGTGGAAAACTAACCCCTTAACTTAAGTAAGTTAGATGCAGTAAATATAAATTTTACTATGTATCACACTGTATTTGATTTAAAATTGAACTGTGAATTGCATCACACCCAGTAACTGTTAGAACAGATTTCATCCCGCTGAAGAGGGACATGAGATTCCCCATTTTATTGCTCTCACTCATATGCAGCCTCTCTCTTTCTCCCCCTCTTTCTCTGTCTCTCTCTCCCTCTCCCCAGTCGATAAGACTTGAGCTGAGCGTATGTGAAATATTTATTCAGCGTTAGCTCAGAGCACCATGGCTGCCCACACACTCTACCTGCCCTGAAGAGAAATCTTATCTGTGCTTCCTCTGCCTCCGACACCCCCTGAAAGCCTGTCCCCACACTGGCCCAAGCTCAACACAAATTACATGTCTCATTGCTCTGCGTTTACAGCTACTTTAAAGCCTGCCGTTGCTGTCCCCAACATAAGCCCTCAGCCAGACTCTGTTTCAGCCAGGCTGGGAAAAAAAAAAAGACCTGCGTGAGCTGAGCTGCTACTTGTGCCTTTGATTCATTATTAATCTCTTTTTTTGTGCGTGTATTTTAATTGAGGAAGTAATGCAGATTAATTTTACTGCCCTTGATTTCACCCAGAAAAAGACCATCGCGATCTGAGTGAAATTGTGTCAAGGTTTTGAAGAGGCTCCTGTTTGTCTTTTTAAATTATAATCATTTAAATTTATTTTCTTGATTTTTCTATATCTCATATTTGCACATAGTCAAGTGCACAGATTTTGGCCTTTTTCTGCCCGCTACACACTCAACAAATCACGCATACACACACTGAGACAACCATACGTGTACATACACAAACCCTGCAGCCTGTAGTCAGTCTTGTTAAACTCTTTCAGTATATGTTCACGTAATCTGGCATCCGTCCACAGCCCCCATGACTGACCCTCATAATGCTGGCTGGCGCTCTCCTCGCTTTGTTTAGCTTTCCAAGTGGAGTGCAACTGAAGAGAGTAGTGAAGATACAGCCAAGATTAAATCTTCTGTGGTTTTGGATGGTACATACTCTTAAAAATAAGGGTATTTTTGAAATGCAGCATGTTAAACAAATAGTTGTTTTTAGTTTGCTGTCTTTTTTTTCACAGCAACATTAGAGGTATGCCATGGTCCCATGTGCTGTGACATTACACTAATTCAGCTCATCAACAGTATTATGTGTGTTATACTGATGTGACGCCTATTATTTATAGCCCGTTATCTGCTGTAGTGTATAAGGAAAGCATTTGGCAGCCTTGCAGTCTGGTGGTATGGCTGCCAGTCAGTAGTTTGGGTTGTTAGACTGGGCAACCCCCTCCTCTGTTAATCAATTTACAGGATGGTAGAAACTCTTATAGAGGGTGTCTTTGTCCCTTTGTTCCTGCTACGATCCCTTCTCCCTCTCCTGGGAGAGTGTGGGTGGTGGGAGCTGCCATGCTTGCTCAGCTTTAAGTTATTTTATTCACACTTTTAATCGCTGAGTGCTTTATTATTAGGTACTGGATTCTGCTGGCCAGGGGATCTGCATGAGAAGGCGCAGAATGCATTTAGTGGAATCATATTAATGGCACTATAAAACAAATCTGTCAGGCTGTTCTTAACCCTGCTGGCAGAATTGCTCTGCCCAGGGTTGCCCCCTTCTCCAAGCGCTTACAGGTGGCTAAGGAGAGTGCATCTCCATCATCTACTCCACCGTGTGCTAATAGTTTTATTAATTCATTCTTTTTTTTTTCCTCCCTAGGCACCCTGTGCATAATCATACAGACATTTTTCAGCTAAATGGTGTTTGTCAAGGGAGGTTTCCTACATTAGAGACACTCCTCCCAGACATACATACTAACACTTGTTCAATTACAAGTCGTTTGTTATCCAATTCTGCTGTGTGTAAACCTAAATGCTCAGGTATATCATTAATTGTTACCTCCCTTGCTTTTGTTTGCTGCTTTATGGCCTTTTTGGTGAAATAAATGACTGTTTTACTGCCCCATGCAACATATTAGCATTGTCGCGTGTAAAAAGTTCAAGGTTTTACTTGTCACGCGTAATTTGTTGACGGATGAAAAAATACGCAGCCAGGCCCTTAAGACTGAAACGGAGCCTCTTTGATGGCAATTAAAACAAGGATTATTTTTTATACAAATTTACACTCACGCCTGAAAGGTTGCACTTTGTCCAACATGTCCTTTAATCACTCAGCTGCTTGCTAATAAAACATAAACCACTTAGTGGGGAATTAGTTCTGTCTCCATTTCACAGAAACTCTGGAGAATATGGGGAGACAAGGGGAAGGTTTAGTCCTGCCTCTGCTCATTACTGCGGGATGTCTGACGGCGAAGTCTTAGTCTGTGCACCTGAGTGAAGGAATCTGAGAGGTTTTCCCAGATGTTTCTCTCCATCGTTTTTATTAGTGTTAAAAAAGCATGTAAATCCTGAACACATGGGCTGACATACCATGAGGGAGGAATTGAGAAGATATTTCTGACAGTTTTGGTTTATACCCTCATTTAAGCACTCAGTTTAGACACAAGGCATTGTATTTCTGTAGGCTTTTATCTTGTCCACTGAGCCAGAACGCGGTGAGCAGAAATTTGCATTAGTGGGCGATTATGAATACCTGTGACAGATTCTCTCTGCCGGCTCCCTGGGCGGAAATGAATTGGCTCCCTCTGTTGACTTGCACAGGAAGACAGAGACCAAGCAATTAGACTTTAGTGGTTAATGTAGCAGCTTTTGCAGGGAGGGCAAGGAGGTTCAACATTCCTGCTGGGCTCATGTCAGTTTCCAGGCACATTTTCCCCCCTTTTCTTTTTCCTTTTTTATGAGAATACTGGGAATATGACAAGCTACCTGTCCACCAGCCAGCTGAATTCCTCTGGGGTGAGGGGAGCGTCGCTTTAGAATTGCCTCCCGGGAACTGAGGTGACAACACATGACGTAGGTTATTCATAACAGAGAGGAGATGTACTGCAGCTACCTCTGCACATCATGCATATTCATTGTTTACCTTTTTTTTTTTATTCCCCATCAGCTCTAGTTTGTTGCTGTATACGTAATTCAAATGAGCTCTTATAAAAAAATAAATAACTCTAACATATTGTTCATTTCTTTATACCTTGGTCATCCCGCTGTGTTTCTCCATAACGCTTCAGCTCACCCACTATCTCCCAGGTTGTATCGAGGGATAATAAGTGGTACAGTGGTGAAGCCTAGGGCAGTTGGGCCACAGTGTTGTCTGCATTACTCATGGTTCACGTTTCCCTGGTGGCCATTTGAACCTAGGCCTGGTGTGGCAGTAGGTAGACTGGCCCCCAGAGCAACGTACACGGACTCTGTGTGGCTGCTATGACAGGAGCAGTCTGCTGTTTACAGGCCTGCTATCAAGGCCCGAAGGCCTCAGTGCTTCACATCCTGTCTCGGGCTTAACTCGAACATATTGTTCGTAGTCGACGCAGCCTCCAGCTCTTTGAGCCTAGACTGCACAGTGCTAGCAACGTGTGGGTTCAGCTCAGCAGTTGTGAATGTTTTGAAATAAACTTTCCAGAAAGAAAAAACTTGTTAAGAAAGTACGATAAATGTAACCGTTGGAAAAGATGCATTAATTATAGAAAACATATATAAAGAATGAGAAAAAAATTTCATTGTGAAAGACGTGTGTGGTAAATAAAGTGGACCATATGTTAGACGTATTGGCACATAATCACACTATAATAGATTTTAAGATTGTACTTGCTGTGGGGGACATTTTTATTTCATCCCTGTCAACCGGCTGGTGTGATCCTCCTCACACATTCCTGATAATTTCAGTTGGAGACAGACTCATTAGGCTGTCACTAAATGGGTTTAAATGCAGCCGTCCAATTAGTGCTCTGCTGTGAAATGCAGTGGGTGTTGTGCAACGTGCTTAGCACCACTCCTTTACAGAATTATGAGGGATTACTCATTCAGTGTGATCCATCTTATTTCTACCAGGGGTCTTGGCTTTTCTCAGTATCATCGCCACGGAGGGGGTAAATGTTGCAAATGCTTCTCCAGTTGCCATATGCGCCTCGTCAGAGAGCCTCACTGCCTCTGAATCTAAGAGGATTTGATGTGCTAGTTAAAAGACAGCATACCATGCCTATCCATGTCATACTTTCTGTTCTGCAGTAAGGCACTCTGCCAGCGCAGTGTTATTGGTGTATATAAATAGGATTTCAAGATATTAAAAGTTGTCCCTGAATGTCTGTTACTTTCAAACCACTAAGAGTAAAATCTGTTGCCATCGGCTGTAAATCTCAGCGGCTTTACAGTCAGTAGTGCTTTTCATGAGATTTAGGACGTGGTTAAATCCATTATATATTTTGTTTTGGGAACAGGCTTGCTGAGATTTGAAAGCTTGGTCCTTGCTATAGTGTGATGGGCTTTGCGTTATACTGTCATGTCCTGTCTTCTCAGATCTTCCTTGTGACGGTGTGGCACTGGGAGCTCTTCATGCTTCCCCTCTTCCTGCTTCTGATCATTGGCTGGCACTACTTCCAGCTCTCTGCAGGGAAGGCCAACTCCAACCAGGACCTGGTGAGTGACAAGGACTCCGAACTCTTCAGTATTCATCCAAACGTGTAGACGCATGCTGTTACAGTGCAAATTCAATAAATGTTGACCCAACTGTGGGCACACCCTGATGGAACGGAGTCCTTTTGGCACACAAATTGCATTTTCACATGGATGTCAATTAACAACTTTTACACTTGCATGTACATTGTATAATACAGGAGCGTGTCTATTAAATGCACCTCACAGTACAGCCAGTTGTATCGGCCATGTGTTTTATAGCTGGTTAAACTAGTTTCTACATTTTCTCCAGGGGCCCAATAAAACACCAAGCAATAAGGAGCCCCTAGAATTAAATGACTGTAAATGTATGTATAGCCTATAGTCTGTTGATTTAGTCTCATCACATCTGTAAAATGCACGAGTACAGTTCCCTCCACAACATACCACTATCTCCTCTCTCTATCTGCTGTTATGGAAATTATGTTTGCCCTAGACATGTCTGTGAAGGTTAATGCTGTTCACACTTCTGACTGCCCCCCAATTTCACTATGTTGTAAGCCTTCTCACCGGCCAGCCAGGGGCCTGGCCCGCTCACACACCCTCCCCAAAGCAACATCCCCGGCCCGGTGATTGTGTTTATGGCTGCTGGCAAAGATGCCGTCCCTGGGCAATGTTAAAGCCCAGGCTCACCCTCATATCCAGTGTGGAGACACTGCCACCCCTCTGTGACCCTCTGGCCGGCAATGACACAGCTCTGTTCCCAGGCAATGTCACAGTGTGCACCACATTGGGGTCAGGGATGACTTGATATAAAGTGATCTAGGCAACAGCATCCAAATTAAATGTGTTTTTTTTTCTTCTCCTCTTTCTGTTTTTCTGTGTGCTTATGTTGTGGAGAAATGAGATTGCTTTGGTGTGACAGTGCTCTTGTGAGGAAGGCCCTCTTTCACCTCTCCTTTTGTGTGAGGTCACCCCTGTGATGCAGTCTCTATGGAAACAAGCCTCTCCCAATAGGGGTGAATGTACTCAAAGAAAATTTCATTACTAGGTGTTTGTTAAAAATGCTCCAGTGCCCACATGTCCCGTTCGTTTGAAATCACCCTCTACCCTTTATTTTCTCTTAGGTGAACATGAGCATGGGTGACGACGAAGAGGAAGACGAGAAGGTATTTTATCTTGTCTCTTTCTAACATTTTAAGGGCTAATATGTTTTGGTGGAATGTTATCGCGTCTCAGATTTCAGCACAAATATAAATATGTCTTTGAAGGTTTACCATGGACACTGAATGTTTTAAATATCACAGTGACATTACTCAATGGCTTTATGTAAAAATAATTTTTGAACTTATGATATGTGTGACCCCTTCTGATATTTCTATCTGAATCACCAAGGTTAAATCAAACACATAACAACGTCTGCATCGCCTGTGCTGGGCACAGATTCCCGGTTCAGCAAGTAGCTGATATTCTTATACAGATGAGCACTTGCTTCTTAGAAAATAAAAAATATTTTACCGAAGAGCCACACAGGTTCCAGTCTGTATTTTAATATGGTCAAAATCACAGTTACTTCTCAGAGGCTCTTTTCTGACTAAGAATAGAAATATTTTCATGCATCCCAAATGAGGGCAACATCTATGAAACAGTTGTAGCATGTAGCTCTTTATTCTGCTCCTCTGGGTATTCAGTGTCACTCTACAAATGCACTCCACTGAGACACTGCAGCCCTTTGAAAATCTATAAATCAAATTTAAACAGCACTGTCAATTAGATTCTGCACAGCTGTTAAGTATAAAATTTTTGTATCATCATTTTCTAAATAGGAAAGTTGTGTTGAGAGTGACCTTTTACCACCAGAACAAATGAACAAAGTACAATAACACAGCATCAAACTTATACTTCGCCCCAAAGGTTATCAGTCGTTCTCACTCGCTCGTTTGTGAGAAATCATACATGATAATGTATTAATGCATCTCTCCAGTGTCTCTTGAAAAACAAAACAACAGGAAATCTTTAAGTAGCCTGAAATTATACTTCCCCACAGCACATAATATTCAATTACACTCATCCCACTGTTTCCTGTAAAGAAGGAAGAGTTAACAGGGATGTGTATTATTGCTTTATGGCAATGAAGTGTGGAGCTAACGCAGACCCTCCAAGCGATGACCCTTGTGCTTCGTGTCTAGGCCCAGGATTCATATCCATAATGCACTCAATATATTCTGTTGTGATGACCTGGGGCTATGAAAAAAGCCAGCTTCTTTTAAAAAACACAGGCACATCCACCAAATCCTGTCTGAAAGGATGGGCTAATTCACAGATGAAACTCGCATGATATGTCTGCACACACGAAAGCGGGGAGCCGCACTTGCTATCATCGCTAGGAACAGGCAAACTGGTGCTTAAACAAACAGCAGTGACACAGAAAATTCAGTGTTTTTATGAATATTGAATCAGGCAGGATTACCTCTGTGCACTGAATTAAATATCATTGCTCTGTATAACTATTATTACACATGTATTTACCTTGAAAACTCAATATTTAATATAGGAATGTTTACTCTTTCAGTTTAAAAAATGGCAGTGTCTTTAGAAAGGTTTAAGATTCTCTCAGTGCGTAGCATGTGTTTCCGAACTCTTAAGCTTTCTGAAAGGTTTTCCATGAGCCTCCCTAAGCCCTTTCACACTCAGAGGAAATGAAATATCTCCTTTCATTTACTAATTAAGCAGTCACCCATGTTTGTTTTAAGCTGTCAGCTTTAATTTAAAGTGGCTTTTTTGAAAGTCTTGTTATGGTCTTGCTGTCACTTGGATGTGATATCATGCAGTTAGATCAAGCAGTGTAGCTTTACACCTCCTATCAAAGTCTTCTTTAGAAATATTTGGGGTTAAAGAGTGATCAGTGTTAAATTTGATGACTTCAAAGCCTTTGCTTTCTCTCCCCCTAGTCTTTCCTCTAACATGTGAATAAAGGCTTTTCCCTCTGAGAAGGTTATGATTACCACTCAAATATGTTTTTATCCCCCTTTTTTCCCCCTTGAGGAAGGAAATATTTAAACCTCAGACAGAGCAGCGAGAATGTGAAGGCATGACGTTAAAGAGAGACGAAAGGCAAGGCAGTGTTACAGCGGGATAATACAGAACAGATTCTCTGCCTGTGAACAAATCTGTCCTCGGGGAAAGAGACAGCTTACAAATTATGTGTGGGCAAAGTGACTTCCCTTTGGCCTTAGGTATCAATTGTGCAGATAGACAATATTTAATCATAACATAAAGAAACAGAGAGGCAAAACAAGTCCATAGATCTCCAATAGAAATGAAAAGGGAAGATGAAACAGCCCTTTCATTGCCCCCTGGCTGGCAGTGCTGGTCTGAGGTTGACTTGCTCCCAGAGCCTTGCCCAGGGGAGTTTGAGGGGGAGGAGGGTGAGGAGGTGGTTGTGGGGGTGCTAGACTGGGCTGGGGGGTTACTCCATCTCTCACCCGATAGTCCACAGTCACCGCTGGGTCTCCTTGAGCACACCAGTCAGACAGACTGCCCATGTCGTGATGTGTGGCGTGCATTACAAGAGCCGCCGCACATACACCCACCAACACATTAAAGCTTTTTTTGTGTGTTTTTATCCCAGCAAATTGTTTGTTAGCTTATTTTAGCTCCATGTGAGGTAATTTGACTAGAACACAGGTGTTTTTCATTTTTGATGCACTTCTTATCTTTGTCAAAAAAAAAAAAAAAAAAAAAAGTCACTCGAAAAAAAATATTCAGTCAGAGAATTCAAATTTGGCACCGTTTATTCTAATTAGGATGATGCTAAATGAGCTTTTTCCAGCCTTTGATAACACCCCACATGTCTGTGAGAGTATGTTTACCTTTGTGCAGGAGATCAAATTGGTTCTCCATTACCGCACCTTAAAAGGAAGCTTTTACAATTTTATCTGAAATGAGAATATGATTTCACACAGGTTTTCTAATCAGTAGACATTTAGGATTCATTTAGTCCATCCCCAGTTTACCCATCCTTTTCCATTTCAGAAGGAGATCTTTTATTTATTTTTGTTTTCCCTGCACTCGTGCACATGCTGAAAAAGAGAAATGAACAAAGATAGAGAATATCATCAAATGATTAATGTAGGAAGGACTTCAGTTTTGGTCGCTAAGGAGATGGAGGATTTCAAGAATCTTAAAGCACATGAATAATGATAATCATGAGAGCTCTGCCTCTCGATGCATACTTCAGAGTACATCTATTTGTCTGTTTTTCCTTTTAGAAATGAAAGCCAATATGGTTTCTCTCTTTTTCTGCTGGAGCTGTATTTCTGGCTAAATTTACCTTGCATGTGTAGCCAGTGCAGTAAAACAGTGCTTCCTATCTTTTATTAGATTTGAATTCTAAATCATGTAATTGGGCCGTTTAAACAAGCTTAAATGGAAATATGAAAAGGAATGTGAGCCCTGCTGATGAGGCTCCATATCGAGTGAGCGTGGCTCTCTGTGTCCATCAGGAGCTCACCAACACGGGTTGTAATGGCTTTTAGCGGAATCTAACAGTGTTCCCGCTTTCAAAATAAACTTGGATAAAGAGCTCAATTAACACCTGATGTAGAGGAAAGGACACGCGTGAAGGTTTGCTCAGAGCCCCTCCCCCCCTCCTCGCCACCACAGTGGAGTGGAGTAAGATGATGCAGAACCACAGATAGTCCTCTCTCCCCATGATGAGACCATGAGATGTTAATCTCACAGAAAGCATATTTGTGATAGTTTTTCCTTTTTTGGACAGTGCTGAGCCTCCAGTGTCTGTCCAGATCCGAGCCCGGTGGGGGAGGCTCTGCTAGTGTGGGAATTGCTCTCTTCCTGCGCCTTGCGTGGAGAAGAGTGGGCCTGACAGTGGGGAGTCTCTATGTGCTGGCAGACAGTGTGTTCCCAGGGGCTGCCTCATGAAGCTCTGATAAAGGCATTCTGTCTGGACCCTGTCAATGCTCACAGGCTGCGGCTTCGGCTGACTTGTAACATAAACATATAGACATCCCCAAGCCTCCTGCTAGGGTCCATCAGAGCGCCCTCCCCCAACACTCTCATTCCCCTTCTCCCTCTCACTCTTCCTCTCCCGCCCTCTGTCATCATTCCTGTCATTATTTCCTCCTTTTGATGTGAGGCTTCTCAGCCCTCTTTAGCTTGTGTTACTTGTGTTATCTCTAGTCACTCCTCTGCCTTTGGAAGGCTTCACACTCGTTATTTCCAGCCTTGATGTGATCACATTTATTTCTTTTTGAGACCCTCCAACCCCCTCGCATGTTGACTTATTGCTTTGCCAGACTCAGTCGTTATTATATCAGCGCATTAAAAGCAAATAATACTTAGTTGTGACAAGAATCATGCGAGCAAAAGAGAGAGCACATCCAACTGGTGTTCTAAGCGGGGTGAAGTGTTTTTCTCATGCCGGGAAAGTGTGAGGATGGGTTAGAAAGCCTGACAGATTTGTAAAAACATGTTCAAACTTGTCCTGTGCAGGTTGCTGGAAAGGAATCTTTCCTAAGTTGTGAGGCCCCTGCTCCTCTCGTCTAGGTCGTCTATTCTGCCTGATTGCGGATGGCCATTTTGTGTACTTTTCATCTACCAGAGAGTCTTGATTGTGCTGCACTTGTGCAACAGCTCTATTGTGTGTGGCGGACAAAAGCTGAAATCTCTCAGCCATCCACATAACAGCTTCTGAGCACTGAGTCTGTCTCATCTTCAAAAGCATAGTCTGAAGATGTACAGTGTTTGCTCATTATGGGCCATTCAATAGATAAATCACACATAATGGCACAGCAGAGATAAACTGCTCTTTGTCTACCCTGCCCAACAATTGACATACAGTGTACCTCATCAGTGTCTGTGCATTTTTTTTAGGAATCTGGAAAAAAGGGTTTGATGGATAAGATACATATGGTGCAGGAAGTGTTGCTGGTTGTCCAGAACGTTTTGGAGGAAATCGCAAACATCGGGGAGCGAATCAGGAAGTAAACATTTTTATTTTTATCCTACAAAGTATTTTTAATTTTTAATTAATATTGGTGTTTTTTTCATAGAACTTTACGTTAGTCTGATGTAGGGCTGGGTAACGTATCAATATTTTCTCAGGATAGTGATATTAAACTACACATCGCTTTAGATCTTGGATATTATGATAGCACTGTTGCCTTTTCATGTTTTTAAAGGCTGCATTACAGTAATGTGCTGATATTTTCTTAACTTGCTAGATTGTTCTAGCTGTTCTGTTATTTGCCTTTACCTGCTTAAGTCATTATATCCACACTACTGATGATTATATATCAAAAATATAATTGAAATGTTGCCTTTTCATGATTTTAAAGGCTAGATTACAGTAAAGTATTGTAATTTTCTTAACTTGCCAGACTGTTCTAGCTGTTCTGTTATTTGCCTTTATCAAAATCTCATTGTGTAAATGTTTTTTGAAAGCACTAATAGTCACCCCCGCAATACTGTCACAATATCAGTATTGTGATATTTGATTTTCTCCATATCACCCAGCTCTAATCTGACATCCTTTTCTAGCATAGTCAACTGGTCCGTCCCGTTCCTGTCGTGCCTGGCCTGCCTGGTGCTGTTTGTGGCAACAACGCTGTTATATTTCGTCCCTCTGCGATATCTTGTGCTGATATGGGGTAAGTTCTACATCTGAAAACACAATTTAATTCATGAAATTGTAATTTATTTATTTTTTCATAACTACAAGTGTAATGGGCAAATAGCACAAGCTAACAAACTCCCACTATGTGTGTCTTGCAAGATCCTTCATTACTGTGACCAAAACATCCTGACAAATTGCATAAAAATCGACGCCCAAACTGCTGTTGCAAAACACAACTCTTACTCACTCTTCCTAACTGCAAATCCATGATTTAATGAAGTACAGTAATTTAAGAACTCTGCCATGCCTACACCTCTGCAGATGCACAGAGATCAGACAGCTGCAGAGGTTTGCACTGCTCAGTGTGGGCTGATGTAGCAGAGCCCAGCAGAGGCGAGGCCTAAGGTTTGTGTGAAAACAAAGCAGAGGTAGAGTAGCAAGCTGTATATAATACATGATGTCCTTGGGCAGTCTGTAGGCTCCTGGTCTAGCCTCTCATTATCTGCTGTAGTCATACAGAATAGACAGTCATCTCAGTGGTCAGGGAGATATGCTGCCCTTAACAGGCTCTCCTCCTCCAGCTGTAAGCCCACAACCACTGTACTTCCACACTGCCTTCAACACAATCAATACCAAAAAACCATCATATCAAACAAAAAACACACAGTCTGAGACACTCCTCTGCCTCCCCAGTTAACCCCCATCTCTGTGGTTGCAAGGCAAGCCTTTCAAGTTGCTTGCACATATTTAAGTCCTTAGGTTCTTTGTCTGCATGTTGAGGTACAGGCAGTACCAAGCTGTGAATATAATGGTCCCATTACAAGACCCCAGAGATATTTTTTTTCTCTGTGGTATGCAGCCATGTTTAAAGTAAATATAGATGTGCTAGAAATGATCAGATTGAAGCAAACTAAGGGAAGTGAGGAAAAGTTGTTGTGACTATGTGCCTCTTTTTCAAATTGCAGTGATTATTATTCATCAGCTTTAATTGATTAACTGTTACAGCATCCACACTTGTCTCCATTGTATTAGTCTGGCTTGGATTCAGTTTGGCTGAAGGGGATCAATTGAAACAGCATCATGTAATGCAGTTACTGATACACCGGTGGGAACTATACTGCACAGTCCATAGATAGGGTTACACAACTCTTTTTATTATTATTATTTTTTACACTGCAAAATATGCCAGTTGCTGTGACACCTTTATTTATTAATGTGCTCTTGTTTTCACAGGCGTTAACAAATTTACCAAGAAGCTGCGCAACCCATATACTATTGACAATAATGAAATACTGGATTTCCTCAAGAGGGTGCCTTCTGATGTTCAAAAGGTAAGGGTCCAATTTTACATACAGATAGGGAGGGAATTCCCTGAAGATGTCTGCATTATTTGCTGTACCAGAATTCCCAAGTGTTGCAGAAATATATCCTCTGGCTTTGTTTGATTATTAATGGACTCTCGCCTTTAAAGCAGCCCTGGCCCAATTATTCCTCAGTGCAGCTCCATGTAGTCGCCGTATTGCCTGAGTGAGGAGATGCTCAGATCTGTCCTCAGCCATATTGCCGCAGCCTCGTCCGTTATTAACAATTTTGTCCGTCTGATTGAAGCGCTGTGACATTAAAGTTGGTGATTGGCCGAGGGCCGGCAGAGGGCTCCTGACGTCTCTGGCTGTTGTGTCAGCAGAGAAACTCTGATGTGGCCTCAGTCACTTCAGGGTGGTGGAGTCAATTAATGTAGTCATGAGCCCCAGTCGTCTTGCTGGGTGCCATATGTGATTACATATTAGCCATGGCTGATATGTCATTTGCATTTACATCACAGAGCTGAGGAGAGCTGTCAGGGTGTTGTAAGTGGCGCCGGGTGTTCGCCGTTCTCTGACTGAGAATTTTGCTCGGCCAGGAAATGAAGTGCCACACAGTGCCTTCATCTCCCAGGTAACTCGCCAGACTGAATTCAGCGAGAAATCCTGACAGTCTGGATCTGGAAAGACACTCTCACCCCAGTCTGTTTCTCTGCTGCACCCTTGATGTCCTCCTGCAGCAAGCCATTGCTGACTTCTCTGTGATGTTGGAGGGAGCCTGTGTTGTTAGAGATTTGGCTGACTGAGTTGGCAAAACAAGGTGGTGAATACATTTTGATTCAGAATCCTTTGTATGTCTTCTTCCCCATTGGGATACAATGTTTGAGCTTTGAAAATGACTCACTTTCAAATCTCATGGAAACAATACTTTTTAGCCTGGTTTAAAAGAGAAACTACATCTTGAAAATAGCTCCAATCATAAAAAACAAAACACCCTTAAGATTCATCATAAGTACGTTTCATTATGTACTGTGAAAAATAACCTTAACATCATATACACAGGAGACCCAAAACAATAGACCACATATTTTGTTTTTGTTGACTTAGAACTTCAATCCTCAGATAGGTGTGGACACAAAAACACCACAAAGGCTGAAAATTGACTCCTGTCTTTCTTGCAAATGTGACTTGGCAATTAGTGCCTGTGCACATCTACAAAGTCTGCCTCAAACGGGGACTTCTGACAACACTGTGTCTGTCCTGAAATAAGAAGCATCTGTCAGTTCTGAGGACAGTTTCATGTTCTGATGCAGGAGGCAGTCACTTTGTTCCCACATTCCATCTCCCATTCTAATAATGGAGACCAGCTAATTAGCATAGAGTTCTTACCTTTATTCAACAGATTCACCGTATTGTTTGAGCTCAGCAAGCGTGCTTCAAAAGCAAGTTTTCAAATTCCAGCTCTTCTCCTTTTCAGTTTACCCTATGATCAGTCCTTTTTGGATTATGGTGGCAGTTTTGAAATAAAAATACGGACAGTTGAATCTAATTTTTTGAATGTCAAAGAGAACATGATTCTACAACATACATTTATTTTGTAAATCCATTTGAACATCAAGACACTTCTGGGGGAAAAAAAATAAGACATGAGTAAATCTATCTTCAGCTTAATGCTACACATGTAACCAACAGAAAAAAAACAAGGTTGTGAGTTCAGATGTCACACGTCAGGTCTTGTTTTTCCCTGAAGAAATCAAAGTCACACCAAGGGTCTGTAAAGCCACGAAGAAAGTTACACATCAACTGATGCTGGTAACTTAAACAGCTATGGCTTTATACTATTCTCAGGCTTGAAGAAAGTTTTCTTTAGGGGACATAACTTACAGTGAGTGATTATGCAGTTTGCAACTCCCTCACTGGCCTGGCAGGTCATCTCAACAGTTGATGTCTGTTTCTAATATTGTGATTGTGGTGCAGAATGAGGGGGGCGTACACTGGTACGGAACCCTTGACTCTTCAAATCCTTCCTCCCTGTGATTAATCCCCTCTGCTCCTGTGTTTAAAAAATGATTCATTACAGGCGAGCCCGCCTCGCTTTCCCCTGCACCAGCTCTCCTCAGGGGAGCCATTACCGTGCGCTCCACTGAGCTCGGATTACCTGCCTCTGACCAAACTCCTGTTTGTTTTTACAGGTGCAGCACAGCGCGCTGAGAGCGCCCACCAGCCAGAACCAGCCGAAGAAGAAAAGGTAGACTCCGCAGACACGCTGGATGAAAGGCTGTTCTCCTTTTGAATACGGTACGACGCAGTCCACCTGACAACAATGCTCCAGTGCCAGCAGAGCCCATGACCCTGTGCACCCCACCATACCACCCTAACTCTGCCCCCTGCTGCTGAGGGGCAGCCAGCCGCTCTCTGGCTTGTGTGTTTGCCACCCCCCTGACAGAGGCTGTGAACTGCAGCAGCTAGGAGGGCAGCACATGGCGCTGTCAATCACAAGCCTGGAGGTAAAGAAAAGAGAGCGCTGCAAGGCTCAGCCTTCATCTTTGGATATAATTTAGAAAAGGAATGAAAAGCGTCGGGTTTGGCTTACCTTAGACCTCCACTGTCTTGCTGTTTTTTTCTTACTTTGGTGAAACTTAGAAATTTGCCTTCAGGTTAAGTTTATACAAGCTTAACAGTTTATGGAAAACACACCGTGGCAAGGTTTTTCTTTATCCATGTGTTAATATAATTACAGGTCAGAAGGTCATGTATATTGCAGTAGATTTTTAAATAATCAAAATTACGTTTTGACGCACATTTAAAATATTTTTACATAATATTGAATATTGCCGTTCTTGTTGTGGTAAGGATTTCCTGTATATAATATGCCATCAGCAACAAATCTATATTTATGTAATACGTGTGTATTTTTTTCAGCTGACTTTATGCTCATGTATATTAGACTGATTAATTTGAGAGTTTTATTGTTACTCAGTTTCTTGTCTTCATCATCAAATTGAGAATTTGCAGGAATCCTGAATAAAGAATCTTGATCAGTTTGAGCTCTTGTTTTTTGCCCGTGCTTTTTCAATAACTGCACTCTAGTGAGGATGGATTACACCACTTCTTTACTTGAATACACAGTAAACACATCTGATTACACAACACAGCCATTGGAACAGAGCTCACACACCGGCCACCGCTGCGCCTTGGTTACCGAGCTCACATCAAAGCTGTGTGGCTCCAGTGTGCTTCCTAATGCATTGCTTTGTTGCCTTCTCACAATAACAGGGTCCAGATGAGAGAGAAAGAGCTCATCTCACAGAGTACTCTCTCCATCCTCAGCACTTAGTGCTTTACATTTCCACTAAAATCACCTGGCCTATCTAATGGCTACACACACACATACTCTGGTTTTTCCATCTGTCTCCCCACAATAGTTTTTCCAAGAAGAGGGATGTAGTATATCCTCTATCAATTTTCTCATCCATGTTTAGTTTATATACAAAAACAATAAATTATGAACACCTTTGGCTGTTTTGATTTTTGCTAAACGAGAAACAATTTTGATTATTCTCACAATAATGCCACACTGAGAACAAAAACAAATTCCATCTAAATATTTACAATTCATATTGCACTTATTTGGTTTATTAGCCTGTCTACATGAGAGGCAGTTTGCATGAAAAAAATAGTTTCCCTCTTCACTTGCTGTCTGTCTCTCTGATAGCAGACAAATGGCAAGCACTCTCTTTTAAAATATACATAGTTAGAACTAAAGTTGGGCTGAACTGAGGCTTGGACCCCACCGTTGGGAGTTTGTTCTAACTGATTGGGGGACTGAGCATCGCGGCCGGGTGCCCCCCTCCTCAGCAGTAGCACGCTGGTGAAAGAGCATCCATCTGTGCTTTGTGAAGAGTTTGATTGGCTCAGGGGGACCTGGTGGAGCCCCGGGCTATCTCTTTTGACAGGCTGATAGAGACATCACTGGGCTCTCCCAGGAGCTGCCACCAGGGGTCCATTTCAAAGTGAGAGGGTGTGGAGGTGACCCTGAGCTTCTGACGAGCTAAATCCCACACACTGGCTGAAACCCTCCTACATTCTTGGCTCCATTGGGGCTGTGGGGTGGGGGGGGGGTGGGGGGGGGTGGTTTTGGCTGTGCTGGGAGGAGGGCAGAGCTGGGGAGGGAGGGGTGGAGGGTACAAGGAGATCACTGGCAAGACCCGATGAAGTGTCCCCAAGAGGTGAAACCAATTAAGCAATACTCCCAGGGTACTTTTAATCGACATTTCAGCAAACATCCAAATTGCCGTACTAGGACATCTAAATTTCTGACAGAACACGTAAAAATAAGAACCTGACAATTAGCAGGCACATAAAGCCAATCTTAACTAAAAAAAAAAAACCCTCACTTTGGTGAAGAGCAATTTTAAAGTTAAAATAAAACTGTGTCATGGGCAGATACATCATTGAGGCAAATGCTGCCAGTGACATTACGAGAGGTCATATGGGAATACGGTTGCCTGCCTCCAAGCTGTCAAATCTTTGGATCCGTGGCACCGAGGTTGTGGACTTGGATGTTCCCTGTATCATTCATAGTCAATGGATCATACAGAAGAGTCTGACAGGGTTACAACAAATGTTGATTCGGCTCTGCACGCACCAGTGCACACTCATGCTACCTACTCGCACCGCGCGTGCACCCAAACACACATAAGCTCCTCTTCAAAGAGGTGTAATCATATTTAAGGAATTATTCATCAATGTATTTTCTCCTGGGAAGGCTACGAATCTCAGCAGAGGAAGTCACTGTGCAATATGGTCCCTGAATGCAGTGGGGAAAATCCCTGGATGTTTTACAAGCTTGCTAATGAACATTTGAGCCACACAGCAGTTAACATTGTCTGATCACATTTTTTTTTTCCAGCAGTAGTTGTTGTTGTTGTGCATGGTGTGGCAGTGATGTCTTCATCAGGCTGTCAAAAAGGAAGTGCCTGCAGCTGTAGCGGATCCCCCCAGAGCCTGTCACACTCCTTGTTTCCATGGCAGTCCTTCAGGCAGCACCACAGGCAGGCTGTGTGCAAGGACCCATACAACCTGTTTTTTCAGCAGCCGCTCCTCTGATGTTCAGCCCCGGAGCGGGCGTCAAACTACCAAGTGCAGAGAGAGAGAGAACAGTGCACCCTTTCTCTCTGTCGCAGTTCTGCGCCGCTTTACAAGGAGATGCATAGCAAAAAAAAAAAAAAAAAGACCTCCCCATTTGAATAAGCCACTATTCTCAGCACCTCCTTAGTAATTGTTACATGTGCAATGCCGTTAAGGTTCTCTGACCTCCTCTCTGGGAGACATAATGCGCACAGTGGGACAAAGTAAGAAAAGCACGACTCATAGTTGACTTACACGTGTTAAAGCTCTTATGCATGTGTTATTTGGTCTGCTTGTTCCACCTGAGAAGCGGGTCGTGGAGATCAGTGGCTATGCTGCAAGTCCCAACTGGCCTAAATTAAAGGTGCAGGGGTTACGGTCTGCCTCCAGACAGAACTCTGACACCAATAAAGAGCAGAATTTGCCAGGGCATCGACTCAGTGGAAACACAATCCAAATGACAGAACAGACGGAGTTTGCTGCAGTCAGTTTGTTTTGTCTATCAGAGCACATTTACCTGAGGAGGCTGCATGGGGAGCTTTTAAAATGACGCCGTATTCTGCTTTTGCGGTTCCAGATTGTAACTTAAGCGCTCGGCGCATTGCTTTACTCTCTCCCGATGATAGAATATATAAATCATGGTAACCAGGATTGATGTTGTCTCTGGGAATAGGGGTGGGAATATGACTGAGATAACAACAGAGAAAAAATGGTCGCTAATAGCTGCTGTTTTCAGTAGCTGCAGTTTACTAATAATTCATTTTGTGGCCCACAGTACACACTGGTGTTAAGACATGGCAAAAGCCATAATTCTTTATAGCATCAAGAATAGAAGATGGCCTTTAAGAGCTGAAATTAAATCATTGGCCTTTAAAAGCATCTCTCTAAGGGGCAAGCTGCATTAATAAATTCAACTGATTCTGCTTTAATATTATTCAGAGTGCATTAAAATGAAGACAACAGCTGGGATCATGCCCAGTCTCGGGAGTATTGCTTGGGCCAATGAGTGCCGCCGAGATGCAAAGCATGTCTGAGCGCAACCCTGCCTTGTGGACGGGGAGGGGACACAAGGTCTCGGTGTTACAGGTGCAGGCCTGACAGTTGCTGTTCCCGGATCAGAGGTTGTTGGGTACTGACACCGGCCACAGGACAGCTACTGCCTGCCTCAAAAAACAATGTCACATGGGAACAGACACCCGGCCACCCAGCCAATCAGGCCAGCCACTGCCGCAATCATGACAGTACTGCTTATGAGAACTACAAGAACCTTCAAACTATTAAATGCTTTGTTTTTATAGCCGCTGAATGGAATAGTTATGGGTGTACTTTGTCATGTTGAAAAATGGATAAACTGCAGAAGGGGCAAAACACTGTGCTGTGGCTTTGAAAAAAAGGAGCGGAAATAAAGTGTTAAGCTTTCTAACATTTGGTGTTACATCAGTGCTCTATAGTTAGCACGAGCACATGCGTCAGGAAACAATACAAAGAATAATTGAACTGCATATTTCATTCTAATTAACAGTGATATAACGCAATGTGACTCTCGGCCTCCTGAGGAAAGAGCACCATATTTTGTTTGATGAATCTGCTAAAGCCACAGCTAGTCTCGCCACTAACCCCTGGGGAATCAGGTATCATTAGAGATATGAACAGATCTGCTTTTTGTCTCGCTGAAAGAAGGGGAAAACACAATTTCCTCCGCGCCGGCACATGGGTGAATGCGAAAGTGTTCAATATTAATAGCCTTTCATCAAGGACACAATTAGGACACCTCTATTTGACACATTCTATAGGTTCTGAATGAATATGGATATATACTCCCAAGGAAGGAGCCACTGGCTGAATAACAAAGTGAAATCTCCAGCAAACCCAGCAGAATGAAGAATGCACAACATGACAATCGGTGAGCTGATGTATTTTGATCCAATGTGAATTTAAAAGAAGCAAGAGACTCTAAGTGTATTATTATTAGCCCGATTTATAATTCACAGCCAAGGGCAAGTTGTATATTTATCCAAATTAGCATACATGCCGCTATACAAACACACAAATGCAGCACACATATTAAAGAGGCCACGTTTCTTTCATCTGGTACACTTGACGTAGAACTCCCTACACTTGGAAAACACACTTACACTACTTGTGTGTTTCAGCATCTCTGTTCCTTTCAAGAGAATTAAAAGAAAAAATAAATAAACGATTAAACCCTAACACCGGTCACGGATCAGTCGGAGGTTCACAAAAAGCCGATTTGATTAGTGAGTGCGGTTTAAGATATGTAATTTTTCTCCACCAGAGGTTTGCGGTGCCGACTGCAAAGCTAAGGTGTGAAGAGGGCTGTGGTGAAGTGAGGAGACTAATCACGTGTGTTTCACCCCTGAGCACCGTCTCCTCCAAGCTCTGCCACATTATGACACCAGAGAGTCATGTAGCACACGAGCACAGTTAGGCCCATTAACCAGAGCGGCTAATTATCGGCTCCTACAAGGTCTTCAAGCTCTCAGGCAATGCATGCTCTCATTTCTGATTAAAAACATAAATGCATGCAGAAAAAAGAGGATCAATTACGGCGAGGCAGAATAGATAACAGCCCCGTACCAGAGTAATTAGGCTGGGTGTTTCATCGGAACCGCTTGCTCTGTGATGAAGGTTTAAAGAGTCCAGTGGCAGAAACACCACAACTGTGTTTGTTTTATTTATGATGCTGCAGTGTCACCCACCGGGGCCCAATTAGCCTGCGACTGATGCCTTGGAAAGCATCTCGCTGCTCCTCTTTGACAGGAAATGAAAGCTGCACTTGCTTAGGTCCTTCTAGTGACCCGTGGGCTTCAACCTGTTAAGGGCAGACTGGCCAACAGCGACGACTCCAACATGCCACCACAGCCTCCCTTCCTTTTTTCAGGCCATTTGCCAGCATATCTCATACCATTTAACTGTGTCAACAGAGGACGTAGCGGGGATAATGTGCCAGTTTTAGAAGTATTTAGGCTACAGATCCACTTCCACGCCACTTTCTCCTGGCTGATCTGATAGCGATCCTCTGTAATGTATGTAACAGCCTTCTCAGCTTTCCTTACCCACATGAGGGAGCACCACCATAAGGAATGAGCCTGATTGCAATGTTGGCTTGAGCTCTTACACCAGCTTCAAACCGTTTGTCAGAGTAATTTTCTTAATTAACTGCGATGTGCTCTGATTAAAATAGTATTTACCAATTTACATCATATCAGGCGGCACTGGGCTTAAATTGGCTTTCATGGACGTAATGCATATGTTTTACGACAAGAGAGAGAAATAAAGCAGTAAATGATCTCGTCAAGCTTTGATATGGTATTATAAATACTCTCAGATTTTTTAAAGGACATGCTCATTTTTGCGAGAAGCTTCTTTTTTCCAGTCTTGATAACAATAACAACTGTTCTTAAAACCACTGTCATAGCAGTCTTTCACACCTTCTTCTTTTCTCCATTAGAAGTACACAGTGCTTCATGTAATCCTTGAATTACTACACACACACACACACACACACACACACTCAGAGGCACACTCACACACACAAACACAGACAGACATAGTTTATTAGTTTCAATAGGCAAATGAAAAAGAATGTCTATGGTCCTTTAAGCAAGCGGCAAGAGACCAATTAGCAAGTATCTCTATTCAATTTCTCCATATCTCTACTTAGTGAGTGTGAGGGAGAGAGAGGTCTGGGGGGAGGAGTTTGAGCGGCACAGACAGGAAGGGAGAAAACAAAGCCATCATCTCCCAGTGCTTGCCCTCCTCTCCCCTCTCCTCTGCAGCTCCAATTACTGGCTTCTCTCCCTGCCATCAGTATGCAGCAGGGCCGCTCTTCTCCTCCACTCGCCCCAGGCCATTGAATACGTTACCTCCGCTATGGGGCTCGGGGCTCAGGGGCACTGCGCCCCCTAACCCCCTGGATAATTTGGGATTCCTGCTCCTGCCTTGGAGAGCTGAAAACAAATAAAACACCCAGATAAATAAAGAAATAAGGTTGCCTCGCAAATATCCAGAGATCTACTGATTTATTGATTTGTTCATTCCTCTACTTATTATTTGTAAATCATTACTGATCCGCAGCCACCCACACCTTCATCCCATACCTACGCGAGGGGATGAGAATGCACTTCACTCAGGCCAGAGTTTTGCGCACCTGAAGTAGATCGAATATAGTTTTAAAAAGTTACGTTTATTTCTTCTCCTCATAAAAATGACCAAAACAGTTTTTGGACTATTTTTAAAAACAGTCCGTACTGATTTGCAGATTTTAAAATGTATTAATTCAACATCTGTTTTTGGCTTTTTAAAACATTTTATTTATTCATGTCTGCAAATTATGCAAACACAACATTTTTCTAGCATTGTAACATTTAAATGTTGATTTCCTGTCTCCTCAGACATCACTTTTGTTTCCCACAGACTGTAAACAACCAGCTCAAATCTCTTTCCCCTGAAACATTCAGTAGGAACACAACCCGTTTTGTTTAAAGCGGAGACCATTGTCAGGTGAGAATAACCATTTCCATTCTTTTGCACCCCAAAAATCTGCACAATGCACTTGAGGCAAGTCTATAAAGCTGTTCAAACTAGACTGCCTTTGGCTCAGATTTCGTTTCCATCTCCCTGTCTTTGTCCAAGGTTTAAGGTTTAAGATAGCTCACAGCTACAGACCATACAATTCTTATTAAAGCACTTCAAGTTTCATGCACAACACAGAGAGGTGTGTTTTAAAATCCCCTACCTTTTTTTTATTTTTTGGAAAAACAAGGAAAATATTTTACGGGGAACTTGTCAAACTAAAAAAGCTGCATAATCCATCCCCCTACATCACTACTTGTATCAGTATCACAATGCTTAAGTGGAGCTGAATACAGTGAAAATGCATGCAATCATGAGGAGGAATGAATAACAAAAGAGTGCTCCACTGCGGATCTAAAATTGTGAAAGAGTATCTCTGTCTGTCTAGAGCCTTTTATGTTGACAAACACCTACACTGTGGTTCTCATGCAGTGGTCTGTGTCCACAGCTGCTCTTCCCACTCGCCTGCGAGCAGATGCAATGCTTGGCTCTTCTGGGGAGAGCCTCATGACTGACTGAATTGTTTTCGGAGATAACAATGCAATGCAAAGAAATGGGGTGGAAATGGTGGCATGAAAAAGGAGATCTTCCACTTCATTGTACAGCTCGAGGAGGTAACTGAGAGTGAAACCCCAACGTGGGCCGTCCAAGTCAGAAAGTGCTCGCATCGCACTCGGACTGCTCCACTCTCCTCGTAGTGACGTTAATGCCTGTTTAATATGCTTCTGTTTCTCCAAAAAACAGTTGGTGTAAATGATTACTAGATTACTTAATGTAGCGCTGAATCAATTCTCAAACGTGTCTGTCCCCGCTATACAGAGCAGGCGGGCTGGGGGAGCAGAGTGAGACAGTGAGTATGATAGAGCCATAGGGGAAATTATGAGACTATTAAGGAGACACTGTTGTTACTCTTGGCTTCTTACAGGATTTTGTCTGTGGACATATCTCCAGTTTTACTAGTTGGCAGCAACTGGTCAGGCGATGTTAAATCTGCCGGCCACATGATTTTATGTTGTGATATTGTCAAATAATGTGTTCACAAATTCTGCCATGATGTAATGTCAGGTGAGGTAATCCACTTACAATGATTAAGAGGCCCCGTTTTCTTTTTTCTTCCATCACCGGCAGATTTCACTTTCAACTTCAAGGCTTGTTGACCGTAATGAAGCGCTGCTCCATAATGGCCCATATGCAGAGAATTCTACATTTGAAACAAACCACATACAAGGTGGAATTTGACAAGCTCATAAAGTATCATCTGCTTAAATGCCTTATGACAATGTAAGATTAATGACGGTCCATTCGGTGCTATAAGCAGCAGAGGTAGAGGAGGCACCTGCTCCTCAAAGGCCAGCTCTAATCATTCTCATCTGGACTCCCCGCTGACATACTAACCTGCTGTTCCTAAGGAAAGGAGATCTGCCTCCCAGATCCTCAAACACTTTTCTGGGCCCGCCGTATTACTTTCCTAATTCAGCCCAGATGTGACGTTCCCACTCTGCCATCCTGTTTTTTTCCCCCCCGCTCTGCTTCATCTCATTCCCACCTGCTAGCTGACCTGGGGACCCAAGGCCCAGACTCTCATTTGGTTTGCCTCTCTCAAAGTAAAGTCCTGTTCTTTGAATTGCAGCAATCTTTTTTTTTTGCCTCAGCCTGGAGGGTCTGTAGTGAAGTCTGCATACTATAGAGAGCACTGGAATCTTCCTACTGTCACATCCTCACATCTTCTGTTGTCTTAATACGAATCTCTTTGTATATCGCGGAGTGGTCAGCCTTCCATGTAGAGAGCGTAGAACGACTGGTGATACCAATGGACTCCACTCTGTTAGGCCACATGCATACTGGAACGTCACTACAGCTATTCTTCTATACCACCTAATCTCATAAATAAGTAAGGGATAATGCCCAACGAGCTGTCCATTATCAGGAATAATGGATGATGGAGAGACCAGATTGCCTCTATAGAATCCATTAATTCCTGATTATGGACACTTCAAAGGGCATCATTCCACTTGTACTATGGTCAGTGGCCAAAGAAAAAAAACATAAGACCATTTATATTTTCATTTGTTTTTAAATCCTGGAACAGGCATTGTTATCCCATAAGGTTCTTACGCAATGGAAATGTTGTTCACTACTCCAGTAAATAGGACAAACTGTCGATACAACTTGGCAATGGGAGATACTTTTAGTCCCCACAGCTCATAGAACTCTTTGGCTCAGCTGTGAACCAGAAAGCTAACGTTAGGCTAGCAAGATTTACAATCAATAACACTGGGAATGGTTGACAAACACTAAATATGATTAGACAGTATGTTTAACAACAAGAGTAGCTAGCTATCCAGCAATGTCATTGTCCCCAAATCAGTATCAAGCCTTTGGCAAATCAAATGATAGGCTCCATGCAGCCCACTGAATATGGTCTAAAGAAATGTTGAAGTCACTCGTTGTAATTAGCTGTTAGCTTGTTAGCTTGTTGCAATAAATGCCAATGGAGGCTTCGATTGTGTCCTTGTTGTTATGGTTACTTGTTTTAGATACTAGTTGATACTATGTAGCCAGAGCACAAATTAAGAACGGTGATCAGACAGTTTCACTGGAACTTAGTAAGTATCCATTATAAGGAATAATGGCCTTCTGCAGCCAATGAGAATCAAGTATTCATCCAGTCCATGGCATAAAAGCCCATTCTCATTCACAAGTCGTCAAATACCAACATCTTTCCATGCCCCTTGGCGTGTGATATTGATGCCAGAGGCACAGGCACCCTTTAGCATCTTTGTGAGACGCACCTGGCTTTAACTCAAATGTTAACCGATCTACAGCAATACTTGATGCTGAGAACAAGTGACATAGTAGAAATAGCGAGAAAGTCCACATTGGGCATAGGCATAGATTGTATACAAAAATGGATGTAGCTTCCGTAATGTCACCCAGTGGTTTGTGGACTCCCATGCTGAAGCCTCGAGTTTGGCATTCTGGCTGTCACCATCTTGTTTTTTGTTTTTTTAGCTAAAAGTGACCATATTTGGATGAGAAGTTGGGAGGTGTGGAGGAGTAGGGAGTGGATCTGACTTAGAGACTGTAGTGACACCTCTCAGACAGACTGTCGTTCATGAAGCCCACACCTAAATATGCATAACTTCGAGCCCTAATAAAATGTAAATGGGTGAGTTATATATAAATTCAGTCCTCGTACAGTTGTCATGAATGTTGAAATTAATTATAGGGATCATGTTTTCATATCAGGCTGTAGGCATGTTTATGTCTGCTGTGAAGCTTGGCATTTGGCTTCTAGAGCCAGCCTCAAGTGGCCATTCAAGGAACTGCAGTTTTTGGTACATCTGCATTGTCTTCATTTTGCAGCGCTGGAGGATGCCACTTAGGTGTGAGGGAGGGGAGGTGGATGGGTCAAACAAAACAGGCCTTTACCCAAGAGACCCCAGTTTGTGTCTTGTAAACCAAAGTTAAAAGTTGCTTTAACATAATGTTACGTAACTTATGTACAGTCATCATGCACTGACGTCATTTCTGTGACATATTCACATAATTTGTGTGACGTATTTTTGTCATGTTACGTAACAAACTTACTAATTTAATTCAAAACATGATCTTTATTGTAAACCTAGCCAAGTAGTTTTGTTGCCTAAAACCTTACTGCGACAGCCGTACAGCATTAACCACATGTTACAATGTGTGTCAGCTGGGCCTCACATCGATACTCTAAAGGGGGCCCTGTGCATCGCCATCAGTCACAGAGAGGCATGACAAAGTGTTGATATTTGACGCCCTGAGAGTGAGCACCGGTTGGGTATAAACAAGTGTAGTCACTGTGTTTTGGACCATTTCAGGTTTTGCTCTTCTTTTGGTCTTGATACAAACAACTGATGATCTTGCATAATTTACACCTAAAAAATCCCTCAACGGGATTTGAATAAAAAATTATTAAAGCAATGTCATTGTCAGATGATGAACACCACTGGTTAGCGCTGACCGCCTGAAAGATCTCTACTTTAATTGGATTGCTTGGCTTCCCCAAGCTGATGGACATGCTTGTCTCTCAGGACCACTGAGCGTCTGTCTCCACTGGATGGGCCCCAGTAAATAATCTCTCTCCCCTAAACGCTTACCGTTAATTGTGGGTTTTTTTTTCCTCCTTCTTGTTGAGATGTGGTGGGGGTGGGAGGGTTGGGGGAGAGGGATAATTAAGACAATGCCTTTGCGCTTCACTTTGGAGCGGGGATCCCACTAGGGCTGAGGCAGGTGCCTCTTACTGGAAGAGACTTACTGACAAGGCCTGCCAATCAAGCCGGTAGAGCTCTCCATTTCTTGAGCTCTTAGGTGCTCTATTCCCTTTAGTCCGTTTATTCCAAACACAGTTTTTAAAATGCTGGGGATTAAGCAGGTAGCGCACAGGCCCAGTCTGTTGGAGGAAATCAGTGTTCCCCAGCCTACGAGCTCATCGTCTGTCTCAGCCCATCTACAGCTGCACATCATGGTTTTATCTTACAGTTGATTAGAGAGCTAATACTTATGGACTTGTTACACTGAAATTAAAACAGTGCAACAACGTCCTTGAGTTTTGATAAAAGCTACATGTCATATAACAGCACAGTACCTTTTTATTCCTATTAATGTGTTTGCTTCTTTCAGTGCACAGAAGTTGTTGAGGTTGAAGCACCAAATAAACTCCTTGGTTCTAATGCCAAACACCGGCTGAGCATTTGCATGGATATTAGTACAACTCTACCAAAATTCCTCTAAAAAACACAGGAGGAGACTTCTTTTTGTTATTCCTATACTTGACCCGGAGGGCACTGTCAAACTGTGCAGGACTGTGCGCTTATAACTTAAAGTATAATAACATAATCAAGGCAAAAACATAATGGTTATGAAAAAAAAAAAAAAACACTGTATCTCTTTAAACTTGCTCCTCATCTAGTAGACAGGCTGGAGAGAGGTGCCAGCAGCTATTCACAACGAAGCGGGAAAGCAGGTCATGGAGTCACGGCCACTAAGAGCCGCTGTGCTATAGAGTGCCACTGACAGGCTTGTACAAGGCCAGGGCCTCATCTGGCTGCAATGCCAAAATTTGGGCACTGAATATGGTCTACTGTTGAGACATAGAAAAGACATCCTTGCACAAATGAAAAAGAATGTCTAGATCTGTCCAGAATGTTTGCACACTGTTAAAAAAAATGGATAAATGTTTCATAAAGGCGAGAAAATCTGGAATTGTGTGTTTAACTGTCTCACATTTTGATTCTCATGTACATTTTTATTTATTTATTTTTTTGAAAAATGGGCAGCCACTCGCTTTGCGCTAAATGTGATATGGGAGTTAAGTGAATGGGAGAGTGGGTCTGAATTCCCCAGCAACCATAGCCACTCGTCACACACAGACAGGAAATGGACAGCCACTTTGGGGAAATTCAATTCAGTTGTCGTCCACTGTGAAAAAGATTGAATCATGTAGACATTTGAGGTGATTTAATGGTGTTAACATACGCACAGTGGAGCTCCATGACTTAAGCTGTGCAGGCTTTGGATTATTGAGTTCAGTGTAAAATCAGTCACTTCTCCAGAGTCCATTTGACTGGGAGAAATGGATGGACATTAGTGGGAATTCTGAAAGTGATCCATTTTTGGGGAGGATAAACCAGTGATGGATTTTGCCTCGGGCGCTGTTTTAACAGTTGCTTGAAATTCACCGGATTTCGCTTCTACTTTGTCTTTCTTCAAATGCATTTGGGTAACGTCAGATTGAGAGATTTTTCTAAGTTATCATGCAAGTTATGATGGGAGGAAAAAGAATATAGCAGGGGGTTGGGCTGGATGGGCTGTAGCTGCTTTGTGTTTCGTTAATGTGAAGGGCCAGAAGGTCTGGTGCATTGGTGAGTCTGGCCAATGAACATCAGAGGGATTTTTTTTACATTTGAAATGCTGGTAAGCTTTGTGCAAGACCATTTGTTAAATCAGAGCTCAGAGAGAAGTGTGTTTCTGTGAAAGATAGAGGTATAGAGGAAGCATCTTCACCATAAATGGACAAAGCCCACCCCCCAAAAACAAACTAGTCACACAATAAATCATGATTCTCACATTCACTTTTTATGCTATGCTGTGGTACTTGCTATAGAGCAAGATAGACCAAAAACAGTCAATGATGTCATTGAGGACTCTGACATTCTTTATGGACGTAATGCATTTTCTGTTTTCCCCTGCCAACCTTTCTCCATTAACTGTTGTTACGAATCTTTGCTTGAAAAAATATGGCCCAAGGTTCCTTGGCTTTAAGCGTAGATGATAAATCCTCCCGTGATGAGTGCAGCATTTCCTCTGCCACTCAACCAGTGTTTGAATAAACATTTGGCATGCAGTAGTTGTAACCCAAGGATAGAAATATACTCGCTTTAGTCCGCATGGCCAGATCAAGTATTTCAAAGAAGTGAAACATTTGGTGGTTGGTTATAAACACTTGGGGCATGTACTGTGTGGGTAAGATGGCCTCTAGGGGCTGCTAGCAGGGGTTTTCCTTTTGTGCTGCATCCAGAAGTGCTCACTCACACACTATTCACCTATAAACTTTATAAAATAAAACTATTTTCAGTGTATTCTGTTACTTACTTGTCACATACAGGGCTGCGGGGTTGTCGATATACATACAATGGCTAGTTAGCATTAGTTTTGTGGCTTTAATGTGTTTTATACTGTTTACATTGTCAAGTCAATTTAATTTATATAGCCTAAAGTCACAAACAACAAGTTTTCCTCAGAGGGCTTTACAATCTGTCCACCATAAGACTGCCTCTTGCCTCAGTACGTCGATTCAGGTAAGGAAGAACTCACCTAACGAGGAGGAAAATGCTGGAATAAATAAACTTCTACAAGACATCATCTGGTGGAATGATGTGAGTCCACTAAATGAAAAAATAAGTCACAGGTTTTTTTTAATAAAGTCATTTTTGGTAAATTAATTGATTCTGCATCTTCCCACATCAAACTAATATTATATATATTTTTATTTAAATATGAAAATATCATTTTTATTAAAAGATATGAACTTCTTTTCCATTCAAAAAAATCCCTGTGAAAGATAAAGAGAACTTACAAACATGAACTCCTTACACTTTATATACTGCACGTATATAATGTCATTAAGACTCCCACAGAATTCTTCCGAAGGACAGACTGTCTGTTGCAGCGTACAAGTGGCCAGCAGGCTTGACCTTGAGTTTCACTTTGTTCACTCGGAATAAATAAATATTATTAAAAGAGGAATGAACTCGTTCTCTGCCGTCTCTGCTTGTTATTGTCAGTTTAAGTTCGTCGAGTGTCTAACATTCGCAGTTTTGTCCTCCTCACCAGCAGAGATATGAACAATGTCCGTTTTCTAAAGACTTCCTCATCAGCTGCAGAGAGCGTGGGAGTGCTGGTATCTGGAAACAAGCTTTAGCTGACTTTTTTTTTCAGACTACAACAACATCCTCCTCCCTGTGCTCCATGCACATGTCCTCTCACTCCATGCATTATAACCCTGATGAGCTGACCACATCCTTGGAACACTTCACAAGATAAATAATTGAACCCTCAATAGCCCTTGATGGACAAAAATTGCTCCTCCAGCTGCCACTTCTTCTTTTGCTTTGTTCTCAAGAGCAACAACAACAAATGGGCCTTTGCAGAATCCCACACTAAGAAAACACATTTCACAATGATAACACATAAGAGCTGGGGTTACATTACTCTCCTGCTCAGATGATTTGTGCCATTAGAGGTAGCCTATGTGTTGTACAAATAGTAATAAAGAAGCCTTCAAAAGAGATATGTGATCTTAAAAGACTGTTTTATCCCAGCAGATGACTGATGTCACTATCATCAGTTATCTGTTACCAGCTAACTTGTCTTCTCAGCAATCAAGAGAGGAGGCAGACAAAGGTTTCAGAGCAAGACATGGGGGCTTTGAACAATAGGTGGCAGTGTGCTACCACAGAAGGCAGCTACAGTATCTGCAAGTTGTCTGAATCCAGTCTTGGCAGAGGAAGGCTTGAGGCTGTTCTGCGGATTTAATTAGACAGAAACAGATACTCACATGTTCATTTCTCAGCTGCCTCCCATCCATTTCTTTACAGTCTGTTGGGGAAAAACGCTTTATGGTCCAATTGTAACTTTAACTGTGAGCACAGAAAGAACCACACATTCATAGTGAAAAGCCAAGTGTTAAGACCTTGTTTCACACCTCCTAGAGGCAACCATTACAGCAGGTAGAGCTGTCAGAATCACAGGCCAACTGTTAAAATACACAAAAGAGAGGGCAGAGACTTTTTTTTTTTCCACGGACAAAGAAAGTATATATTTTTTCTAAAAGTCTTGAGGTATCCTCCTGGCTGGAGACCACACCCATGCTACTCAAACAAAGACATATAGAAACATTCGTATTTGCAAAGACAGAAATACTCATAGTACTTAAAGTTATAATGATATCAAGACACCGACTGTCTCTTTCTTCTCGAGCAACTCATTTCACCAGGTAGGGCTTTTTACTTCTTGTATTGATCGCTATAATATCATGATGTCCGTCACATTATAAGAACCAAACAAATCAATAAAGTCCGAGAATCAAAGTTTTATTCCACGTGGCAGTGGTGTATGCTAACATACATGACGAATGCCAGCAGAGGAACAAAGCATGAAAAAAAAGAGGGGGTATAATTGAATCAGAGGGAAAATGTCGCGGTGTTAGTGACAGTGGGGGGACAGGGAGCTCGAAGAACAATATTTAGAGCAATGGTAGTCGAGAAAGTGGCTTGGCCTACCACTAACCTTCACATCCATATTAAAAGCAAGGTGTCACTGCATGCAAATTAGAAGTAGCCGGGTAAAGCACTGTTAATGAACCCAGCCATTGAACTCCATACAGCAGGCTTGTCGTTAGATAGGTGCACCATAAATAGTCCATTTGGCCGAGAGCCAGAGGGAGAGGCTAAGGCAGAGCTACCAGCAGTAGGATAGGGCCTTTATTGTGTTATGACAGACAGAGGGGACGATCAGACAGGATAGAGATATGGGCTTTCCTTTCCAGATTAATTAAAGAAAGGATCAATTAACAGTGATGAAAACCATGGCGGCATACTGACTAGCTGATAGGCCAATCAAGCCTTGAAATGCAGAGTAGTTGGCATGTTTTATCTCTCCAAACTTAATTGCAATTTTCCAGAGGGAATGACGTGATCAAAATGGCGGGGTGAAATTAGCTCCACATGAATAAAGTATTTATTTGATGCATTTGTTCTGTGATTTCAGGACTAAGTCTGTATTGTATTTATATAGCAGGACTTTTTTTTTTTTTTTTTTTTTTTTTGCCATGCACACAGAAGTTCCTAATTTCACAATTTATTCTTCCCCTGCTCACCTTTATCATGGTAATTGTGAACGCGGTTCCACTCCTCAACATTAGCTTTTGCTGAGTAGCAAAATGCCTTGGCTGAGGACAATTTGTCCCACACTGCCCAATCATGCCAGATGCATGCGGTTATACAATATGGAGCGTTCATGAATTCATTTGCATATTAGGACATGAATTTCGTACCCCCTCACCGCTGCTGCTCCGCGGCAGATTCGAGGCAATAATGACCTTACAGCAGATGAAAAGAACAAAGATTTGACGGCTCACTTGTGGGGGTAAAACGAACGCGGTGTGTGCAAAGAATTAAAGGAGGGGGAAAACATGCATACAGGAATGTGATGAGGAAGTTTACCAGAGGAGCTGGAGTTTGTGTAAGTAATGTACTAACGACCTTTTAACCCAAAAAACAGAGGATTTATCTTATATATATCTATCTCTCCACAGCAAAAGAACCTCCACTGTCCTGTTAAAGTAAAACAATGCAACAAATTCAAGTTGCACTGGTGGTCTTTAGAATGTTACCATTTGCTTGTTTTTAATAATTTATCCAGTTATTATAACAATATTAGCTAAGATTAAACACACACACATTGCTCATTACCTTGGGAACACAGCCCACCAAAAGCTCATTTCCTGTTGAGGAAGACTGCCTAACCCCGATTGACCCTCAGATATTCCCATTACCATGGGCCAATGTTTAAGGGAAAGCTTATTGAGCTACCTCAGCTGGAACACCCACCACTGATTTATGAGCTGGAGACTACTCTGCTTTTAATGATTATCTGTTTATTTTTTTTTTGCCCCACAAATCATATCAGAAACAAGGAAACGGGAAGTATTATTCAAATGTGCCAAAAGAAAAAAAAAAAGGAATCAAAGGAATCACAGTATTGGAGTCTTCTGCTTGTTGGAAAATAAAAATAAGATGTAAGAAAAGAGAATTTATTTTGAAACACCCTTGGGGAGGGTGGATATTTTAAAAAGTTTATTTTGAAGTTAATTATTTCATTATTTCATATTTCTCATTTGGTTTAATTTCTATCTTGAATTTGTGTTTTTTTATGTGCAAGAAAAATAGATGTCTATGTACTTGTCTCCCTATACAGTCTATGACTAATTAATCTAATCCCTGTCAGTCTTTAAACGGCATCCCAGAGGAATATATTCAGTCCACCTACGTTCCTATGACACCTTTCATTACAAGAACAAGGTCTAAACTGTAGACGCCGTAACCTCTCTGCTTTTTCTGGCAGTGTATGACCATTATGCACAACAAGAAGACTGAGATCTATCCATGTCAGTAATACTGCTAGATGGAGGAGAAGCTTAAGTGAGTCTGTCATGGTAATTATGGTGGATAGTTGAGGACTATCAGGTCCTCAGCTCGCTCACTGCCAGTCTGATCTATCCTGAGCGTAAAGAGTCTCCTGTGAGCTTGGGGGGAAATTGAAAAGATGCACTTATCTACCTAATGGCAATAGCTGAGGCAAATCACATGCATTTTATGGCAAGGAATAACTGTATTTGAGGTATAGTATCAGCATGTGCCCTGTGGCCACATTCAGCTGCTATGTTTGATTATCCATCAGGCTGTGTCAGAATGTGAGCGGATGCCGCTGTAACCAGCTGGCTGGTTAAGGCAAATGCAATGTCACAGGATTGTCATTCATTTTATAATTTGCTTACTGACAACCCAGTCAGACTTTGACAGGAAGAGTGTCTGCAAGCTGCAGCCAATGTTGAAAATTAACTTTTCCCTGTAGTAGGAGAGGGATTGATGGGCTCTGCATTGTCTGCTTCCGCGCCGTTGTATGTAGTTAAGAGATGTTTTTTAATCCACAATGATGCTACTGTAGCACATTATCTCAAGAATATAAGTTACTTAAATGAGACAGTGGGACTCTATGAAACCAGAGTAAGCCAGTAAATGTAATGTGTTTGTGCATGGACATCAATGGTGAGGCAGAGCCGTTTTACAGTCATTTATCTGAAAATGGCAACATAATGCAATAACATTTGGGAAGTAACTGTTTTGATTGGGATGGGATAGTCTGCTGAGCTGCAGTTACATGCTGAAAACACAATATTAGTGTCCATCATTTGAGGTAACTAACAGGGTTTCGGTTTCAGGGTTTTTGGGGAAATCAAATTAGTCTGCCAGACATCCAATTTGCGTTTTGGTTTAGTCAAATGTGGCTGCTGCATAATATGCTGGAGGCCACAAGACAAGAGGAAAGTGGCTCATTTGTATTACATAACACAAAACTGCAATGCTCTTGATGCGAAATGGAAACTTTTATTTTGCAAAGCAAAGAAATGACCTACACTTGATGTACCGAGGACCTTGTAATCAAAAGGTTCTCGCACAGCGAGCTGCTCAGCAAATCCAGTGTGAATAATACATTTCCATTAAAAAGGCTCATTAAAATAATTGTTGGTCAATAAACTAGCGGGAGTAAAAGTTAGCCTCCAAACGGTCGGCAGGATTGTTGAGCTTCTGTGGCGAGCACATAGTTCTTCCAGAGCTAAATCATATCAGATGGACTATTGACAGCATCCTGTCAATAGCTGAGCCCTTGGAGGGTTAGCTATTTGCACATTGACTGATTGACTGTTTCTTAATAGACACATAATTGGTGACAAAGACCTTCCAATGAAGTGTCATTTGCCAGAGCATTTGTGATAATTCACAGCCTGTCCCATTTTCTGTTGGACACAGTCCCAAAGTAGGGGCTGTGATGAGAAACATGATCCACTAGACAGTGTCACACTGACAAGAGAAAATGTACAGTATTTGTAGCATGGTGAAATAGCTCAGCAGTCATAACAATGAATACAAGACAAACAAACCAGATAGCCGCTATGGAATCTATAGATGGAAACATGGAGGATGCAATATGGAGTACCTCAAACTTTGACCCGATATAACATTATTCATTGGCAGTAATATTACAAGCTATTTCCTCTCATTCCAGGCTGTGGACAATGTTGATGGATAGTAATTTTCACATGGCACTTTTGTTTACCTTATTTATCTGCCCTGGTGTCTGACATAACCGTCATTGCCTTCATCAGGGAGACAGAGCATTTACAGCCGGCTGCTGTGATTGCAATGTAGTGCAGACATTTAAGGAGGAAGAACGAGAAGAAGAAAGAGAGAGAAAAAATGGAAAAACGCCCCCGTGATCCTGCCGCATTTCATGAAGGCACTGCTTTTCAAACCAGCTGCTTGGAGGATTTTTAACATCTATTAATGCAGAATTACTCCAATTACAAGCCTTCTTTGCACCAAGGCCCCCTTCCGCTGCCTGCGTTAGATAGTGCACACCTCTGGGAGCCAATCACAGCCTTCACAGCCACTGGCAGCAGATGTAAGCAATTTACTTCTGATTTCTTCATATTCAGTGTGAGACAAGCTCCTGGTGACCCACGACCCTGGAGCCTGCAGGATTCTAACCCTATCAAATTAAAGCTCTCTGCTCACTTATTCCCTAGCGCTCCTCTGGTGCTAAGCAGCCATCTCGCTGCATAGCAACGCCGGTCGGGCGTGCTCGCTCATACGCCCTGCCTCATCAGCTGCTATTAGGGAAAATATACAGTGCTCTAATTGGATGAGATTCAGCTAAGGAAGTGCAGTTAAAGGTCATTTTCCACCGTGTGCCTCCTGCTCTTCAGAATAATTTCTGTGTCCTCCGTCTTTGGGAGCTGTTAAACAAAAGGGCCAAAGTTACAATCCTTTCTCTCTTTTCCTGACAGAGTGCCACAGGCCGTGATGAGCAGCGAGTCCTGTGAATCATGTAAACAACATAGCCAGGCCCTGACTGATGCGCTCTGTGTCAACTGCACATCTCCTCCACTGTCTCCCTTCAAAGTGTCCTGGTGCCTATGTCGTAACCTTGTCGTTAGCCAATTTCATAAATTTGCGAAAGGTGAGAGAAGCCCACCTACTATTCTAATTAGTAGTCATTTTGCTGTATTTTCTCCTCATGGTGTCAGTTTCAAAGGCTGCTTTGCAATGGGTTTTCTCCAACAGTGCATATGGGAGTGGTGAAAGAGATGAACAAACATTTACAGCGTGTTTTCTCAGAGTTAATTTATGATGCTTTGAGATGGTCAATTACAGCAACAGGCAACAATTACCATAGACGATTTGAGCTTATGGAAGGTATTCAGCCGTAGATCAGAAGCACAGAACCACTACTAGAGCTGAAACAATCATTCAACATCGTCAACAACAATTACACTGTCAAGTTACTGATATGGCCAAAGACCCCTTCGCTCAAAGACAGATGGAGCAGGGACCCATACTACATATTGCTTGCTTTTAGCCACTAAGTTTGCAGCAGTTGTAGCATGGCTAGGTGTGTTAACCTCGCCCTCTACACTTTTACCAGTGGTCTCTGCGGTGGACAGTATGTCTCTGTCTCTTGCTCAAAAAGTCACAAAATGATCCACTGAGGTACACAAGAATGTCCATACCTTTGGAGTAATTTTAAAGCAAAGCAGCAACCCCCAGGGCTGAAAAATGAAGCCAACACCAAAGTGCCAAAAACTGCAGTTCTTTGAACGGCCACTTGAGGCTGGCTCCAGAAGTCAGGCAATCCCCGTAGACCCTTTACAGCAGAAATAAACATGTTTGCAGCCTGGCACAAAAAGCAGTTTCGGTCTCTATAGCTAATTTCCCTGTTGGGTTGAATTTTTATAACTCACCTTTTTAAATTTTATTAAGTCTTACAGTTACGCATAATTAGGGGCAGGCTGCTTTGAGTGACGGGCTGCCTGCCGTTGGTGTCCTCGGCTCCTCAATTAGATCAACCCCTCACTCCTCCACTGCACCAACGTCTCCCTCAAATATGGTCACTCCTGGCTCCAAATATCCAACATGGCGACATCTGTGATGCCGAACTCAAGGCTTCTACAAATGGGAGTCCACAAACCAATAGGTGATGTCACGGTAGCTACATCCATTATTTTTACAGTCTATGAATACAGCTAATGGACAGTTGTACTTAATAGTACTTAATATGTTAGCTAACAAGTTCATCTCGTCATTATGGATAAGTGCAGCACAATGATGTAGCGTTAGCTAGCTCGCATGATTGCTCAAGAATTCATGGGTAACAGTCTGTCATTAATGTTGTGTACTGTGAGTTAAATGGTTGTGTTAATGAATAGGCCAATTAATCTTTGCTAATCATATGTTAGATTCATGCTAATATGTATTTTCGGATGTATTTAATAAATGTATTCAATGGCAGTTAAATTATATTATCAAACAATAATTAACTTTGAGGACATCCTTGAGGTCGTGGGCTCCGTAAAGATGACCAGTAGTTTGATTGATTAGCATTAGCATGGCATTGGTTTTCTTGTGTATAGGCTAAAAACCAGTTCAAGCTGTATTCTGAAGACATGTTCAATTGTCAAAGAGTGTTTCAGCAACAGCATGCTGGTGTGAATTGCAAAGCATCACAAGCGCCTGACGTTAAAGTTAGTGTTACCTACTGTCGCATGCGTCTATTGGACCTTGAGGGATCTCTGAAGCTACGATAAACAGCTTTGCTATGATGACCTGTTACTTTGTTTAAATGCACATCAGTTGTTTTATGTTACAGTGCGTACTGTAAATCCCCCATAAGATCCATGATCCTCTTAAGTCACGGGCCACTTCATGAATAAATGATGTTCTCCACTGAGGGGCTTGTGGCTCCAGTTTAGCTCAGTTCACTAGCTTGTGATGCAATAATGATGAATGCAGACCTCCAGGACTTTCACTTAGTGCTCTAATGTATAGAGACATACAACATGAGGATCACTATACTGAAGCAATGCTCAAGTAAATGGTGCATAGACACAATCATCTGCATCTAATACTGTTTTTAAAAGCTGATAACTAATAATGTGTGTATTATGCAGTGTGTGATACAAGAAAATGTACACTAAAATATCAGTTCTTCGCTTTTTAATTTTAGTAATAACCCAATTACTGATTAAAGAATTTGAATCGTCTTCTCCCTGGGGCTATGACAGATTAAACAGTTGTAAAAATCACTTCACTAATCATTTATTAAAACTGTAAATTTCTCTACTGAACTCTACACACTACTGCCATTTCCTCTAGTAATCCACAGCGCATAGTAAATCCATTTTACACTGTTGATGCAACAAATTACTTCAAAACACAATGTTAAATAAGCGTAAATTCTACACTAAACCTTGTGTAAATTGTGGCTGATTATTCTGTCGTCTTTGTATAAAATTATCTGTTTACACTAATAATAATTCTGTTTCCCCCCATGTAGTTTAAATAATAACATCCCTTTTCTTGGTGCTGTATAACAACCCACTCACTATAAAATTTCTTTCATGGCTAACAGTAACAATCCATTTATTCACTATTATGGAAACACAATACGTTGCAGAATTTATTGTGTATACTGCTTCTCTCACTCTCAATAAAAGAATGGAAAGTTGTTGTTTTCAGTCCCCACCACTGTCTGATATGGGCTGTGCTAAAGCCCGGTTAGCTCTTCAGAGTAAAATGCTGCAGTTTTGTGTGGACTCACAGTAGTAGGGGATTTTAGAGGCTCCCTGTCTGCCAATTTTACAGCTGGAAGGGCAAAGGCCTTTTGAGCTCCACTGGAAAACTGAGAGACATTCATCGAAGGAGAGGGCCCGGGCCCTGAGTCCCACAGCTTCTCCCACCTTTTGTCCTGCCTGAAAGGCCTCACTGCCTGAAACGCATCACTTGACGCCCAGTGTTTGCTGTTGGGAAACCTGATTAAAGGAGGCGAGACGTACACATACACAGCCTAAGCCTATCAATGACTCTCACAACCCCCCAAGATACTGTATTTGTCCTTGCAGCTTGGGTGCTCAGAGTGAATGCTGCCGTCCATTGATCTTTGTCTGATAAAGCCGCTGGCGTGGTGTGCATGGTGCCTTATGGGCTTCATTCCACTCAGGCGAGTCCATTTCAGTGAGCTGTGGTTGAGCTAATGTGGGACACGCTGCGCCAGTCACGGCCTTTGGGATTTGGCCTAAGTGCTGTGCGTTGTGATGCTTTGCTCTGAAATTCTCAAGCATAGGCAGCCTGGAAAGTCTTTAACACTTCTTTAACAATTCCTTCCAGTTTCTCTCCCAGTGAGGGAAAACATGGCTGAAGTCAACAGGAGATTGATTAATGGATATATTATTTCCACAGCTATTTTATTACTGTTTGAATAATTTGCCTCTCAATAAACAATCTTGTAGCTATTGCAGTATTAAATGGCATTTAAGAATATCTTTCCATCCGCAAAGTACTTGTGTGTCTTTAAAAGAATGCCGTCTGATTGCTGAGCAAACACTCCTGTCGAAGACATCTGACAGATGCTCTTTGAGTTCTATTGGCTTAGATCCTGCTGCCTGTCACCTTTCACATCTCAATGGGCCCAGACGTGACCTCTCTGTTGCCTCGGAGCTCCATACGTTATTGGCCCTAACACAATCAAATGCACGTTCAGCATTTGGGGGTCGAAGCAGTGGCAGCCACTAAGGTGCCCTCGTGCACAGAGAGGGCCAACTCCTGTGACCTCTAGCACCTGAACCATGACCCTCATTTACAAGCAGGTCACCTCTGCAACAACTGCATTTACGCAGGGTCAGCTAAGATCTCCGTATACCAAAAAGCTCTGAAAAAAGTAGACAGATCTTAATCGTATAGTGTTCCCTAAGAGTGGATACACCAGTGCACATAAGCAGTGCGGGAGAAAAGGGTCACAGCTGAGGCTGGTGTCGAAAGAAATGCAACGCTGCAAGCGGAGAGACGTCAACACCTTTTTTAGAAAAACGCACTAAGTCACACACACTACATGCACACACACAAGGCTACGGTAAATTACCATCATAGGTGTTGAAGTGAGTATTGTTCTAAACCTTATATGTTAGGTCAAAGGTTACTGCAAATCAGAAGATAGATATTTTTTTAACCACCTAGAGAAAAGAGGATTTTGTAATATTTCTCACAGATTAAGTCTCTGTTCTATCTTGTTTTAACCACGGTGTAGGTTTGAAAGAACTGACACTACCGGTACAGTATGAACACATTTAGTCATGAGCAAAACATATTTTAGCTATGAACCCAAATCCCTTTTTCTTCTGAACACAGCAAGCCTGAAATGTGATGGCACAGAGACATTCATTGTTGTCGGGTGGCCTGTCTTGGCATACAGCTGTACTGAAACAGTGCCCTTATTGCTGAGACATCGCAATAAAAGTAAAAAAAAAAAAAAGGGGGTCCTTTAGCTCTAACCTTCTGGCAGCTCTAAACCGCATAAATAGGAATGACATAATGCACCGTTTTATGGTTAATCAAATTCCCACAGAGCAGAGAATGAGGAGAGCAGCTTTACAGTTGATAGATGTAGTTGGATATTGTTTATCTGCCTTAGATTTATATTATTAAAATTAGTGACAACCATCAAGACAAGATGGATGTATTAAAGTTATACCTTATGGTTCTTCAACTAAGAATTTATTTTCTCAGCTTTGGTAAATCAGTCTGAATAAAGAAGGAATTTCATTTGATTCTGCTTAATGCTGCACACACAGAAAGATTCACCTGTCATCTGCTACTCTCATAACACATTTATAGAGAGACAGACAAAAGGGAGCGAAAGAAAAGAGGAGGATATGGAGGGAGAGAGAAAGGAAATAAATTGAGAGAGGGGGAGAGTGAGGGAGAGGGAGGTCATAGCGACCGTGTGATGGTCGCTGACACAGGAGTTCAGCCTGCGGTCAAGGGAAGCAGTTGAAGATGAAGCAGACACACAGGCAAGGCTCTGTGTGCAGGTGCCCCCTCGCTGCCCCGCTCGCTTTCATCCCCCATCCACTCCCACATTGCCCCGCCAGCCCCGCCTGCTATCCACCAATCAGGGCACAGGGGGGCGGCGGCACAGTGGGGACACATCAAAGCGTTCTCTCGGTGAGAGGCTCAGGGCTGATGCTGGCACAACACAGAGGAGCACAGAAGAAAGCAGGGACGGCCAGTTAGAAAAAAGGAGTCCAAATGGAATGGAAAAAAGGAGTCTAACCAGAACAAAACATTTCATTCTCTTCACAAACCAGCATTATGCCAGCCGTGCATCCAAAAACCCAGACACATTTTTCTCACTGCCTTGAGCCAATGGCCCCCTTGAGTATGTGAACAAGGGGGATAATTTAATTAAGAAAATCCAATCTTCCAGTTTGAGGGAACAAAGTTAGATTTGAATGAGCGCAATATGTTCCCTCCTTTCTTTTTTCAAATTAAAATTTCATAGCTGAAATCAAAGCGTTGCTGAGGTGCCCCCATCTCTATTGAGTGTATGCTTTCAGAACAGACGTGATGATGAGAAAAACTGCTAGTTTTTCTGTGTCCTCGAATCTAATTAAAAATATTTATAACATTTTGCTTCTCAAAAAAGAATGCAATGGTCTGTAGGTGAATAAAACGCCAAAAAAAAGGTATTCTCAGTACCAGACAGAATGCAAGGTTATACCTTATATCTCTGAACTATAAAAACGGATACACCCTGAATATGAGTAAAATTAATAATGTCCACTCTCCCATCTTGTCATTAAGCTGTAGCATTTTCAAGATGCTCAAACTCATACCAAGACATATAAATGTCTTCTCTCTGATGTATGACCCTCCATGTTCACTCAAAACTTATAATGACTTTCTTTGTGAAAGCCCTCAGCGTGAGGAGAGCTTTCTAAATGAGAAGCACCCCTACAATAACGCTGAGCAGCCCGCACAGAAGTACGAGCCTCATAATACGAGTGTGTCAAGTCCCTTAGTGAGTATGATGCACAATCCAGCAAGCTTTTGCATATGTTAAGAAGGATAATAGGTTCCTATGGGAGAAGAGGCTAAGGCCCAAAAGTGAGCATGACTGTAAAAGTGCTGTGAAGGGGATCCACACTACATGGAAAAGTGTAGGAGCCATGCTGAACAAACACCACTTTGAATTATGAACTACATCGAGGAAATAAAGCAGCACTTGTATATACAATGGTAACAGTTTAAAGGTTCGGCATCACCTCCCCTAAGGCACTGTCGGTAATTTGAACAAAATGTCACTCAAAATACAAAGAAGAGGGAAAAGGAGAAGAAAGCACACAGTACCCTTGCTTAAAAGAAGATCTTTTGATTTACTAAATGCTCTCTTTACTCATCTTTTCCCCAACGGAGGCCGAACATGAAGCGCAACATTAAGATCAATACTTAACAAAAACAACAGCAACAAAACAACACCCCGGTGACTTTGTTGGATCGAGCTGCAAGGGAGCGCTACTGCTGTTACTATCCCCACATCGCCCGCGTTCGTAGAGGCCTGTCAATAAGACGAGCAATGCCTCAAATTCCAAATGTTTGAATTCAACCTTTCTCTGGCGAACTATGAGATAAAAAATAAACACATTAAAAACACCGGGTCATCGGACGCGTTAGAACACCTTGATGACTGGAGGCACAGGATGAAGCTTTCATCAACTCCTGCCCTGGGAAGAAACTATCATACTGTATTGACTGAGAGCACCCCCTTGTTGATCATTACAGGAGTGAGGACATACAGGTGTGGAAACATGAAGTCTTATTGATGGAAATATCAAAGCCACAGACAGGCGCCGTTGACCCTTTCATGATGTCAGTGCTCAACTCTTGCTGCTGGGCACTGTTTAAGTGATAATATAGACATGGCATCTCAACATAATGAAAACTTATTGATGCCCTGTGCTGCGGTAATGATGAAATTGACTGAACGCACCGAGCTATTATTTGTATTATTCAGAGCGTTTGACATGTGTCAATGTCCCAGAATAAAAGGGAATGTTTTATCTGACTGGTGTCAATCACTTTAAAGCACATTATACGCAGTTTGAAGACAGCAGTGGCATACACGTCTGAACAATGAAAAATGTGGCAGTTGGGACAAATCTCAGGATTTATCACTGAACAATAAAACAGAGCTGCTCAGCAGGAAATGGGACACATTGAACACATGTTCCATGGTGTGTGCAATCTCATGTAAAGACCCAGCTGACATTCTGGCAGCGTCCTCCTTTCTGTTTTCACTTGCCGTTCTCTGCTCCTGTGCCAGCTTATCCTGTGTGTGGTCTTTGCTGTGACTTGGCACTGTTACCTCCGCAGCTCAGATTACCACATTCACATTCGTCTCATTGAACGAACTCCGCAGAAGCTTTTTGGGTGGAGAGAGGGCAAACGCAGCGACATGGACGACACGGGCAAGGTCGGATCTAAAAGTGCAGATTTTAGTAAAGTGAGAGGTGTGTCGCCGTGGTGCTGCGGCCACGTGGCTCGCCAGCATGTATTTGGGATGACCTTCCCATTGTTCGTGAGCAGAGGCTGCCCTGCCCCTGGTCTGGGCTGGGTCTGTGCCCGCGGCCAACCTCATCAGACACTCAGCTACTACCTATCCATCTTCCCTCATTGTGCACAGAGGTGACAGCTGGCATTCAGCTGTTTGTAAAAGGCCTTTAAAAAACACGCAGGGCCTCCATACTCGGCTACATTAAAGTAATTAGCTGCCAAGCTAGTAGAAAGCACCCCCCACCAAGTGCCAGCAAGACTGCGGATTGAAGTCGGCATCCTGTTTGACACATCTGGGCAAGGGAGAGTAATGAAAACAGCTGCTTCTGCCCATATGGCATCCAAAGGCTGGCAGCGTGGCGGTGTGCTGTGCCAACCTTAGGCAAATTATCCATCATTAATCCCGGGATCTGACCAGCATACGAGTTGCTGCTAATCAAAACATCTGGGGATGGTGGCAGAAGAAGGGGGGAGGTCTCACTTGAAAGGGATGCATTTTGTGAGTGGAGTCAATGCAAGGCGACTGTTCAACAAAGAGCCCTGGGTAGATTACAGGTGTGATATCTGCACACAAATAGTGGACAGATAAAGCACCAGGGATCTGAATAATTTTAGAATCTCAAAGAAAAGATGCAGCATTATAGGTTTCCCTTCATGTTTCTGCAACGTTTTCTCAGTAAATAATAAAGTGCCTCCGTCAATGTTCAGGATTTAACAAGAGCCCAACGTGACTTTTAAATGTTGTTGTTTTATGAAAACCTTGCACTACAAACATCCACTTGGAAAAATCAATTCTCAGCTATTCTTTGATTAGCTGCAAATTGCCCTCACATTTGTTTCTGCGTTTGTCTATTGTGTGTCCTTTCCGTTCATAGGCTGGCCTGTTCAAAACCAGGCTTCAAATTCCCTCAGAAAGTCAGTGACATTAAAATGTCCTTTGATGTGCCTTCCCCAAGCAGGGAGCACTAACAGTAATAGTGATTCTGTCACTTAATGCTTTTCCGGGGATCAATAGCTCTTAAATGCTAAAGTGGGACAATTAAAAATAAATAGGAGGTTGCTCTAGTCTAAATCAGATTATACATTGCTGCCCCTAGCAGGTCCTCAAAAGCACAGTATGCCTCCTCAGTGAGTCATCTGCACAGCACCCTGGTTTGTGACTGATGCATATGTAAGTGAGGATGAATTGGAAACACACAGCTTGTTTTTTTCTTTTCCTGCCAGAGGCTCCTTCAGTCAGTCAATACAATCATTTCAGGGGAATCTAAAATATTGTGTTTTAAAAAAGGGGGCACACTGCTAATATACTGTACACAAAGTATAACTGGTATCTAATGAAGATTAATAAAATGCAATTAAAATCAGAGGAAACCCCCAAATGGCACAATAATGACATGACTGAGATTTATATTGGCTTTTGAGGATCCATCAGCCTGAGCCATGGCAGTGAGGTCGCAGGTTGGCTCCAGCTCCCCTGTGGCTGCTGCTGTAATGTCAACTCTGGCAGTAATACAGCTGTAACTGGAGGCAGAGCGTGATGGGAACCCACTCCTGACAGACATGACCAAACCCAACACAATTAGCTAGTGACAGCAGGTGCTGCCTAACTCCGTTGCGTTAACACGTCTCAGGTTTCCTTGTAATGGCCACAAAGTGATCCTAACTTTCAATTAACACATCCCCTGCCTCCACCACCCCGGCCAGCCACTCATTTCCACATCCCCGCCATTAGCTGCGTGGGAAGCACTGCTTTGGCACAGGCGAGCTCTGTGCATGCTGACTGTGAGAGGCAACAGTTTTCACAAACAAAGACACTCATGTACTCACAGTTTCTCCCTTTTTCCCTCTGTCTCTCTCTCTCTCTCACAGGCGCACACAGCACAAACACACAAACACCACTTCATTCTTCAGTTTTAAACCAACACCATTCTTTAGAGTTTTACACCACAGATTTGTAGCAAAAGCCACTATGGCTGTAAGAGGCTGAATATCAGTCTCTGTCCAGCACAAAGGGGAAGTACTGATGTTACCACTCCAGACTAAATCAGGATAAATGGCCGGACCCTCCAGGAGAAGACAAGGAGGAGGCAACACTGCTGAGTGCACAAACACACATAGTGCAGACACCTTCTCACGCACAGGAAGAGGTTCATCTTCATTCAATAGTGCACTATCCATCACTTCGTGTGACTCCACAACAAAGGCCCTGAAAACCACAGAGCTGTCTGGGAAGCATCTCTGTGACACAGTGCCAGGGGAATTACATGGCACAAATGATTGCTCAGGTAGGGAGCGGGTGGCTGTCGAACAACAGTCTTGTCTTTAACTTGCTCTCCACTCTCCATCAGAGCAGAATGAAGAAGTGTTCAGCTCTGTCATTTGAGTCTATTGACCTTTGGTGATTCACTGGCAGGCTGTACCTGAAACAACAGACAAGGGGTGAAGGGTTTGGGCCTAACCTACGCACCGGCATACATCACGCAGCCTGATGAGTGACACAGCTCTATAAAGTGTCATTTACCTTGTCAGCCAGCAGATACACCATCCATATGGATGGACACGCATCCTCTCTAGGTCGCACATGCTCTGTGTGCAGACGGAATAGCAAATGACCATTTGGGACGCAAGTTCACTTTCTGTGATGGATATCTTTTGTCTATCATCGTCTACAGCAACATCTTTATACAATATATGGCCTGTGTTGGAATTAAATGGATTAAATGATGAAATTATGCATATGATACTTCAAACTGGCTTTACCTCGTGATGGGTTGGTGTTAAAATCATATTAAATCATGTAGAGAGGAGACATGTATAAGATAATCCACCATGCTCATATTATAGAAAGCATTTTATCTTACGCTTTAATTGATATACGTTTGCCATACACAACAGTGGGTGTACGCTGCATAACGCACTGAGCCAAGCCTGGTCTCAGAGGTACAGTACCCAGTAGCACTTGTCATGCTGGCTCTATCACAGTTTTGACCTTGTTTGAGGGGCAATGAGAGTCGTCAGGAGCTCCCTTAACTTCCCAGGGACTCAGTAAAAATGACAGGTCCCTGCAGAGTCTGAATAAACATGTGCTTTAGTGAAAGTTGTGTGTAATTTGCTCTTTGCCATCTTAACTGTAGTTATTACTATTTTAAATGGATACATCTGTCTATGTGAAGTCTTTCATTACCTCCACTCATTACCAGCACATCACAGTGCTCCCCAAGGACACGCCTTTTACGTGCTCATCCGCTGAAATCCACTTTAATGTTCTGAATTTGACGCTTGTCTCAAAACAAATTTGTCTGAAGCAATTAAAAAGTATCACCTCGCAAACAGCCCCTCCTAAATGCTATGTTTTACATCAGCTTTCCTCCTACTGTCTGGTAAACATGTGCAGTGCTACATGTTTGACCTCACTTTAAACTGCATATCTGACATGAATAGATTAAAAGTAAAGGCTTACTTTTGATTTCATATGGAAAATATGTGAAGCTCAAAAAAGCCTGTTTTCAGTTGTATACATCCATTAGTTGTGTACTGCCTTATGATTGTTAATAGTTACACTGGCTCTGTGGATTTCAGTTCACATCAACAGATAAACAAATTGTACAATATAAAGGTAAAGTCATTAAAGAAAAATAAAATGATTCAAGCTTGCAACTTGTCAACTTTTAATGTTGTATTAAAAACATAAGTGCAAAAGTAAATATTCCTGAAAAAATTGTGTGCATACACAAGGTTTTTCAAAGCTGGATTTATACTTCTGCGATAAGGGATTACACTGTATCTAAGGCTTTTACATGGGTAAGCTCCAAGGTTACCTCGTGGGCTATGCTGTAATTGATGTACACCTCCTCAGAAAACACACTGAAGTTACGGTGGTGACCACAGACTGTATAAAGATGGACAAGTCATTAAAGAAAAATAAAATGATTCAAGCTTGCAACTTGTCAACTTTTAATGTTGTATTAAAAACATAAGTGCAAAAGTAAATATTCCTGAAAAAATTGTGTGCATACACAAGGTTTTTCAAAGCTGGATTTATACTTCTGCGATAAGGGATTACACTGTATCTAAGGCTTTTACATGGGTAAGCTCCAAGGTTACCTCGTGGGCTATGCTGTAATTGATGTACACCTCCTCAGAAAACACACTGAAGTTACGGTGGTGACCACAGACTGTATAAAGATGGACAATGTGTCTCCACTTCCTCCCATCGTATATAAGTGAAACCAAAATATCCCATACATGGCTCTTGTTACACTGCAATGCATAAAGTTTAACTTTAAAGTTATAACTGTGTAGATTGTAGATTCTAACATATTATATTTGCGATGGTGGAATTACATCTGCAGTTCTCTGTCACTGTTATTTCCAAAGTTAAGTCCTTTTGTTATTTGTAACAATCTTTTGTCCGCTTAAACAATCAGTATTCCTATTATTACTATTTGACTGGTCATCAGTTACCTGAATGCGCTGTCATCCGTCACTGCGACTCCTAAGAGTTGTCAATCAGCTGTCAATCCACTGTCATCTGTCTGTGGGTCAGTCGATGTGACCTGGCGTCCAATGCGCAGAGAATTGTGGGTCAGAATAGCCAGAAAAACATGCTGGCTTACATACTGCCAAATCAGACCAAATGTAGTAAAACATCCTGGTATTTTTGGCACACTGCATTTGACATAAAATGTATTGGGACATACAAAATATTTTTCTGGCATGTTTCCAATGATGTTTAAACCCAGAAAAATTTGTAATTTTGTTCAAGGTAACAGTTGGTAACTGTCAATGCTATTATAGCCCCTTAACCCCCTTTTCTTCTTATAACCTCCAGGGAAACACCAGATAATGAGTCAGAGTGAGGAAGGATCCAGCTTAATATAACGTGCCACTATGACAAGTGACTCATTTTAGCCACCAAGCTAGTGCATTTGGTAATGTTCTAACTTTGCAGCAATGTTCAACACGCTCATAAAGCTATTTTTAGTGTAACTAACCACATAGTGTTAGCTACAGTTGCGGTATTGAGTCATCTAATGGTAATTGTAATTTAGCATGTTAACATTTCATGAGCTAACGTTTCTCTGGCTATTTCATTAGAATGAAACAACGCGAATACATCCTATACATCCTCCAAGAACATGATTTTGGCTTGAGTCCTGTAAGAGGGATTTTCATCATCACTGGTGGTCGTTGAACAATGATGACAATGACTCCCACAGTCCTGTGCTACTCCATGATGTCATCAAAGTCCAATCTTTGTTAGTGTGTTTACTGAAAGTCCCCTAGTGGCAGAAATTATGTAAATTGCCTTTAAGTGCTCAAACTCTGATATAGGTTTTGCTACTAACTTTTATGTTATAAATAAGCGGGGTAAATAAATTAGAGAATTATTTATAGAATTGTGAGCTACATGCCTTTACTCCATTACAGAATCCAATACTCTTAGTTTGTGTGGTTTTTTTGTAGTCACACAGGCAATTAAAGTCTGTGTGACTGTACTTTTGTCAATAATGTATTATTTAGGAACTACTTATGGTGTATATGGTTTTTCCTTTTTTCTTTATATTAGTTTCCTGAACCAAAGTCCAACTTCTGCTGGACGTGCACACCAGTAACTACTCTGTGAAAGTGCTATGATGTTATACTGAAAGTAAGGATTAAAGGATTTGGAAACACAGACCCGTGGGAGCCCGATCTATGAATGTGGATGGGCCACGTTTAATGGGTTACATTCACAGACACCGCGTAGGTGCAGATCTTAAAGTTCCCTTTTGTAGAGATATCCATATTTTTTGCAATCACAGCTGAATGCTATACCCCACCATGACATCAGGCGTCTAAACAGCGTGCCTCGGACACACTGCCATGCTCAATAAAATCCAGGTCAACATAATAACAGTTGAAACTAAAAGTAGCGAGAAAGGTCCTGACTGGTGCAAGTGGGCAGAAATATGAGCCTCTTAGGAATGTAAGCGTTTTAGAAGTCATGAAAAAATGCAGCTGTTGCTGATGAAATCAGTTGGTTCCAGACCTCATTTAAAGGTGAGAGTTGACCAAAATGACAATTGCATAGCATAGGCCTGTGATTCAACATATGCCTGTACTTAACATAATTACATTTCTGAAGGTGGCTTTTAGTTCATATTTACTTTTGAGCATGATACTTGAGTACAGTCCAAAGCACCAAATGGCTGTGTTTAAAGCTATGGGAGCATGTTGGAAATTATTTGGGTCACAGGATGGAGGTTCAGTTGCAAGCAATTCACTCCTTGTGTCTTCATCCCCACCTTGCCCTTGATTTCTGGGTGAATTACTGGCTTCCTTTTGAAAATATTTTCCCAGTTTGTTTAATATTGTTTATACAGCTGTAACACTCAGCTGCACATACCTGCTGGCAAACTGGTTTCCTGTCTCCTCTAATCCAGTGTCTCATGGAAGTCATTGGCTGTGACACAGCTTTGATCCAAAAAAAGGACTAATACATGCACCATTCAGAGGGTAGAATGAGAGCTGGTGTGGTTTATGAGTGGATGGATGCTGAGGATATCTAGTAGCCACTCAATGGTGTTGTTGTTATATAACACCATTAAATTTAAAATGTGTTATTTATAAAGGTGAGATTACAGTTACACAAGTGCATCCTTTTGAGTTGAATGCAAAATCTAACATGTTTTAATGGCAACTTACAGTCTAATAAATTCAATTTCTAACTACTGATTAGTGCAAAAAAGAAAAAAATGAAAACAATATCATTTGTATTCTTAAAGTTTTAGCATCCGAATTTTGGATTTTAAAGCTATAGTGCGTAACTTCTACAGGTCCGTAAATGTCCGTTTCACCCAAGCCACTACTAGAGGAGATGACACAATGCTGATTAAGCCAATCGGCTCCTCTAACATCTCACGGTAATTTCAATATATATCATTTTTAGTATGCATGTAGACTGGCAACATTCCCGCGCTGGCGCACAGGAAATGCTTCCTCACAACAAGAAGGGAAGGGGAGGACGAGCGGAGAGTGTCACAGCAAGAGGTAGAGCGCAGGTAGAAGGTGAAAGCAACATGGTGGAGAAGCGGCCGAGACACGGTCCAGAAGTGGATCCTACCACAAAGAAAAAGCCTGGACGTTCGGCTGAAGGTCTATTAGCAAAGAAGGAAAGTGACCGACGGAGAAGGCAGACAAGGATTTGTATTGGCGCCGCTTTTCCTCGGTGAAGAGCCCTGAAGGAAGAAATTGGGCTGAGGGCAGACACGGATATTGCCTTGCTGCTGTTGGATAAGTCAGTGACTTGGTTTATAATTATGTTATGAGTAGTATGTGTTGCTGTTACATGTACTGGACCTAGTACTTTATTATTTTCTTGGAAATGGTGCTATGAACGTAATGTAATGTTAGCAGCCTGGTGTTCGCCACACTGTATAGCATTGTGTACACGGTGTGTGGCGACTGGCGAGTGGTACTCTGTGTACACGGTGTGTGGCGAGTGTTACTCTGTGTAACACTCGGCTTATTAGTGGTAATAACGCATTATCCGCTGGGAAGCAACAGAAGTTACACACTATAGCTTTAAGTTAATTTTTTAAGCCAAATAGTGGTATGTTGGGTTCACACCAGATGCAAGTCAGTTACATGTAAAGTCAATGTAAAGACGCAATTAGTGCATTACATCATTTAAAACGTTAACATCTTTCCACATATCATCCAAAACTTTTTCAGTTTGCATGTAAACCTGCAAACTTCTCACTGTCAAAATGGTGGCAAACTCCTGACCTTCTGACTGACACTTCACTTGAGCCAATTAGAGCTTCCAGTGCTGTTGCTATGGCCTCAAGAGCCAACAAGAGACAACAAAGGCAATTCCTTATTTTGTAAGGCTTCATAGCCAATCAATAGCCAGCACCTGGCCCGATGGCTTATGGGTCTTGTAGTCAGTGACATTCCCTATTGCCACAGCCGTTTTTAACCCCTTACTGTCTTTATTATCAATTTAGGTTTCTAGTGTCTTTGTGTTTTAATGTACAGTGAGTTCCTAAATAGACATTTCAGTCTTTGTTGCTTTTAAAAGTGCCTGGACAAAACCTTATAAAATGTGTAACATGTTTATTTTCTGTGATATTGTTATCTACTTTGAATTTGGACTAGGTAAGGTTTTATGCTATGATCCCAATGTGTTTTTCAGCTCATAAGTCCCAGTTCTGGTCATTTGCTGCATCTTTTTTCAAGGAAATATTAAAGATTAACCAAGTTTAACCAAGATTAAAAAAAAATCTTTTACTTCAGTATAACTTATATGACAGAAGCACAGAAGTACTTACAGTGATTCTGACTGTTGGGGGAGGAAACTTCATAGTTTTACCTTTATGCCCATAAATAAGCCCATGTATGTACATGTACAAAAGATGGAACAAGAACAGCTTTCAAATTCCATTGAGTACACCTTGGAAAGGCGTTTTAGGTGAATTTAGGGGAATTTTTCAGGATGCTTTGCTCCAAATTCTCCAAACTAACATCACATGCTACTTATTGCTACTGTAGGTATGTATGGACTTTCTACAGTGAAACTAAGGGTTTTACACATCTTCTAACTCTACACCAATGGACCTCATTTCTAAATGTAGGCTAACCAGGGATTAATGTTAGCAAGCCAGCCAGGAGGGCACAACATAGCCCTCTTTACATGAAGAAAACAGCTGCCGTCGAATGGGGTGGTGTTTACGATGTTCATTAGAAGATTTCATATAACAACCCCCTTTTTTAGTATTCACAACCTTGAAGGTGGAAATTTTCAGAAAGCTCAGAGTTCAAGAGTTGTGGTGTTTTTGCTGACATTTTCAGAAATGGCAGAGGCCATGGAAGTTTATTTTAGTCGTCTAAAGTTTGTCTTCGTAAATTTATAATGTGTCTGAGAAAAATGTTGATATTCCCAACAGCCTCATCTTTTTCCTCTGTTATTATACATTTCCTGCATTAAATTACCAGCTCACTAGCTTGCTAAATTGTTAGCCATCTTGTTAGCCAACTTGTCCATGTTGCCATTGCCTAGCAGCAGTGTCCTCACTACTTAACCACTTGAATGCCAAGCATATCGTGTACACGACTTCCAGTGTTGCAACCATGCCCTACAAGTTCCATTTGAAGGCAACAAATGACAAGCACATCCCATCCCTGCACTGAGCTAACATGTAGCCAACCAGATCAGTCCCTGTCAAATGAATGCAAAGACACCAAAGTGTTCTCGACCCTCCATCAAATGTTCTGTAAGACAGGTAAATAAGCTAATCTTGAAATTCTCGAAAATAATGAGCATTACTGGCATTGCTTAAAAAACTGTAATTGTAATCCTTTACACTACTTGTTACTGGAAAAAGTAACAACTTTACATTAGAGGTTACAGTAGTATACAAAGAAGTACACAAAACCTGTGAGATAAGGCTTGAATATAGGCCACTGAAGCCTATCACAGCATCACTTACACATTTGATTTTACCTTAAAGTTTCCTATTAGCTTGTTTCCCTGCCATTCTTTTGTCTTGTTGGAGTACATTTTCATTACAAACATATTTATGCAGAATGGGTTTGTGGGTGTTATGACATATCCACCAATAACCTCATGCTGTCAAGCAATTGCACCTCATTGGAAAAAGCCTGATGAAATAAATGCTGGCTGCTGACTCCTCCAATTTCACGGCACTCCTCATTGTCACCCCGAGTGCCTTTCCCCAGATTGAGATATTTGCAAACTGTCATCTCCCATAAATAGCTGTCTGGTCTGATGCTGCCGGTGCCCCTCTGACTCTGATTCTGAGAAGCTTTGGTGCACCATTTCCACACCCTCGCCGGTTAGTCTATTAAAAGTCAGAACTGCGGCTGCAAAAAAAAAGCAGTGACAGTGGCTGACGAGTGATGGAGCAAAAACCCTTTTAAACAACACACAAGCACTCACATAGCTATGTACATACCCTTCCTCACTTCATACCTAGCGCTGTCACTCACTTCCCATGACTCCTTATCTGACATGCTGCAATCTTTGAACTCCATTAGTGGAAGCAAATCCCTCTCCCTGTCTTTGGGATAAAATGGGCTTTGGCATAGTTCCATGCTGAGATTAAAAGTTGTCATCTCTTGTGTGGCCACAGAGGTTTTCGTGGCTCTTTAGGATGTTATCTGGCAGCTCATTATTTCATGCACGTTCCCATCGGTATCAGATATAAAAGAGATAAGAGTGAAATAATTTTATATTTTTTTTTCCGGATTACAATGTCATAAAAAACTTGATAAATTTTGAAAAAAGATTCCCTCCAGTTTTCCATTCCTTATCATACCAGTAGTTTTTGCCTCCACTCTTCAAATGACAAATGGAAATATTTTGATAAGCCCAATGCTGGGATTTTACTACTCGAAAAAACATGGACTATATAAGTTTAACAGCATGATTTGTAATCATATGCTTGAATAAATGCCATGCTGTATTGTATTGTTTATCCTCTGATAGTAACACCTCAGTTTATTGGCAACTGCACTGGAAACATAATAGCCCACATGAAACTATTGAGAGGACGCAGCAAGGTAAATGTACAGCCAATAACGAATGGACTCAATTTGCCAAAGAAATCCATACATGCAAACAGTGTGAGGCTAACTGAACATTACAAAAGGCTGCAAGAGTGTGAACCCTAAAACAGATTTATTTGGGCATGCACTTTTTTTTCTAAGGGCCTCATTAGTAATGGCACTGTTGAATCAGAGCAGAAATGCAATACCGTTTCAAATATGGCAGAGGAAGTTAAAAACAGGGTTAATGAGAGGTTTAACAAAGCACCACAGAGCCATGAAAAATAAACCGTAAAAAGCTGCTTTTGCAACCATTAAAATGGCTGTTCTTTCCTGCTATTCCAGCCAGTATCTCACTGTTACAACAGGAAATGCAGACAGGCTGTTAGGCAGAAACACAGGCCTTTATGAGCTTAGTTATTACCACTGCTGGACCCACTTTTAATAGCCATACGATCCACCCGGCGCACAATGGGCTGTGCCTGATAATATCATAACCAAGTATTTACCATGGAGCCGTTTAAGATTTCCCAGATAAAGCTGAAACACTAGAGCTGCAAATTTGTTAATATCATTAAAAGATGTTACCAGTAACTGAAGCTGAGAGAATATGATCCCTCAAGGCCTCAGTCTGTGGAAATAATTTATAATGTAACAGCTATAAAACATGTACAAGTTATCAGGTTCAAGACCTGTCCCAGTATCTGTAGGCTCCTGTTACACATGGCACTGCCTTTAATACAAGTGGTAAAACAATTAAGGGAAATGGATTTTCCACTGTCTGCATGTCAGAAATCGGCCTCCTAAGTTTGTCATAAAAGCTCCAGTCAGAGTGAGTAGAAGTAATCATAGAGCACAAGTCATAAAACTTATGGATCATGATAAAGAACTCATGGATTCCTGTAGCTTTATCACATCAATTATAAACAAAAATGCATGTGACTCATGGCCATTCACGCAAGCACAATACATTTTAGCACAAAAATATAAATAATGGGGCTAAAAAGGATGATGCTCATTGCAACATTTAACCCATCCCACAAAAAGGCAACAGGGAGATGGTGTCAACACAAATAGCTTAAACCCTGCATATCTACACTATCACCATGTGCATAATATCTAACTACTTTGTCTAAGGTGTCAGTTGTGCACGACAAATTAGCTATAGCAAATGGGGCATAATGGCCCGACAGAAGAAAGAAGAAATGGATGGTCATTGAAGCTGCCATAGTGTTTAGTATCTCCTTTATTGTATTCACAGTGGTAATGTGATATGTCACACTGTTGCTAATACACTTCTGTACGCTGTCATCTGGCTGTAATGCTTATCAGGCCTGTGTTGATGATTTGCCCTCTTGTCAGGGCCAATTATGCTTGGATGTGTCATGGTGGCAGGCTGTGCGACGGCTATTACTGGTGCAGAGGGATGACGTGAGGCAGCCACAAACTGCCTGGCCTCCCCACCCAACACTCAATCTTCCCCACTGTAGGTCGATGTAGGGCGAGAACCCATTTTCAGGTTAAGCTTAACATGGATTGTTGGATGAATAAAAATTGTGCCTGTTTTTCACACAGTTGGTTCAATTCTTGATGATTTTTAAAGGAGCAGTGTGTAGGATTCAAGGCTGTAGCCATGGAGTCAACATTGGGGGGGGGGGGCCAAATCTGCATGCCCCCCCACACCTCCAAAAACACACACCCTTACTTCCTGCCACTGAAATTCTAAAGTGAAATATGTACAAATTCACTAACACATGAGATCCGTTTCTTTTTTGCAAAACAATAACCATTCACAACATCAAAATTTCATAACACTTTACAAAATTACAGTAAACAGTTACAATATAGCCTACGTAATGCTCATATTATATTCTCGTTTTCCACTTTTATTCAGTAATGAATAGAGAGAGAAATTTACATTGCCTGCCTGGAACGTTACCCATACAGCAGTCTGGCAGCAATGTTGATGGCAACCATGGCAACCAGCCTTGGCATTCTGCTACGGCAACTCCACTTGGACAACCCAAACAAAAAAGGACATAACAAAAACATCTGCTTTCTGTACAGCGTGTAATTTCTACCATTTCTCAATCAAAACAATAATAAAAGACGTACTTTAAAGTACAGGGTCAGGTAGTGCTGATGAAAATATATGTGATGTGAATCAAAGAGGAAATGTATGACAGTTTTATTCACGTTAGCTATGTTTACTCACGCTATGTTATATCATTCTGTGAAGTAGCCCGTCAGTCAGTAGCGGTGCTAACTTAACAATACAATTAGATGAGTGGGCTACTATGGTAGCCTAGCACTGTTACATGGTTAAAACAGTCATACTAACAATAATGTCATGTGCATGTTGAATGTTGTTGTCACGTTATAGCATATGCAGTAGTAGCCCATCTCATATTCTTGTTCTTATACTACCACTTCTACTATTACTCCTTCTTCCTCTTGTGGTAAATGGCAGATGGTAACTGGCGTATAAGGTGCATAACTGTCCCCATTAATGGGTCTATGTGTGGTATTAATGAAACATTTAATATATTTCTATCAAGGAAAACTATATTGAGTCAATTATCATGAGCTTTTTATTCCCCGGGCCTATATTAAATTATATTATATTCAATTTCTACCAATATATCCCTCTAAATTCTGCACACTGGACCTTTAAACCTAGAACTGGCTGTTCTTGGTCCACATAGCCTTGTCTCCGAGGTAAAGATATGAAAGAAAATGAAACGGACAGAAAAAGACAAATAGTTGGTTATCCAAAGCTTATGTGTAATTGGTTGTAAAAGCAAAGAAATGTCCATAAAGCTTTATATTGTATACATGCACATTTGAAATGGAAAAGCTCATCATATTATAGACCTTGAAAAGCTCAATAATAGCACGAAACAGCAAACCATATTTGACATGTCTGAAATCTTCTCTTTTATTTCATGTTTGATTAAAGTTACTCCAGCATAAAACATTTGCCCTTGGCTTTGATGAGTCGGCCAGTTGAAAATATCTAAATACACCCGGTGAAATGCATGGCTTTCATAAAAGGTATTACACTTAATGAAAATTCTATTGCTAAACTCTATTGGCAGCTATAATAATTCCTGCCATCAGGGCAAGGATATAGGACATAAGCTGTCAAGTCGACGTTGGAACTTAGAAGGTGTTGAATTGCCTTTAGACCACGATAGTCAGTCCCTGGACTAGGACTTTGTAGTGTTTCCCTTTAAGCTTTGTTTGGTTCAGAAACAAGACAGTTTCCCAAAATAAAACTCCTCTCAGTGACCTTCCCTTTCCACTGAGTAGTGCAAATCCCCATTCTCTCTGCCAACAAGGACTCATTACTCCCTGTTTTAAAGAGAGCTTTCTGGTCCAGGAGGCCTCATTACAGCTGAGAAAGACACCCATGGGACATGCAAGGAAAACAGTGAAGACCCCCCCTAGAGTAATAAGCCTGCAAACTTCTACACAAGACTCAGTGAAGAACTTACAAACTGTAAAGCGAGCAGCCCCCCGCTGTTCCATAGGAAAGGTGTCTTTGAGGTGTGCAGATTGTATGGCTCAGTAGTCAGGAGAAGTTCCAAATGCTCGCAAACTGATTAGCGCTGCACAACGGTTCAAGACAGCAAAGTAGATACTTTGACACAACTGATGCCTTCACTGTCAAACACTGCTAAGAAGAACACACTTTGAAGCTTTCCTTTTAGCCAAATGTCACCGCTAATATGCTGTTTCTGTCCTATTCAATTGTCAGAATAAATTAAGAATCCACACATTAAATTAGCTTCATTAGTCAAATAATCTCCCCGGTGAAAACAAAGACTGATTTCTCTGATAACAAATAACCATACGTGAAACGAGCACCGTCTCTGCATCTGAATCTACAACAATTGTTGCAACAAGACATTTTAGAAGGAGCTATTTTTAGCTGGTGTCTATTGAGTGACCTTGTGGGCAGAACTGAAAACACAGCTGCTCGTTTCTTTGGACAAAAATGTTATCTGAACTAATAAACTTTGGACGGCAGTTTACTTTAAGAGAAACATTAAGGGACCAAAAAACTCACAATTGAATTTTCCCACAAAGTCTCGCAGTCGTTTTTGTTTCAGTATTGCTGCAAGCTGTGATTCCCACGTGAAAGGCATCAGCGAGCTGCCTCCTCCTGTCACTCACTGCTAAGGACAGAGAGCCTGGTACGTCAGTGTCATGACCCCACGCTCCAGGCAAGTGTATCCACCCACAACCAACTCCATAGTGTCAGTTACACAGTCTGGATTTAATCACTATGCTCAATCCAACTCTTCTACTTTGGGCCACTGAACAAAATAAACATGTAAAATGTACTTGCAGCGTGAGGGAAGGAGTTGTTTCCATGTTTCTTGTAAATGACTTCAGCTTTGGGTGACTTTACATGCATACGCACATGACACGACGTGCAAGCAGTGGTATTCTACAGGAAAAAAAAGATTTTTAAAATTTTTTTTTTTTTTAATGGACCATCAGCCTATTTAAAACTCTAAGTCATTGAGTCTGCCTCTCAGGATCTGATCAGTTTTGGATGACTTCGGTGTCTGCAGAGGTCAGCATTCCCAACAGTTAACACAGTGGCAGATGGCATCTCCATAAGATTTAGTAACACATGTCAACTGAGGCTCCCTTAAGGGAGTTACCCGGCCCATTTATAGCATCAACTTCAATCTCATCTGTAACAACAGAGAGGTGACTACGGCTCCAGCTTCTCATGCAAATGCAAGGTTTCTTTTTCTTCTCAAAATCTAACTGCAACTCTTATTCCTTTTTTTATATTTCACCATATTTATCTACTGTTGATTCTTTTGTACCATATATATGGACGTACACATTGTTCATGGTATTATACTGCATATCACCAGCAGCATCAGCATCTTAGCTTGCGGTATGTTCCAGGAACAGAGGATGTCTTGTTCTGTTTTCCCGGACATGCAAGTTTTGGCTCGAGCACAAAGTCAGTGCAGATGAAGTAATGACTAAGGAATTATGTTAGCGTACAGAGGACATGTACATCATGTAGTGTGACAGCCTTAAAGCACGGCCCTTTACATATTCATCATTTTAATTCCTGGTTGTTATGTGCATCACTGGACTCAGCTAAATGGCTAGAAAACCCATTTAAAAATAATTATTTATAATTATATTTTATTATTTATCATTTACATGTTTAAATTATTCATATTTGAATTATCCGGTTTGATTTCTCATAAATACACACAAAAAATCGATTCAGCATCACTTTTACATTTTAAACTCTAACCGATCCCTGACAACAGTGCAAATGTGTTTTGTTTACGCTGGCTCATAACAAGTTGTGCCTATGACATTGAGGTGCATTGACTGGAAGCGAGTGACTCTCCACATGAGCCAGATCTGCAACACTCCAACAGGTAGTGTTGAGTCATAGGGGACTGTTTATTGACGGGCCTTTAAATGTTCGAGTCGTTTTAATTGATCAGAGCTTGCTGGCTGCGAGTCAGAGGGTGCGGGGAAGCTGTAGGGCAGGGGGAACTTAAGAGCCATTAGGCACAAGTGAGTGCACAATCGTTGATGTGAACAGATTATTGTGGCTGGTCAAGCCTTAAAGAACACTGATCGCAGTGATTATCTTTTCACCGGGAGCACTCAAAGTGCACTGACACTGGCAAAACAGTCAAGAGATGTCCAGGATGAAGTGCAACCCGGGAATGTTCCTCTCACCAATACGGATCAATGTGCCACGGCCTACCAGTGTAAGTGGCTCCTTGTTGATAGGAGGTCATCTTAATTTCTCTAAACTTCTTAACCCATGGGTTGTAACGCCTACTGTTGGCAATACATGTGACTAACCAGAGCAACAATAATCTGCTTTGTTTCTGCAACAAGGTGAGCTCCAAGTGTTAAAATAATGTGTCCTGTATCAGAAGACTCATCAGGTAAATCCCTGCATCATATATTACGTCTAATCCGTCACCAGCCCTCTGATATGTTGCATCCTCTATTAAGATGCAGAACTCGAAGGCAAAAAATTAGGAATGATTTCTACAGTCAGCTATCCTTAAAGTAAGATTTTCTTTTCTTTTTTTTTTTTGTCAGTGTAAGTGTAAGATATCACCACGTTCAAACGCACACTACTGCAAGGTGAATCTAAAATACTATATGTTGATGCATGTAATGCATTACCTTTACTGCACCTATCATTTCAAGTCCAGATGCTCTGATGGAAGGCACTGCGAGTTATTTCTGTTATAAAAAAAAAAAAGCCCAGCTCTTTGTTTGCTGTGCTGTCAGACTTTTTGTTTATCGATACCCATAGCAAATTCTGTTTGAGTGACAGAACATTGCAAAATGCCAAAGTTGGAGAGAGCTTTCAAGTAGAGGGAAATTGAGTATGCAAGACTGACACTGACTGATTTAGCAAATGTCAAGCAGTTATCTTGAGCAACAAGAGCCACAATCATAATCGGAGAGGCTCACTTTCAAGTAGCTGTTGAAAGAGGAGATATTTAAAAAAAAAAAAAAAAAAAAGGGAAAGAAAGATGTTTCATCTACTTTCCTGTTCTGCTCGAGTCCATAATTCTGAAGATTTCTGCACTTCTGTTTTCATAATGATAGATATAACCTTGATATTCCAGATTCCTTGAATCACATGACTGGGAAAAAAATATCTGCACAAACTTTGGATGCCGCTGAGAAAAATGTGCACAACACCATTCTCGGTGTATTTGAGCTGTCACCGAGTTGTCAGAGTACAGTGATGCTGACAATTGATTCATGTGCAAATGTCTCCGCTCCCCGGATGGCAGTCAGAGTATATAAAACTCACTTTTCCCTCTGTGAGAATGACAGGATGCAGTGAGTCAAGACAACAAAGCTGTCACAAACAGCTGTCTGCACTGACAATTATCAGATTTATTTATTGACAACGATCGGGCAGAACCACTTCATGAAAAGCATCGTCTGAAGACAGGGACATCCTCTCCTGTTAGACAGGATGGACAACTATGATAATACACCGCACACTTACACTGATAGGATGTTGTCAATCACCTCCTCTTTGAAAGGCTGCAGACTGATGGCTGAAAAATTCTTTGAGGCACTTGTTCATTACCTTTCACCATCCTCTAAGAGGAGAGAGCTCCCAGTCAAGTCAGCGTGAAGTACCAGATATTGAACTGGGTCACGGGAAAAATAATGTTCAACTAAGTGAATTCAGTGAAAAATAGCCTCCATAATGAAGATCTACTGTGTTAAGCACATAATGATCAAAAGGCTAACACTGTTACAGACCCAGACTCACCTCGGTGTCGTACCGGCTCTCTGAGGACAGCTATACGTGCATCTCAAGAAACACGGGGTGTAGGCCACCACCCTCGAGTGGCTTATGTACTTCTGGTCACAAATGCAGTGCCCTGCGGTTAATTTAATGATCTCTCTATCCAAAACCCCCTCTGAAAGGTGAGAGTAATAACACTCGTAACCCTACTTGTTTGGCGGAGAGCAGGGCACGCATGTGACTTGGCTATGGGGGACGTGTTTTAATCCTTGCGGCCCGATAGCACCAGAGGCAATGGCCCTTCATGTCTCATCATTTCTTTGCTGTGCCCCACTGCTACCCATTACATAAAGAGGCTGCACTGTTTGTTCACTGCTGTAAGTGTCAGACCTATCTGAAGAAGTTCATTTGTATTAGTGGATGCACACAGCATGCTCTGGCACTCACTCCTTATGGGATGGATGTATACTGAGGGCCACCAGCTGATTTGGGTAACAAGGTTTTCCAAAGAGCAAATATTTGGATTGAGGTAGCATCCAAGAGGTGCTGAATAAGAAGTATGTAATGAGTAGCATGGTATTAGATTTCGGCTTTGTGTCACCACTCTGGTGGCAAATCCATCTTGTCCAGATAATGTCAAATATTGTAATATATCAAATGATGCTGTGAATATTTGCAGCTAAAGATAGGACATCTAACAACTGAATCCAAATATCTTTTAACCTCCTTATACTTATTTTATAATAATATATAAAGAGTTTAATCACATTTTTTGGTGATAAAGGTACCACTCCCTTGACATCCTCTCATTTGCCATCTGTTCTTTGGTAATGTAGTACAAATACTTTCTAAAATTGGAGGTCAGATTATTCCAATTATTATCATCATATTCTGTCCCAGACTAAATACTAGTCAAACAGTGAGTGGGGAACAAAGACAGAAATGTGGGATTTAATTTCTTTATTCAAATCAGAAAGCTGCAGTAAAGTCCGCAATCCCTCGAAAACCCTCTCCGGTCATAAGGAGTGAGCATTATTAAGAATAGGATCACCCACACATGGAGTCTAAACAACTTTTGTTAGAAATAATATTTCTTTAAAAACAGCGGGTATTAAAGCATTAACAGAAAATAAGCCCAACATTTATTATTCCACTGTCAGAGAGAAGACTGAATTGCTTGAGCAGATATCAGGAATAAAGGGTGCTATAGGCTAATGTAGAACATCAGCCACAGACAGGATGTCTGCCCCCTGGATGTCACTTGTCCATACAGTATCTACTAGGTTACACTTTCACTCATGTCTTGAGGCTGTTATTTTCCCATGGAGTGGCAGATAACTTACCACAGAGCTGATACTGAGTGCCGGCAAACTTTTGAATGTTATGCTGTGTCTCCTGCTCAGCTCAAGTGCACCAGTGAGGTCTAAATGGCCTGAGAGGATGCAGTAATGCTTTGAAGCCCACATACGAGCAGGAATTATGCCTGTGGTCTGCATATGGGCCATTTTGTGTCTGAATAATCTTTCGGTGCTCTGAATGCTAATTTGCGGTGTTGAAATTCTAACTGACATTTTTAATGCATATTCCTAGATCACAAGCAGCTGATCCATCCTTACTGTCAACCACATATTCATCTCCTCACAACTGTTTTTGAATCTTTCTGTTCCAACGTTCGCAGTCTGAGAGGAAAAGAGCTTTTCTTCAACTTTTTAATCTTCATCTCACACGTGCATGCTGTCAAGGCAGAATTTATATTAATTATATTTCTTTGAAAACTATGAGAAAAAGTATTTTCATTCTGAAATCACTTGATGTAATGTACGAGTATAAGAGGTGTAGCAATGGATGAGCCCACTGTTACTTATAGGCTGTGTATGGCTACATTCAGAGCATTAATATATCTCAAAATAACTATTTGCTTTATAAGATATAGTGGAGTAATGGCATCCTGAGCAGAGAATGGCCTCACCCTGTCTCTATGAGTGTTGTAATCCAGCTTCTCTATTAGTTGTGGCTGTGCATGAGAGTCCCTGTGAGTGAATCCTACTGGCTAGCTAATTGTACTGATCTGCACTGTACTCATACGGTGGTAAGGCTACCACTGATATCGGGACAACTTCGTTCTGGCAGTGAAACATCCACCCTCCAATCCCCCCCGGTTAACACCGTTAGCTCTGTTAGCACTGTTACCACTGTCAGCATCATTAGCTGCTAGCCAGCACCTAAGCCACCTCCATGTCAAGAACCGTGCCCAGACAACCTCTGACTCACAGATACGCTCTGAATATCATCCTTTAAATTTAGTTTTGCTCGCACAAACTTGGTCTAGTATGACTAGCGGAGAGACATTTGTCATGCAGCTGACATTACATGAGTCTTCTTTACCTGTGCTTTTGTGCTAAACTATAATTTGCAAGCTGTCAGTTTCAATGTTTTTATCCCCGAAGTAGTAACAAGATATGAATACATTGAACAATACTTTCAGAAATGTTTTTTGTGTCTGCATATTTCCTTAGTCAGGTTTCCTAATGATGACTTCGACTCAAGAATCTTGGGAAATGTAGGAAAGTTCAATGTGGATTTGAGGTTTATAAATCAGCTTGCTCTCACCAAAAAGTAATCACATAGGTCGACTGTGTAAGAGGGTTATTACAACCCATACTTATGTTTATCGTAAGGCAGCATCCTGTAGTGGCTACAGTCATTATTACAGAAGCAGAGGAGGAAGTGATGTAACATGCATAAAAAGCGATTAAGTCTGCAAAAGGTTTTTGAAGAAGCCCCTAATAGGGTGGGTGGGAGGTTATGGGTCAAACAAACACAGGACTTTCACCCAGGAGACCCAGTGTTTGCATACCAAACTCAAAGCTGACTTGTTTTAATAACAATGTAGCCTAGTATGCTAGTATATGTAGCATGCAATGTTACTGACATACGTCATGTATGTCACATGACATACAGCATAATAGGTTAGTACTTATTAATGCCCAACTGGGATGTTTTTCTTAAACCTCACCATATAGTTTTGTTGCCTAAACCTAAATAGTTTTGGGGTTGAAATGTGACCGCTTCATGATGTAAAAGATGTGTTTAAAACTGCAACCATGAGAACATTATTATATGTCATTTTTGGGATGGTCACATAAGTTGTTTCGGAAGACAGTGGAATTTGACCTATTATGTCTTTAAGGTACAAGTAACATGTAAACATAAGGAATAATCCTCATTAGCTCATATGCACTGGGCTGTGATTTTTTTTTTTTTATAGGATATCAAGATCTTCCTTTAAGCAGACATTCTTACCTAGTCACAGTAGACTTGACTTAGTCAGGATAAAGGATGCATCGCCAAGTCTGAGTTTGTGATTTTCTCTCATATCCCTCATGTGGATGAAAAATACCACAAATATAAACACCTCCAGGCCATCCAGGACATACAACAAGTATGCATATGGTGTACTTTTTCCCCTCCAGACTCTGGCATTACCTTTACCATGAAAGTCAAACAGCATGGTAGTCCATACACTACTTAAGAAAGTTTGCTGTGGCAAAGAAAGGACTTAGTACATTTAATACATTGCACTTCAGTGACTTTCGTCTACAGCTATATGGATTGGTAAACAAATCATTCTCAAATTATGCCGGGATGGCTCATTTTCTTATTGAGTCCCAGGTGCCGCTATTTTAATCATTACCTAATTGTCTGGCTGCTCAATCGACAGCATAGAGGCCTCCCACTCTGATTCTGCTGACTCTGGCAGGGCCTCCAAGATCTGGGTTAACCTTTCGATGTCCATTGACGCTCCACAGGCTGATGATGATTGATCGAGGTGGCCCTTGCTGTTAGATAATACCTAATCAGCGTTCAGAGTAATTTGTGTAAATGAGACCTCATTATTGATGGTAGGCAACTTTAGGAGCTTTCATGCACGCTGAATCTAAACAGGGATTGGATCAGCAATAAAACTTTGCTTTGTGCCTCCTGCATCTCCTGCTTGAGATTGAGGGCAGGCAGGCTGGTTGAACTGTTGAATGGCAAATAAGTGGGAGAAGATGAGTTGACAGAGTGCACATAGAGAATGAGAATATACTATACTGTGGAACTACTACAAGGCTATGATATGTTGAATGGGTTGACTATTCACGCTATTTAATTTTCAATCAATAACCATGCAAAGCAATAATGGCAATATCCTCATTAGGCAAATAATGCTCCTCCATGCTGCCTGGAGTTTTCTTTTCTCAGCCATTTACATATTCCTCATAATACGACTTAGATTTGGTCCTTCTTATCTTAATTGAGCTATCTGTGATGAACCAGGGGAAAATAATTTTCCTCTCCATAAGACGACTTACTCTTAGAAACCATTCTGTCAGCACCCTGGTGAAGTAAGTCCAAGCAGGGTATTAAAATGATAATAGAGCGTGTGGGTGCTTGACAAGCCATCCATGGTGGAGATTATGAAAAGTAACTATTATATTCAGCTCTTTACAAATTTCAACTCTAGTGAAAATGACTGCCAAAAGACAGACAAAAGTCAGCATCTGGACAGCAGCGCCCATGGATAATAAGCCTGCATTGGATATACAGCATTATAATCATATACAGTACCAACAATTACCTTTTGATAAAAAACATCTGTCCCATCATCTGGTTGATGTAGCTCTAATTTTATCATTAGGTGCTGCTGGTCATAGCAATATTTTAAAAATCAAAGTGAACGCTTCAGGTGCTGCTGTTTCTGAGATGTTGATGTTGGAGGATGGATGGTTGCCCCAAGGACATGGCCCAGTCCTGGCCCCTGTAGATGGAGCTCTGCCCCGCCAGTCACTGCACAAGGCCCGTGCTCTGACATGACGACACCAGGCCTTGATGATGATTGATCATGTTGTTTTCTTCATTACTTTAAACCCAATCAGTGCTTGCTGTAATTTGAGTGATGATGGCTCATTATTGGCAATTGCAGAGTTTAAGGGCTTCTTTATTTTACCCCACCAGTGGACCCTCAGGGACGGCATTAAAGGATCAATGATTTTCCTCTTTTTGCATACACATTGCTGGCTTGGAAATCCCATTTCAACTGTGAAGTTCAAATTAACGGCCTTTAATGTGTACTACAAGTATGTCATTTCACAACACTTGTAAAAGACACTGGTGTTACTTTGAAGCTTGAAAATCCTGTGAATCATGAAAATAAAACCTAATTTACTGCAGTTAAATGAGAGACCAGAGGGCCATCACACTGACTAAAATAATCTTCTCCTTGATTTGATCAATACAATATAAATGAGATATAATGGTGCAAACATACCAGTAGACAAAGATGCATATTTTTAATCTCATTTCAATATGATTAAGGTAAATGGACGACACTAACTAAATATGAAAATACAAAATTTGAAGTGGTACGGGGCACTTTATTTCAGAGCCCTTAATGAGCAACTCATTAAGCATACAACACTTCAATTATACTGATTACTGCAGCAGATGTACTTACTTTTAATAATTCAATTAATTACAGACTTGTGTACGATCATAGAAAAAATGTTTGAAACCTAATTTCATCATTTTCTTCAAACCTGAAGCAGGTGTTTTACTGCCGTTGCATGTTTGAACATGAATGACACATCATTAAACGCAGGAGGTTTTAAACTTGCTCATGCCAAGTGCTGCTGAACAGACACTTGTGTTATGTGATTTAGTAAAGAGGCTAGTAAGATACAAGTAATGCTGCCAGAGTTAATACTTAAACTGAAAATTTTACAGCTACAGTAAATCGCAGCACCACTGTATGGTACTGCCTATCAGTATTTTTCATAGTAGGACCAAGTCATTGTTTTGAGAGTCACAAGTATTGCATTCAAGACCCAAATCAAGACATACAAGTCCCTAGCCAAGTTTAAAGTCCCAAGCCTCCAGTTTTACAGTGCAGATGACCTGACATAAACTCTTACTGTGTAAATGACCTTATACGACCTCAGCCAGATGGTCTGGCATGACTCTGGCCAAATTTGATTATGTGAAGAGAATCAATTGTTCTCGGAACTGAACCACAAGAGTTTGATGTCCTAAACAAGTCATAATGCGCTCTTCATTAAATGTAATGCCATTTTGACAACAGAGAAATAATACAACAATCATGGATGCCTTTTAAGATGTGTATTTATTTCTAAAAGCAAAGATACTTAGCGGTTAGGCTAACATTAGCAAAACATTAGCTCGCTAACAATGTTAATATGAGCCTCAGCTGACCTTTTTTCTTGTCCGGCTTTAAATGTCGAGTCTAGTTGTAGTTGTTGCAGCTATGTCTTTAGTTTTTGACATGCATATTTAGCATACTGCAATTCTTTCTTATTTTTGTTGACTAGTTTTTGTACACAAGCTAAATGATCTTTGGTAGGCTATCTTTTTTTTTTAACTGGTGCCCAGTAACGTAACCTTAGTTCATTGTGGTTTTCTCCTGCAGCTTGACTGGATGCTGTCGGATTGGTTCAAACAAACAGACCTGGGAATGACGAGCGTTTATGTTAGTTGATTCAGGAAATAAAGGAAAATGAATTGGTTTGTGGCGCAATCTTTTACATACTTTTAATCTTTGAGCTTGGAGGAAGTCAAAAGGCTCAATAAAATCACGAGTCATTGGCGTTTAAGTCCAAGTTTCAAGTCTTTTTTGATTTTGTTGTGTCTAACGTCAACAAATTTGTGACTTGAGTATGACTCGAGTCCAAATCTTGTGATTCGAGTGCACACCTCTGGGAAGAAGTCTGTAATATTTGTGCAAAAGCTCAATAATACCATACTTTTAGTCAAGGCTAAGACATTTTGAGTATGAAAATACATTTAAGACATCACTCTGAACAACTCTGACATATACATATGGCTAGTCACAGGCACTTTCTGATAATAATATCATTACATTACCATATACAGTACATTAATATGCAAATTTATGATTAAAGACAATAGTCAGTCTTATCTTGTAGATCTGTGTTCGGATACAAAACTTTGTCATTATATTTTTTGCCTGAAGGTCTGACTGTGGAAATGAAGACATAATTTGTGCACAGAGCTCCATGTGTTTTAAGCTCCTGCTGGATGCTTATAAGCTTTGACACACATTTTGCGTAGCTTATAATCAGCTATTGATCCCAACCATACAGATGTGGCTGTGAAAGACAAATAATCAAACAGTGCTGTTATTAAAAAGGATATGCAAAATATGAAATATGACAGCTTAATTAAAATAAGTGCGCTGATTACAAAGCAGAATGGCATTGAGCTGTGATAGAGACAGACATCTGAATGGTGCCACTGCAGGAAATAAAAAGATACATTACCATTTCTAAAGCTGAATGCTGCAGTTGAGCACTCCTTCTATAGAAGCAGTGAAGTATAAAGGTATACGTCTAAATGAAACTGTTTCTGCGGCAGATTGGGATCATATATTCTTAGATGAAGGAACCAATGCGATGTGACCTTTGTAATAAATACTGTGCAGGTGTTTAACAAAACAATCACAGCAAAGAGCATTTCCAATTTCACTCGATGCCAACAATCAATCATAGGTCCAAAGATGGGACATAGCAATAAAGGCACCTGCAAAACCATTAATGAGCCTTTCTAGTGCTGAGAGACACAGATGCTGAGAGAGACCCAAGCAAGGGAATTGTAAAGAAAGGTCATGCCACAACTTTACACAGTCTGATCAGAATCAATACAAAATTTGGAGATAGAATATCAGCAGTCCTCCAGGATTCAGTGGCAGATGGGGTGATTAATCATGCTAACACTTTATTATTACTCCTATTACTCTTAAGGTCACAGCATATGTGCACAGGACACATTCTCAGCACTCTGACAAAACAAATATTAAAATAAAGTGTTGTACGCACTAAACTATTCTCCTGTCTTGCTTCTTTAAAGTGTTGCACTTCACTTTGATGCCACTGTAATGACCTTACTATCACATGCTGTTATGAAATCTACCTCACAAAAGAATGCTGTGAAACACATGAAAGAATCTACGGCAGTGAAGTCTATAACAATTCTTGTTTGTAGCCTTGACAATGTTGATCCTGTGAGGCACTAATGCCCTGAATTAGAGCAGATGAATGGGCCACTCTGCTGGTCATGACAGGGTTTCACTAGCCATCTAGTCTCTCCCTTTTCATCTTATTCCCTTTGGTGAATCTCTGGTCCAAATGTTGTCCCCTTTCTTCTGGTCTCAATTTCTGTTCATCAAAAGAAAGGTGAACATATGTCCAAATCCTGTGGCCTCAGCCACAACACACTGTGTCATTAGAGCTGAAATGGGAGGGCTTTGCTGCAAAAACACACACACAAACACACGCGCACACACACACACACACACACGCACACACAGACTCAAACATACTGTAACATAATGACGGATGAAAACACAAAAATGTACAGCACATATAGCGACATGTTCACACACACACCTACATGCACAAAAACACACACCCAATGGACACTGGCACACACACACATACACGGAGGTATTTGATGTTCTCCCTGTTTGAAGCCAAATTCTTGTTATCACTGCTAGCTATATACCGTGCTCCATTTCCAAGGTTTTTGAGGAGAGTCCAGGGCTTTCATCTGAGAGCCATCGTCTATACAGAAGCCAACAGTCTTAGAACCAGTGACATACTGACTGATGGTTAACATTCCAAAACCCTTCCCTTATATTAATACATGACAGGTACAACCAAAATACCAGGTGAGTGGAAACCACACACAGGCACTCAGACACAAAGATATACACACTCACTGTAACAGACACTTAAAGACCTATGCAAATCTGACTACCCCGGTCTTCAGTCGTTATCTATATTTAGCTTTCAGATGTCATCACTTTATTAAGTCTTTCTGCCCCCTGCAGCGCACCTCAACCAACAGCACCCCTCTCCTCTCCGCGCTAACACCCACTCCTTGCGGCTCTGTAGAGATCCACTTACAGACAGAGTAGGTAGACATTAGCCATTAAGCCTTGTTGCAGCCATTTCCTGTCTCATATTAGCAGAAGCTTGGACTTTGAGCAGCAGGGACTTGAAGAGGACGACGGTTCCACTTGTATGAAACATCTGGGGTGTGGGAGTGGGGCTTCGCGTTCAAGCATGTTCCAGACTCTGAATGTTTTTAATTTTTCCCTTCAGTGAGGGGGCCCTTTTCCAAGTCCTGCATTTAGACAACGTAAAAAGAAAAAAGCAGGAACCACAAAATGACTAAACATACTTACAGTAATGAGCTAGTCAGTGCAAGAATCAATAAAAGCAAAAATAAGATGATGTAATCACCAAATGGTGTAAATTGGCCATTCTGTTTCCACCGGAAGGAGCAAAGAAATATAATTACTATTATTATAAGGGATAGCACATTATTTCACCATCATTTTCAGCGTTCATTTTCACCATCTGAACACTATGTGCATTTAAAAAGCAAAAACAGTTTCAAATACGACTGACTACGACAGGGTTGGATCAGTTGGATCCATTGAATTCTAAAAAACACTAATCTAATTGAAATACTTTTGGATTACTTAAAAATCAAACATTGAAAATTAATTTGAGATCCCCAGATATTAAAAAATTAATTAAAAATTAATTTTCCAAATTCAGCCTTTACAGTTGGTCATATCAAATTACCTTTACAAAAGCACTACTGGCACAAACTACAGGTGTGCTGTGTGTATTCTTGCATCTACATTTTTGAAGTCAAAGTGTTGCGATATTGCCAGGAATGGAGGGCTGTTTGCTGCTTGAACCTTCCATCTTGACAGAACACTGTTTTTTTTTCTCCCACCAGGTCCACTGGAAAGTAGAGCAGTTGTAACTGTATAGACACACTTCTACTGAATTAAACTAAAAGAGCAATGGTTAAAATGGCCGTATTATAAAGGTGTTATCAAAAATGCAATCAAGTAATTCTTGACAATGTAGCTATATTCTAACTCCCTTTTTCTTTTAAAAAATGTACTCTACACTGATTAAAGTTACTTATTTTTTGTAATCAGATTACACAATCCTGACTTGTAATCCGTTTTTACTCAAGCCTGGAGATGTGAAAATTAAAAATATAATAATAGTAATATTTTGTTTATAACCAGTTTCTGACTGAAACTAAATTTAAGCATGACATATTCTATTCTGATTTAATTATTTTGAAAATACATTAATGTGTGTGTAGAGGGGACAACAGTTACCATTCATAATGCAATCCTGTATTGTATAATTACAATAATAAAGAAACCTTTTTCTAATGCTTGAATTGAGTGAAGGGCCCTCACTGAATCAAATAAAATCAACACATAAATAAATGTCTTCTGGTAAATAGTCAGTACTTTCACTCTCTATCGCTGAACTTCTCTGCCCCTTCTCCAAGTCCTGACCTCTTAGATCCTCAGAACAATGTCTTTTAAATATCCCGGGATCAAGGTTGGTGGGTAAGAGAGATCGTGCCTTTGTGGTAGCTACTCCAAAGCTTTGGAATAGCCTTCCACTCTCAGTCAGATGCTCCCTCTCTATTGACACTTTTAAGACAAATCTTAAAATGTTTTCAATGGCCTTTGGTTGTTTGTCGTGGTTTTAATATTAGTGTGTTATTGGTGTGTAATAACCGGTGTTGTTGTGTTTTATATTTGTGTACATGTTACATTGCTATATATTTGTGTGTCATTCTGTATAAATAAACTTGATTTAATTTGATCTAATTCAAGAGAACACATTTGTACTCATATCCCACAACTGCAAACCCTACCATGTTGCCTCTCCTCTTGCATAGGAGGTTTATGAAAAAAATAGATGATGAGACACAGCTAATTTCATAGCTTTTTGCATTTTGGACTCTCTGGCTCTCCATTCCTTCGAATAAGTGCTGTGTGCAATTAGTAAACAGTGTGAATTTGTGTTAAAGTTGAACCCTATGCAAATGGACATCATCTTGGCAAGCAGGTCTATCAATAGCGACAATTCTATTGAAATTGCCTTATTTTTGGTGTGAAATTATGCCAGGCCTTAAAGCCAAAGCAGGCAGTGTGCACGTCTCTCTATGACAAAATAGCTTTAGCTATTAGCAAACTCACAAGATGACAGAACAATTTCTTTTCTTGGCTGTTTGACTTTGGAGAAGCCTGCATCCTCCCCTGAAAGCTAACCTTTCTAGACATAGAAATATAGGTTTCAGTGCAGTTTGCATCATCCAGTAGTGAGAGGGATTAGGGTGAGATTCACGCCACCATTATGTGGTTAGGGGTCAGGTTGAAAATCAGTGAAAAGGTGCTTCTACTGACCTCCAAACATTATGTGAGGAAGAGCATAGCAACAAAGGGAAGAGGTTGTAATACCCAGAACTGTTTCCTCAGCATCCCTTTAGACACCAGCCAACACTGCGCAATAGCAGCTATTAATAAATTGAATTTGCATCTTTTCCTAAACACATAAATGACTCCTAACTTTCCTTTTGTATGCAGCCTATTAATGTGTGAATGATAGAATGGGAAAATGGTCGAGACAGAAAAATGGAGCGGTACAGGCGAAGAGAGAGAAAGAGAGAGAGAAAGAGGACAGGGTGGGGGTTGAGGGCGTACTTAACTCTATTGTTCTAAAAATGTTCACTTCCTTTTTGAACACATATTTGATTTACTATTTGGCAGGATTTCAATGCACTTTTACCCTCCATTTTCAGCAGAGGAGGAGTTAGTTGACACTCTCGATTCAGAACTCCACCAAAAGCTGAGGGGATCCCTGGAGGATCACTCATTCATTCAGCATTCCCATCAGCCCATTAGACTGGCCATCAGCCAACATAACTGCTTCCTGTTTCCCTAAGACACCTTTTTCATCCGCAGTATAATTCAGTTGTTTGAGAAACTTCCAACGGTGGAGAGGCAGTAGATTACTTTAGCCCCGAGGATTCTCATACATTTAACAAACTGAAAAATGAAGCAAATATCAGGAGAATGGTGGTGCATTCATTCCTGCAATTCATCGCCTACTCAAAAGAGTGAGGATTGGATTGAGATTTGAATCTATGGCACTGGAGTTGTTGTAAAAGTGCCTCAATGTGCAGTGTAAGTGAAAAAGTAAAGGGTCAACACGTGTAATTGGATTTCACAGATGCAACCATTTCCACTGACTGTCTCTTTGAAAATCGCACGCCATGTGAGTGCATCGCTGACTGAAAGTAGACACCTCCTTTATGATGGACAGAAAAAATAGTAATGCTCATTGTGGACAATTTCTAGTGACTATGTGTAAAATATCACACATTTTTAAAAAATCTTACCAAGTCTTATTAACAGGAAAAAGTCTGCATCGTTTGCATGTAGTCACATTTTACACTCTAGGAAACTAAATTTGGAAAGTTCTGTCAAAATGTGTTTCACATTAAACTGATACCACAGTTGTAATGTTATTCTGTCATAATACTACATCACTTATGCTATGTGCTGCTCATTGAAACACACAGTATCTTGCTATTGCATGTATACACGCTGCACATTAGCCAAATTGAAGTATAGAGGGTGAAAACAGAGAAACAGAATTGTGTTTTTTATACATGTAGGGCATAAATTATGTCCGATCGTGCAAGCTCGATGCCACCGTCGAACAGCTAGTCAATGGAGAGGGCAGGGAGAAGCAATGGAGCGAAGTAATGTGTAATCTTACTACTCAATGGGCTGTGCCCAGCAACGGGCCTCTGAATGCTGGAAGTGTCAGAGAGATAAATAGCAGAGTGTCCCCCTCGAAAAACATGATTAATACCCCGCCTGGTGACGCTGCTGAAGATGAAGTGGGAGCAGCTGGCTCAGGCAGCGTAGGCACGCAGGGAGAGGTGGGAGGGGGGACGGGAGCGAGCGCAGCGGAGCAGAGAGGGCAAAGAGTAGGACACACTGGCAGCTAGGGGAAAGGAAGGCAAGGCAAGGGCAAGCCGGGCCATCATAGGCACGGGGAACCCTACCTCCCCTCATCTCCCTGTGTATGCAGCTTTATTCCTTTTTTTACCCCTTTTTTCCGTCATGGTCTAGCACTTAAATAATCTTCAGCTACTCACTTACTGTAGGTGCTGTTTGGACACATAAACACACGCAGGGTTTCACATTATTTTGTGTCTGTGCGGCCCCATGGAAGTTGAAGCCTGTGTTTTTTAATTACACAAATCTTACAGGAAATCAAGGCTACCAGGAAATTCATCTCAATTCAATTAAGCAGCTCAACAGTTCATAACCTTACCATTTATGGCATCCGGAATATAGTGAAATGTCCCACTAATATATGGCACTTAACCATTTTCATGAGTGTTATTAACATGAGTGTGCACAGGGGTGAGAGCTGCATGTGGTGATGTACTGTGGAGCCTGCACTTTCTTAAAGCAAATCTCTATACCCTCTCCCCAAATAAGTGTATTGTTTAACACCATATGCCAGCTTTTTTTTTATAGCTTTGTAATCACTCATATATCAGCCTACACCTCCCAATTGTTACTCAACAGACAAAGTTTGGTTAGTCAGTAAAGAAATCCAGTTACTGTTAAGTACAGTGTCCCCTGCAGAGTGGGGCCTGCTTCAGTGGAAACAGTCAAAACTCTGGAAACACAGTACAGAACACATGGAGTTATTGGGTCTGTTCTGTTGTGTAAGTAAACATGTCGAGGGGTGGGCTACTTTTTCATGGTTCAGGGGCCCCAACCCTCCCCTCACACAATTAACTTTTCCAGTGTAATGAGATGATTGATATGCTGGAAGTGTGTGCTTTAAGGAGATATTAATCATTCCCTCTGGTAATTTTAATCATGCGTTCCATCATCCCCAGCTGCTGAGGATCACCTTCCTAGCAAACAAAGGGCGGCCACGCCACTTGCATAGTCATTCTGTTCTAGTTTAACTTTATTTTATGCTGGTTCCTCCCATCTGTTCGCACAAGCCTCCGCAGCCCACGTTGCACGTTGACAAGCTGGGGAAGCAGTGTGTGGGTGGGTGATTGTATGAGTGTGTGTGTGTGCATGTATGTGTGTAAACTTTAGAAACACACGCATCTTTGAAATGGTAAATCTAATCCTCCAGGTCCGTGACTAGTTGGTACACCGCCACCAGCCACCTCCACTAACACGTACAGTAATGCATACAAACAGCGGGCACACGCACACACACGGTCTCAAACACACACACTCACTGTGACACACATACTGGCGCGCACACACATCCTCGCAAGCACATATACAAACACACACATACACCACATGGTGTGGGCAATATGTCAGAGCAAAGCATAATTTGGCATTTGAACCAGTCACTATTATTGGAAGTATGAAGAAATGCTGCAGGGAAGATTTGTTTAGATGACAAACAACTTGGAAACTCTTTCTCTCCCTTGACTGCCTTGAAAGTCAAAGAGACTTATATATTCCCAAAACACTGATTAGTTCATGTTGAGCGCCTCCATTGTGCTGTTACTGTACCTCTGCGTTGTTGTTCCATGTTTTTACCCAAGGCTATGTAAGATTTGGAAGGGTATTCCACAATCAAAGGCATTTCTCCTATGACTTTTATTCAGCTGCTGTGTTGTCACAGTCAAGGCCACGGGGAAGCTAGTGGTGACCCAGTGGGGCTTTCGAACACGAAACAGCACAATTCTGACTATACAACAGCAAAAAATAAATGTACCTCTCGTAGTGGGACATGCAGCATTGCCAGAAGGTGAAATATAAACCATACAGAGAATAAGCTAATGTAGTAACACTTAGACCATTGTTAAATAAAAATAAATGAGGGTAATCAATGAATAATAGTTTGGCTAAAGGAAGCTGAATAATAGTTTGGCTAAAGGAAGTTGTAAACAAAACATAGACGCTCCACAAGGTTGTACAAAAAACGCCGCCCGCACTCCAATCAGAGACAGCTCAAAACTTCCACTTGACAAGTGTCGTAAATGCACGCTTAATCATGTACAAAATTAATGACAACCAGCTGACAGATATTCCATCATCAATGCAGAAGTTTTTGAAAGTTATTGAAGGGGGCTTGTCTGGTTGTGCACAGATTAGCATTGCTTGCGTGCGCTCAGAGGCCAATGCAAAGTAGTTGGGTTAATCCCCAGGACGAGTTGATAGGACACATCCCTAAATGCTCTGAGCTCCGCTGCTTCTAAAACCCATTAATTGCGCCCAATATGAAAAAAAGTAATTTAATTTCACATGGAGTCCAGCCTCATCTGTTATCTGTGGCATACTTCTGCAGAGTACATAAAGGTAATAGAGGTTTTCAGGGGCTATTCCCCACTTATTATCTAATAATGATGAATGAATACGCCGGGAAGTGACAGGTGTTTAGACGTTTTTGTCGGCAGAGAGGCATCTATTTTTCAACTTTCCTGGAAACCAGTTCTTGTTAAATTTGCAGCAAACTTTTGTGCTCTGTCTGTCTCAGTGAAAACACAGGAAATACTGTAACTTCATATCTCAAGACTAAACACCCCAAGACATCCAAAGACTTTTTCTGTCTTGAGCGCTGCGGGTGCTTTGACAGAGACTTAAAGTTTGCACAAACTTATAACTTTTTTGTGCAGAAATATCAAGCTAAAACATGTTTTTGTAAAACTCAGTAACAACAGACTCACAGGGGGAGTCACATGTGTGAAGATCAATACTGGAGATTTATGAGACCGAGATGAACAAGAGGCGAATTATGTAAGACACCTCTAACCTGGCAGGTGTGTTTTCACAGGCCACACAGCACCAGTATATTACCAATGCAGGGTTTTATTTAAAACAAGTGAACGGTTTGTCAGTGCATTTTATAAACTATCCTCCATTCAAAAGCGTGTTATTTTGACTTTATGCTTATCACCGATCTAAATAGTGTTGATAGAGTGAAGCGCCAACTGTTTTGTGAAGGCAGCTTATAAAGAAAACATGACGACTGCTGGCTGGCCCTCATTATTTCCACCTTGCTTTACCCTGGCACTCCTGCTCCGCTGCATGACTAAAAGACAATTAATCCTAATAATCAGGGCCTTAGCCGTCATTCCTCATTCTGGCAGGCCCCTTTTTCCATAGGGGCACAGAGGGAGTGCCCGAGCCATGGATCTCTGCTGCACAGATGAACCTCTTACAGATGTTGAGTGAGCAGCGCGGTTAATCGCTTAGCCATCTTATGGCCTTCACACACGTACAAAAATGGAAAACTGAAGGTGGCATTTCATCATGTCATGTCTGCCACTGACGGTGAGACCGGCTGGATGTGGTATATATTTGGTTTGGTATTCAAAGCAATGTCATACTTTACTGCAAAATAAGAAACTTAATAATAGAAAGACAGGAATGTGGGCGCGTGTTAAAGCTTGTCGTAGGGCACCGGTCCAACATGTTGGCACTGGTTATTTTAGCCTCGGTTAACAAGATATATATGTTTATGTACATTTTGTTAAAACCTTTCTGCTGAGGCAAGAACTCTTAAAATAGGCAGGATTGCATGCTGGCACTGATGCCGCAAACATGCACATCTTTTTGTCAGCAATGCCAGAGCATAGTGACACCCTTTCATATCACAGCGGAAAGGCTGTGATGCAATGTTTGACTTATCAGCATGGGGACCTAATCTTCCCAAATTAGAGCCCAAATGTTTGGTGAGTGCTACAGGCCCAGTGTGTGGAAGCAGAGGGAGTGCTATGACCGCCGCAGACAGGAGGCCCAGGCAAACAAGCAGATGCTAAGGGGCTGCTTTAGATGCGGAAGAAGAAAATCACCATCACAATGCAGCAATTATGGCAGTCTCAAATTCACTAAGCTGGAGCACAGTGTGTTCTCACAGCGTCTCAGCAGCACTCACAGCATCCCACACAACAAGCTCATTAGGCCAGCACATCCTCCCTCTGATTTAGGGTGGAGGAATTAATGCAACAGCACCTGGTCTCTCAGAGCCATCCATCCTGCCATATACAGCCGGCCGCACTCAGGTTATGCATTATCTTCTTTAAAAGCGTGAAATGTGGCCACCCCTGTTCAGTTTTAAGCTACACCTCTCTTTTTCCAGAGTGCTATGTGAGGGGCAGCCATATTAATCACACTCACAGCCACTAATGCTAACAATCAGTCAACACAGTTGGCCGGGCTCTCCATCTCTGGTGACAGGGAGGTTTGTCCTGAGGCCTGCTGATTCGTCCTGCTATGTCTGCCTCTAGGACAAAATACACAACACAGGCAGCCATTTCCTCCATCAATACCCCCACATCAGATCATTTTATATATTAAGGAAATATACATTTATCATGGTTTTCTAGAGCAATTCTAAATGGAAATGGAAAATCATTGCCAAATAATAATAAAAAAAATATATAAATGCTTAAAAATGTCCTTTCATAAACAAATGAAACACGGCACATTCTGAGGGCAGATACAGTTTGGGAAAACTAATTTGTTATTGGAGTGATTTTCTACAACATGGATACAACATATGTCAAACAGTCAAGTTTTGATAAACTAACAGCTGGCTAGTTCAACTGAGAGGAAACTTCCTACTGAGCAAGAGTGATCTCTCCCTGAGTGTCATCCGCCAGCAGCATGAGGCAGAACCAGCATGTTTGGATTCCTACTGTACAACAAGAATATGGCTCCTCTTGTCAACTTCAAGCTGACAAGTGTAACATTGACACAAATTAATACAAAACCTGCACAATTAATTTCATCCTGAGCACCGGCTTACAATAAATAAATTAATAAATAGATAGAGGAAATTCTATGAATGTGCTAAGTGCCTCTGTGTGTGTGTGTGTGTGTGTGTGTGCACAGTTGCTTATGCAAGTCTGGAGGTGCGTGTTCTGTTTGTTTTTTCTCCCCTATTGCTGAAAAAGAAATGCTAATTATTGGGCTTCAGGTAGCGTAAAATGTACAGCTGTGGGGACTGTCAGTGCTCGGTGGACTATTGAGCTGGTGTACAACTTGACAGTGGGTGGTGTCTCCCGCTCTCATCCCAACAATCACCCAGTGGCATTGCCATCTTCTGCCAACGTCAATCAGCAGGTTGTTTTTAAAGCACAAGGGAATAGAGCTATACCTGCCATTCTGTACTTGGACCCCCTCCCACCTTTACTGTCTGTAAAATGATAAGTTAAAATGCCACTGTAGGTTGACCTCTACAAAATCCAAGGTTTCCATGTCCCAGAATATATCTTATAGTGTTAGTAGGTAGTTAGAATCAGTTTGATCCTTAACATGTTCAAACATTAAGGTTGAGCCTTAATGTTTGCATTTTAGATCAGCTCACCTTCACTGGTAATAGCCAGATGGCAGCGACAGTCCGTGCACAACACTTATAAGTGGGGTCTGCTAGCAACAGCTGCGTGCTATGTTCCACTGCTCTACATGACTACATACCACAAGTCACTGCTATTTGTTAATAAAAATGTTTCTTCACACTCCGTACCGATGTGGTGCCAGATTGCTGGATCTTGGGAACAAACTTTACGGACCAGCTTGACGTCAATTTTGATTACTTCATTTCTGAAGAATTCCAGATGTTTGAGTCTTCACTCGAGGGGATTGCCGGTACCTGCACCGACAACATTTGGACCCATGTGCTGTCGCAAGGTAGAGTTAATACACACTTAGGGTAACATTAGAAAAATGTTTGTAGATGTGTATTTCATTAATTCATCGCTGTTTCATAATAATCACATGTAAGTTGTTCAGAGAAAAAAAATCTGTCTTCCGCTGATTAAAGTTTGACAAGGATTTCAGGAGAGTAACTGACCACATGATTGCTGGATTAATGTTTCATAAATATAATACACAAGACAAATTTTCTCCAGATTTCCTTCCTAATAAGATCATAGTATGCAGTGCACATCCCTTTACTAAGCAAAATGACTGCTATTGCTAAATTGCATTTTATATTTAGAATACATTGGCAGTTTAAAAGGCTACGTTTTCATTAGTTTGTAATTTCCTGAAAATAAGAATTTTCGTGTTTGTCTTTCCTTATGACCCATTTATATCTACTTATGGAGCAGGTCCTCTTCCACGGAGTCTGCCATATTGTTCTACAGTAGCCCAGAACTTACACCAAACATTGGCTCCGCATTTGCCACCGTACATACAGTAAAAGAGTTAGTTAGTTAGTTAGTTCTGCAACCTCACTGCTAGAAGGCACTAAATCCTACACGCTGGACCTTTAAATGTGGCTGTCAACTGCAGCACTTAAAATAAATCAACCAATAAGCATCAATGTATCATCGCTTTGGAAGAGCTCCATAGGCCACCACATAACTACACATGGACTCCTCTGATGACTGTGTGATCACAGGTTGGGGCACCTCCAGTGATGATTCAAGTGAGACAGGATATGCTGCTGTTGACATAAAAGAAAGGCAAATGTATGTCTTGCACTAAGCCCATAGCTGCTGCTGCTTCTTATTGATATGTTTGATGCTGTTTGAAGGAACTGAAGTCAAGCTGTTTCTTTCACTGCTGAGAAAGTGTCTTTCTGGCCTCTACTCTTCATGAGAAGGGACTTCCAACATGATGTAGCCTGCCACTGCCCTACTGTCTATGTCATGACATTGTCTCCTGGAGGGACCCAGCAGACTGCATACTGTGTAAAACTCTACATCCTTTGCTCTTTAGCATGGCCAGAATATGGATGGTCAGACCCAATTTAGGTAAAGGCTCCTGTCTCCTGGCTTTTCAGACATTTTCAGTAGGAAAGAGTGATGTGGTGCACAATTGTATTCCCCAAGTCAAGGACCCATTGGCTCCCCAATTTGGCCCTGAATATACTAGCTGTAAGGGAATCAGCACAATAGCAGGATGCACGAGCAAACTTGCATGGGTCTAGGTGCAGTAGGAGTCAGGAGTGTTTGGCAACATGCAGGTTGTTCTCGTGCACTAGTTGTGTGTATACCTTGAAATGTAATGCACCACAATTAGTAATTCATATAATACCGATGTCGTTAGGAAGGCTGCAAGTATGTGACCAATGCGCTCTAGCAAAGAACTAAGTAGTATAAATACCAGAAGTCCATGTAAGGATGCAGGTGGGGGTCATGGATGGGTCAAACAACACAGGACTTTTCCCCAGGAGACCTGTGTTTGGAACTGGTGCTAATTTGTTGGATATCATATGAACCAATTTATGTGCATTTTTGTAACAACTGTATAAGGATACATTGCTACATGACCACCATCTAGCATGAGAGAGAATTATCAGTGTTGGTGAAACAGTGACTCCATAGTCTAGAATCTTTGTTAGCCAAGTTGAAATGCTCTAAATGTGGGAAACCCTCAGCTCATCCACTAAGGTCTGAAGAGTCCAGTCACCAGCTCTCCTGCCCCAAGGGCTTGTCCCAGGGACTACTTTCAGAAATTCTAGTATCATGTCTGGTTCTCATTGCACAGTGGTGTGTTGGAGCTGATGTGTGATAGATGTCCATAGCCATAAGAATCTGTATGATATCAGATATCCTGTGCAAGGAAATTAAAGTGGCAGAGGTCAGCATCCAAGCTTTCAACTGGCCGTGTGTTCCAAACCACTACTCTGACTTGGAAGTGGTGGGGCTTGCTCTCTGGATAACCTCTGTGGCTAACAGGTGAGGTAGCAGTTCATATAGCAGGGCTATACTGCCACCCACCTCATTACGCAGCCACCCTGCAATTACAGTTGTACTTTGTTCCCCACTCTATGTGGTTGTTAGGCTTAGAGTTTTGCACGAGACTTCACAGAGAAGACGAGGCTATGATTAGCCTGCCAAAATGCTTACCATTTTAAATTAGCCATGAGGAACCTGAACCCTCACATCCTGACAGCCACAGCACCTTTTGTAGACAGTAACCTACTAACTTCCCAACTCTATGATCACAGCGCCTTAATGAGTTGCCCTGCCTTTCCACCCATTGCTGAATACTTAGCGAATGAAGAGTTGAACAGGGTTGAAAGGTTCATTCTAGCCAGAGCATGAAAATTTTATTGTGCAGTGAATGCAAAGAGGAGCAAGTCTATTGAGCCCCATTAGTGGTTTCAGCCAATAATCATAAAACTACATTTACAATAGATAACTGTTGTTTCACAACAGTGGAATACATTTGGTCATCTCATAATGTCTGTCAATCATCTTATAAATACAGTAAGCACTTCAATCCTTTCTGCGGTGGTAAAGTTGTAAAGCTCATTCTCTGAATGCTCTTGGCATTATGTCATGGTATTACAGTAAAATGCATTAAGTACTGTATGTGTTGCACAGTTCTTTATTGTTTGTAAAGTTCACAGTTCACTGCAGACATACATGCCATCGATCATGCATAGTTGAGTTACGCCGAGTCACACTTGCCGAGTCAAAGTGCACAATGGGGAGATGTTAGGGGAAAAAATAAGCTGAAAAAGGGGAAAATGTAAAACATAGCATATGTAGTGGAGCAGGATTGAAACTCACTTGGCTGATTCCGTCGCCCCAGGGAGAGCTAACACTGAAATGCTCTTTGACCATGAAATGGCCCTGCCTGGTAATGGTGGTTAATGACTGTATGGTGCAGTGGTGCTGAGGCTAGGCAGGAGGGAGACCTAACAGGGGCATCCTGCCTGCTCCAGTAGGCCCCATCCAATGAAGGAAAAGGGGAAGGCTGGGATAGTAGTGATGGTGAAATTATAAATGTCAATGTGCTGTAGTCAGGTAACTCTATGTGTGATGAGTAAATTTAGAGCATCAGAAAAAAAGGCAGAATATTTCTTGGGTAAGATATGGAGAAACATCAAATGGTATATTTTTCCCCACAAATAAACACTGATAAGACATGTTGGAGCTGAGCTGTAATATGAAAAAAATATGAATTATTTAGAGTAGAAATAAGTGTGATATGCAACATATACTTTGCATCCTGAAGCACTGGTACAGAATAAAACTAATGGTTTACTAAATGAGCATTCCCTTATCCAAGACATTAACATGTATATCTCATAACACGATCATTTTCAATACCAATTTCACTTTTGTAAATCATTTTAATGTCTTATATGAGTTCATGGAAGTTGTACATACACGTTATTTACAGTCACATATTTGCTGGAGTCTTAAATAAACCTAAATCAATAAGGAAAACAGTGACCCTAATCTTCTGCGTACACTTGTATCAGATTAAGTTTGATTCAGCTGACATTTTCAGATCAGAACATATGTTTAACCCTTCGTCCTTTCACTCTCTGACTACTGAGCTACAGCTGATGCGACTCATTATTTGTGTCCAGTTATGCTATGACTTGAAGTGCCTCCGACTGCTGACATATTGCCCCCATCACTGCAAGGTTTCACCAATGTGTCCTCCAGCTGAAATCCTGAAAGAGCAAAACCCAGGGGCAAGATGCTGGTCTTAAGACCTCAGCGAAGCAATGGCATATTATGGCCCTACCACGGGCAGTTGAGGTTACTATTTGAAAGCCATCTGGCAATATGGCATGTGGCAGTACAGCGGTAATGCATGTATTGTAGGCTAAAAGTGTCTCTCTCTAAAGGTCATTATTGAGAGACAAGACATTACACCACCAGGCCATGCAGCCAACCATGCCTCTGATAGATGGATGGGGTTTTTTTTCCAGGAACTTATAATATGTTTCCTATTTATTTTTAATTAAAGCAAATGAGAAATTCAGATTTGAGGAAAATAAAACTGCATTGGTGAAATCTTTAATTAAAAACGGGTAGAGTACCTACTTCTGAAACAACAAAAAATGATTTGACATGTTCTTGTATAATTTTTCAGCAATAATTTGGATTACTGGGCAATAACAATCTTGCAGTTTATTAAGCCTTTTTTAATTGATATGACACGGAAACAGTTGCTTATTTATATATCGAGCAGATACAAAACATAAGCTTTTATTTGGAGTCAAGTTTCTGGCCACCTGATGACTGTCTAATGATAAGTCTCCTTTTAGCTCTGCATTTGGTCTCCACTCTCCTGTGGAAAAAAAATATATTTTGCTATTAGCTGCTATATTGTTGAATTTGGTCACTAGCTAATCGCTACGCTAACTTTGCCTGTCTTCCTTTTGGTGCTAGGCAGGTACAGTAAGTTTTTAGATCTGTTTTGCTTAAAGAAAATGCCTGCTGTTGCCAAAAATGATGGTATGAGAACTGCGAGGGTTATTCAGAACTGCAAATATTGAGGCTGTTGAACCAAAACAATGATCTGAAAGTCACTAGACAGTGTGGAGCTAATGGAAAAAGCAGCAGGCCCTTTTACATACAAGTCATCCAGTGCTCATCCATTTCTACCAACAGATGCCCCTAATCCTACCACTGGACCTTTAAACATGCTTGACTTATGTTTGTTGACACTTTAAATTTAAACAATTAAGCAATCCTATATTTAATGAACTGTTTGTACATATACCTGTGAAAAGTAATGCACAACATTTTGAATGTTACCCGTGTAGTCATGATCCAGTACTTCCTGTATACCCTATGTAATCAGGTAGGCTGCAATCGACCAATGTGCTGGCAGGAGTAAAGAAGGAAGTAGTATGAAGACCGAAAGTCTGTCTGAGCTAGCATGTTGGGGTGTTCTATGGGTCAAACAACACAGGACTTCCACCAGGACACTGGTGTTTGGAACCTTCTGAAACCAAGTCAACTTTGAGTTATTTTGAGGTATGTCGTCACCATGCTTCTTTTATTAAACCTAACCTATGTAACTTTACATAAAGTACATGACGTTATAAGTAAGCTGCTAATTGGTTGGATATCAAAGGAACTGTTTTATGAGGATATGTAGAAATTTTATAGGGCCAAATAAAGTATTGATTCACAATAACTTTAATTGCTCAACTGCAGTATGTGAAAAGTGTCCTTAAATTTGTCCTTGAAACAAGAAATACATGTCTGGTTAGATTAATGTTAATGTCAATGTCTTTTAGAGTTTTTTTTTTAATGATATTTAGTGTTGCTGCAAATGTTTACCAATGCTGGTCTTGCAATTCAGTATTTGTGTCATTACTGAGTCACCAAACATGCATGCACATATGTATGTACAGTACATGTACATGGACATATTGCATGTCATAAACGGACACACTTATAAATAGCAACATAAGTGTACAGACATACACTTACATATGCTGCATATATATATGTAAATTAAGACGCATTAAGACTGTCGAGCAAATCCAGTTTTAATCAGATTTGACGATGAGTCGTGATAAGGAAGTGAGTCATCAGCTGCGGCGCAGGCAGTGAGGAAAGACAGAGACAACTGAGGGTTAAGCTGCAAACCTCTTCTGACAAACCTTGTCTGTGGAAGCTTTAGTGGACAAAATGACAAGTGAAATATGGGGTCAACTATCAGTCATTCATCAATGAACCCATCCTGTCATCATTTGAATTTTGAGCACTAGGCAATATTAACCTTCATGACCCCCGAGTCGCATAGGACAGCTTGGCGATGCCTAAGACTGACAGGCACAGTATCAAAGTAACTGTTGGATGTCACTGTTATAAATGCTTTCAGTCACATAAAGCCATGGATGAAATGGTACCAGCATGATGATAGGCACTTGAGGAGCTCTTCATAAAAGTCTTATCCTTACTGCTTTACGCTGATGCTTTGGCAAGACTACGCACACTCTTCAGACATAAAATTTAAGTGCTATTCTTTGTGAGGATATTTTAAAACAATTACGAACTTTTGTCTCATAGACTGCTTGTCCTTTGTGCTCGGATAGTAGCTCTGCCAAGTAAAGCTGCCAAAGGCCATGCCAAGGCGCAAGGCTATTTAATCGTTATGATCTATATGAGTGGACAGAGCAATGAGGCCTCCATGAATAGAGGGTACTTCTGTGACCTCTGCTGACCTAAGAGTCACTGCTCTTAAGTTAGTCGGATATAAAGTTACATCCAGTGGGAGCTGGGTGATATCTGCTTACTGCCATCGCCTTGTGGGAAATGTGGTTGACATAAGGAACCGTGACTTCTAACACTACACAATATTAACAAAGATACATGATCAGCAGGCTCCGAATGTAAACGATAGCTTTATCACATTTGCGATGTTTGTAAAATAATAACTGCAGATAAGTCTCTGTCCAGGCTGAAGTTTAAAATGGCCGCTCTCCTTTCCTGCACTTAGCTGGATTATATTCTCTGTTGGTAAATTACTCCCTTTGGAGAGAGAAATTAACCCAGATTTCCATATCAAAGCATTATGAATTGAGCCATTTTCCCTGCCCTCCCGTTCTGCTGAAAAGAGAGAGTGGAAGGAGTCTGTAGAAGTAGCCTGCAGTGATATGCAGGCCGTACAGGGCTCCTTTCTTACAGGAGCAACACTCTAACAGAGAGAATCAGCAGCTTTCTACTGAAGCGAAGAATGAGATCACTGGGCTTTTTGTGCAAGGTCAACTTCGAGGCAAGACACATCGTGTTTAAAATTCAGTCCTATCCTCACCGAGCACTTGAAACACACTGTGCCAGCCGGGGAACCTGCTTGCCATTATGCAAAGAGGCGGCGGGCTTAAAGTAAATACGTAATCTTAATGAATGCTGAGATCTGTGGAGGTGGGAGTGGGGGGAGCCCAAGTCAAGTAGAGAAGGGTCAGAAACACAGGGTGAATAATCCTGTGTGTCAACAAGACACAACTAGCTCTCTCTATCCCAATATGTAGCCATGTTTACAGTAAACAGAATTCTAAAGTTTTTTGACATCTGACATTGTTGTTCTATCGCAAAATATGCAGGAGACTCCAGAAAGAATCTCATTAATTTTTTTAAATGTAAGAAAGTTGTTTAATATCTTGTCTTATTTACAGACTGAAAAAAAAAACAAAACGAATTCTAATTACTGATTGAGATAGGAGAGGTTTTAGGATAAATCAACAGATGCTAATGGATACTAACAACGGAAGGTAATTATATTTCTAGCTCCAAACAATAGGCATATGATTTTAGACTATTAAACATTAAAACAATTAAACATTATGTCAACTTCTGCTATTAAAGAGCTTGCTTACATTTGCTTATTTGTCTCATACATTGTGACCTATGTCATTGGCCCCAACTTGTCTCAGATGCATAAATTTAAAACAAAAGGACAGCCATTAGATGACATGTCACACAATATAGGGGTCTTGTTCTGGCCCCGTGCCTGCTGGCTGTGTCCTTTGCTTTGCCCACTTTGCTCTGCGAGACTGCCAGGACATTGAGCCTGACACGTCAGAACTGCTGCTCTCTTGGTGCCCTCTTTCATTCGCACTATCACAGAGTCAAAGCCTGCAGAGACGAAGCTGTCCAGAGACTGAGCCCTGCTGGGTTTGACTGGGCCAAGATCCGATCAAGCCTCGAGGAGAGGGTCATCCTCTTCCCTGACTTCTACTTGCTATGATCTCTGAACCGATTCTAAAAGGCCTCTGACTTGATTTGAGCAGACAGTCCCCCTTGAAAGCAGCCTTTGGTTTGGCTTCTGTAGCCTGGAACGGGAAGAGCAGGGTCAGGCTACACACAGGCAGGAGAAAGCTCAAGCAAAGGCAGTGTGAGGAGGGGGGGAAAAAACAGAGCTGATAGCCATGCTCCAGGTGCAGATGGCACACTGTTTTATGTGTGGCCTCAATGGATTATGTCAGCCAAGCTACTGGAGGCATATAATATGGAGAGATCACACAAAAACATTGTCAACCAAAATTCAAAGATTCATTAACAAAGGTCATCACCATGACAGCAAATGCCTAATAGATCGCCAAGACTTTTGAAGTCACCATGAGGATAAGAACAGGCTGGATAAAGAAGTCTTGAAATGAGGGCAAGAATTGTTATTTTACAATCTCACAAAAGGTTTGTACAGTAAATCATTTAGCATTCATACAGGATTTAAGTAACAATTTCCAAATGCTTTCAAAGCCTCGCATCACAGTGGAAAGTAGGATTTGTGATACACATAAACCTTCTAAACAAAATTAATAAAAGAGAGCACTTTAAATAAAATGGCACTTACTGTATGAACTAAGTCAGAATATTTTATTCAAGGGTCCAATTATTCGCTAAGTAATACGCCTTACTTCTGCGCATTGTGAAGATATGATCAAGGCGGACACTGCCCCTAAGGAGCCGAGGCTGCAGCAACCCTGAAAACCAATAATGGTCAGAGGTCAGAAAAGGGGAAGCAAAGATCCAAGTCCCATCCTATTGTGTGACATGTTTCCTTCGCCTGCTCGCCCCAAAGGCTTAGTGTCAGTGTTAACACTTCAAACACTCAATATCTTCACAAAACACAAAGGACACAACTGCTTGCCATCCACATCATTTCTTCCAGGAACAGAGATATGGATCCTTCCCAAAGGTCACTGCCAGCTGAAGTTTCAATGATTAAGCACAGCTTTGTTGTTTGACTTTTTTCCTGTAGCACAATCTACTTTTAGGTGCAAATTGAGTAGTTTGTTCCATATTAGAAAATAAAATTGGATCATGTTTTATATGTCAACTTTAAATTGTAATGGGTGGCCATAGTTGTTGGATAGCAATTTTATAATTTAAAGGTGTATATTCAGTTAGATAACAGAGCACAGATTGCCTTTTTTAACCATAATGCATATCTGTAAAAGTAATATTACTGTTGCTTGCCAAAAAGAATAATCTGCAGCAATGATGCAAACAGTGATAATATATAAGTATGCAGAGGGCAGTGTGAGTGGGTGACTATAACACACCTACATATGTTCCTTACTATAACATCGTTTTTTCTAGTATAAGGGTGATAGCTTCCTCTAATACTTTCCCTGTCCTGCCACTCTTGAACCCATGAATACTCTGCCTGCAAGCTACGCTGCCACTGAAGCTACTTCAACAGCACACTCCTGAATCAGTCAAAAGACAGCATTGTTACCAGACAACTGAGTCCACCGTCTACTCTGTTACACATTTATGGAATCATGCACCAGAACACAGACAATGTCGTTGGCTAATCTCACAAGACCGGGATCCAATTTCAAGCAGGCACGGGTGATTCAAGAATCAATCTGGTTAGCTTCCTGTTTTTAGCCTGCTGCTGTTATACTCTGGGTGTAACTCAAAGGGATCTCCAGTTTCCCTGGAATGTGTTCCTGCTCCTGAGGTGGTGATAAAACACCTTATTTTATGGGTCGCTGATTACTCACTGTACCCTGATGTGTGTGTGTGTGTGCTGATACCAATCTTAGTGAGCACAAAACTAGAGAACTCTCCATATTTACAGTATCCTCCAATTTTGCATTTTTCTTTCCCATTCTCCCGTACAACCACACACATAAAAAAAAAATAAAGAAAGAAAGATCCGCGGCAGATAAATATATAATTGTTTGTTCAAGTGTGTTTTGCACAGTATGAGACCTTCCGATTGCTGCACCAAGTAGAATGCACTGCAGGCAGTCTCTTGAGGGAAGGTCTCATTTTCTGCCTCCCGCCGTGAAATATTCAGTCCGGCCTGAAATAATATGGGACTCGTTTCAAGGCTTAGCACTTTTCAAATATGCTGGCAATAATGGACAGGGCATCAAATGAAGCACAGCCTCTCCAAGCAAGGGGAGCAGAGGTTTTGAATCCACAGCCAGGGTTTCACATAACACCAGAGACAGTTGAAGTGCAGTCTACATATACAGTGTAGTGATTAGTTATTGGTGGGATGAGCCTGTGAACCCATGCCAGCATTGATTTAGTCATACTGTACGAGGTCTGTTTGGTTGGGGAATATATAATACAAATTCACATCCCAATATTATTTCTAAATACCTTAGTTGGATACTGCAGAGTGCCAAATTATATTTCCATATTTCTCTGCTTTATGCATATCACCAGGGAATCTGAATTTCATTCAGTCTGAAAAAGAAAAGAGAGGAAAATCAAGGGTGCACCATAAATGCACAGAGATGGAGTGCAGAAGAATGTTATAGAGGGGGCTTTGGTGAAAGGATTCAAGGATTTAACAATCCCACATCCTCTCAGCCTGTCCTTCATCTCTAATAATCAAGCTTGGCCACAGAATATCCCTCTGGATGGGAAAAAAACATGTTGCCTGTCCGCCTCTCACTCATCTTTAGACTGCCAGTCTTGGGTCTTCCTCTTGAAGTCTTCTGTCACATTTATGGCTTCAAACACTAAGCACAGCCTTTTTTTAACTGACTGCCATGTCTTTAAAGCTAGATATCTTTTTTGTACTACATTAGCATGAGATGAAGGGCAGTGCGTCTGATGCAAAGGAAGCCCCGAGAAGGCTGGACCACAGACACTATGAACTTGTTTGTTGCCGTACACCAAAGGCCACCGAAACAAGCTAACTGGTTTCGGCTCAGGTGAAGTAGAATGTGTAAGTCCATGGTATCCCTGCATATTCATGAGTGCACATGTAGACAAAGCAAGTGCTTGAATTTGAGAGTGAAGTCAAATTTAGATTGATTCTCCAGAAATGGTGCATGCATAAAGGTCCAATTGTTATAATTTGGAGACACATAATATTCACAAACATTATAGAGCACACCAAAGTTTGGAAAAGCTTGTGTTGGTGTGCGAGGGTATGCTCTTATCTGCTCTCTTTTACAAGTGAGGACACCCAGGGACATGTCAGCATAATTATCTATAATTGATTATCTAAAAAAGCTAGTAAACATAAAACTTCTGCAATCAGCATCACATAATTGTACATTAAAACAGTTAATATTAGGCAGACCCATCCAGAGGTCATATCATAAAGACTATCTATCTATCTATCTATCTATCTATCTATCTATGTTTTTCGATGACATGCTTAACAAAAGTGTTTTCCTTTGTGCGCTCTAACAATCCAACTTCAAAAGTCTTGACTCAAAAATAGATAAACAAATAACTAGATATATTCTTTAAAAAAAAATATATAAAAGAAAAAAGCAAAAAAAAGTTTAGGTTTGCAAACTTGAAAAAGAGTTTGTGTATTTCTTGCATGCCCGGAAGGTTGGCTGCCGTGAGAGCTACAGAGGCAGGAGAGGAAGAAGGAGCTCCTGAAACCGGAGTGTCCACTGAGCGGCGCCGCAGCCCGCAACTTGCACCAGCAGAGCCAGCCGGCGTTTCCTCCCTTGCAACACGCTGCAGGGCCAATCCGCTCGCACACCCCGTGTAGGGTTACAATGACAAGGGCCCTGTCTGAACCACGACTTTTAGAAAGATAATATTACAGGTAGGTGCAAGCCACGGACCGTGTCACTATCGATAGACAAATTAAGCATTGAAAAACAAGACCGTGACCCAGAAATTCTCGCTTTAATCGGGTCACCGTGCTCGTTTTCAGCACTGAGTGATAATGGCACCTCTCACTGTCCTTAGCATTTGAAGTCCCCTTACCGCAACCTGTAGCTTTTGGGGCAGTGAAAATTGTCCAGCTGGACGCCTTGTATTTTCCCCTATTGGTGCCTTTGTATGTTTTGAGCCATGTACACCTGCCTGCTGATAGCTTTCAACGGTTTTTTTTTTTTTTTTCAAAACCTAGTTGAAGGTCAGTTCTCTCCTCTAATGAGCTGCTGTGAGGATTTCTGTCTGCAGAGCTCCAACCAAGGATGCAGATAAATGTGCACAGCCTTAATTCACTTGTAACTCTAATGCAAGTTAAGTTAAAGTGTTAAGAAACAAGAATGGGCTCGTTTTCTGCAAATTCAATCACTTTATTTTGTTTATATCGGTGCCTGTTTTCCCTATCAGCCTCACTAGCCATATTACATTCAAGGTTTACCTTTTTAAAACACTGATGTGCAGAATTGACCACATCTCTCTAACCCTCTTGTCATCTCTGCAACATGCTGGAGGACTCCACTGGTTGGAGTCAAGTGAAAAGCCTCAGTAAAAGAAGGGTAAATCTCTTGTTTTTATGTTGCACATGGGGGAAACAGCCTGAAAAGTCCAAGTAGGCTCGTCGGGCGTCGAAAGAAACGCCGAGATGCAAGCTGAAATTTCTCTGAAATAGGCCGAACAGAGAGTCTTTTGCTCCTACAGGGTTTTGTTCAGGGTTCCACAGAGAAAGCCCGATGCAAAGTGGGCCTACAGCCAACTGGGATGGATTCTAGGGTGGAACCTAAACAGATGGGAAATAGTATAAAGGTGAACGCAAGGTCAATCTGAGCTTCAGTGATAAAGCTGTGGGCACTGCTCATAGCAGTGTTTTAAAAGTTGACTTAAGAAAACAGATTGTGTGGTCAGAGTAAACTCTTAAGACCATATTGGGCCTTTTTTTTCCAGGCTCCTTTTGTCTAGATTGCCACAGGCGGAAGCAGCAGACACCAAATGGTCAAAAAATTGTTATCATTATGTTTGTCTGGAAAATCAGCAGAATGGGGGTGTTGATTTCCAGCGGGTGGGTTTTCCTTTGTCCCTTTTTTTTTTTTTTTTTTTTTTTTGTTCTAACCCAGATTTTCATGTTTAACAGGCCCACAGCTGATCCATCTCCCAGTGCACAATTGAGACAGAGGAGGTTAAAGCACTCTGAACGCACGGGACCATATTGCAGGTAATTAATATGTCAGCTCAATGATGAACTTCGTCAATACATCTATCACCACACTTACTTGTAACTGGAGTAGCTCGTGGGATGCTGCCGAGAGCGCAGACTGGGAGTACATTTGTCCATTAGTAAACACTTCATAGTGTGTGTTGTGATTGGGGAGGTAGCGGGGCTCCTCTCTGTCCAGTTGCAGTCATTTTCGCCCGTCACCTCCTCATCGCTGTAAAAACACTTGCTGTGGTTTGGTAGATTAACAGAGAGCCCCCTAATGGAGTAATTACACCGAGCCAAACATCTATTTTTCACCTGTGCTCTGCCATTATTCTCTGTCCCCTATCCACTCCATTGGAAGTCACTTACTCTCCTTACAATGAGTTATCATTGACTGCCATTTAGACGTTCTGGAGCAATTTGTCTTACTGAGGCCACGCGCTGGCCTCATTGCAAAGAACAATCATTCTCCCTCCAATATATAAAACATTCATGGGGAAAAGGAAGAGAAAATGCCCCACAAACAGATAGTAGAGAGTGGCTAATAGATACTATAAAGGTGACAGACAAGGAAAATAATGTAGGAGATTACTGGAGCGGGAACAAGCCAGCACAACCAGTACAAAAGCTTCAGGGACTGTACCGCTGGAAAAAAAATCCTTCACAAGACAAATGTGTTAAATGGGTAGTATGGCAGCTATTGGTGGTGGTAATTGCTGTTGTTGCAAACAAACTAAGTCTCAATTTAAATTTAAATTCTAAATCTTTATTTTGCCATTGTAATTTACGGTTTTTCTTTCATTTGTCATATTTGGTAAATGTTTAGCCATTCCTGTGCAACATTCAGCTCCAATTTGCTCTCTCTTTTTGATGGTTTCTTCTTTGACTGACTGCTTTTTACTGATTGACTTAAAGTCCTTGATATTCCACCGCTGTTTTTTCAAGCTTTATATCAATTTTTCCTATGTAGTATGTAAAAAGGACACCTTTTTATCTCCTGGCTTGTAGGTCACTGTCATTTCACCCAGTCGCAGTCTGGTTCAGCACCAAACTATTGGGAATAATATGGAAAATATTTCATTAAAGTTTGAATTAACAGACAGTATGTGCAAGGTTAGAGTTCCCCTTTTGCGAGAGCTCCTTTTTAACATCTACTACCTTTTATTTAGCATAGTTTTTGTCTTACACACAACAGCATAGCTGCTGCTAGAGTATTTAACTATGAACCAGTGTCACACAGCTCTTGAGAAGGCAAGCATTCCCTTTTAGACAGTGGCTTCACTGCTGTGCACAGTCCAGCGCATGTCCCCACTCAGTCCCAGCAGACAGGGTTAATCACATTCGTAACTGAGTGTTTTGTTAGATTAGTCTCTCTCACTGCTTAACACAATGACAAATAACCATTATTCTTTTTCTTGCACTGATAATCGGGACAACTTAAACATTTCTTACTAGCACAAGTGAAACCATTAATCCTCAGCGATACCGCTGATAAGTGGTGACTTTGGAGTAATGGCCCTGTCACCTTTAAAAAAAAAAAAAAAAAGACGAGGGAAAATTTGAACAATTAAAACAAGATACCCATTATATTTTGTGCATCCCATTGCTTTGTGTCATCAGGAGGGATCTGACAGTGGTAATGGACTAAATAATGGAATGGAGTTTTTAGTTGATTATTACTGATTTCATTGAAGATGTCCTCAAGACAAAAATGACCAGTTTAAATACTTAAATGATAGGTACAGTTCCTTATGTATTATTTCTATGTCTATGTTAGTTGATTAATGGATTGACAGGAAATTAATCCGCAACAATTTTGATAACACGCTAACCTGAACCAGTGTTCAAGCAAAACCTCCAAAAATTTATTGGCTCAGCTTCTCAAAAAAGAGAATTTGCTGCATTTCCTTGTCTTTATTTTTCAGTTAATTGAATATCATCAGGGTTTGGGTTGTTGGTCGGACAAAACACAACACTTTATGACATCGCCTTGGACTCTAGGAAGTTGTGATTGATCATTGTTTCCTGCTGTTTTATAAACCAAACGGTTAAATATTGAAAATAATAATTAGCTTTCCCTCCTATCTGCGACAATTTGGCCCCATGAATCTTCTGATAAGTCGTGTTTTTCTGCAGCTGGAGATGCTCGATGGCTTCATAAACAAAGAGGCAGTAAACATAAACAGCAAGAGAAGGCATTAAAGGTAAGTGCTGGAATGCATAAAAAAACACAGCTGAAAGCCTTGATACAATGGTGCTGCTGCATGCAGGTACATACCAAACAGTAGTGTGTCTGATACTTCACTAATCTTAATAGAAATATAGGACAGCAGAGATTCCATTGTATCCTGACAGTGATATTATTATCTTTAACAAAAGAATGATATACTCATGGAGTTAGAGCTGTGCTCTCCCGAACATACTGCACCTTTATGTCCTTCAGTTGTATTTACAGACAGTCCAACTTGACTACAGTGTGTGTTGTTGTTGTGATGCACCAGTTATATTGTGTAGCTCACACTGCACCCTTTGACTACCCTTTAATGTGGGCTGGAAACATGTCAATAACTGTTTAAATATGAGCTAACTACAAGTGCTGAGAGGAAATATTCAAAGACTTCACATAGGCTAATTGAAATTCTCCCAATTTAATCGACTTCACCATCATATGTTCTATTTGTCATTATGGCTGTCTGCAGCACTAATCAGTTGTTAATGTAGCTTCCTAGAGGTGTTACACTATAACTGACAGGATGAAAATAAACACGCATAATTGAGTTCTTGATTGATTATGATTTGAGATTATTTTCCCATTTTCATTTAACGACTTCAGCTATCTTGACATTAAGAAAAAAGCTGTATTAATCGCACTGTACATTTGGTCAGGTTACATTGTTAGCCTTATTATCAATTTGGTAATAATAACTTTGAACGCAGTTGGATTCTCTCATACTTAATGGATTTATTATTAGAATAAGACGAAAACATGCCTACTTAATTGCTTGAGGCTGCTCAAGACGGGCAAATCTGTTCGTGTTTGAGTTTGAATCATTTTTGTTCTTGTTTGTTTCATCAAGCACACTGGACACTTGCTGAGAGTCAAAGTAGAACTAATTAGCCAGTTGAATATTTCCAGTTACTACATATCACCCTTTTAAAACAGATGGTGAAGAAAGATACTTTTACCACCTCATTTAGTCTTCATATGTCATCAGTTTTTAATACATTTTAGAAAAGGTTCACCCAAAGATTTAGTTATAAATGACAAGAAACTGAAACATCTGAACAACTATAGATTAGACTCTTGTACTTCTGTGTCTGTCTTGTTTTAGAAGACTCATACAGTACAACTTGCTTTAGAAATGTTAAGGTTAGTGTTTGTGCTGATGAGTGCTGAGGAAGTATTTGGCTCCATAAGAAGAAACGGTGCCAAAAAACAACCTTAAATTGTCCTGGATGTTGGTCATTGGTTGGAACCCTGAGTTTACACTGTTCTCATACTTCCCAGTTTCTTACTATACCATTATTTTGATCTATCAGTGTCTCATTCTACATGCCAAACTCTCAATTCGTTGGCAACAACTCAGTCCCAGGCACTTGATACTTAGTATTTCTATGGCCGTAGCTCTGTTTTGATCAAAGGGGTTCAGGGGCCTAAGTTTCAAATCCCCCAAAGCCCATTTTGGCTACTCTTTGTTTAGCCCATTGGCATTCTGACCCCATGCTTCTCAGACTTTGAACTCAAAGCTTGGAAAAGCCGTATCGCTTCTTTAAACACATTATCAGTGGGCTAGGTTTTAAGAATATCACTAATCATCTTAAGGTTTTAGTGCAGTGTGGCAGGAGCGTTCAAGCCTCGGGGCCCATTTACTGGCATGGCCACTGTTAGAAATGTTCTGTGAAATATACGATATCTCGATGGCAGCAAGTGTTTTGGAAGTCGATGCATTTCGTATAGGAGCAACTTAAATCTACACTTGTGTAGCAATTCACTCTAAAAGTGAAATTGTTTAAGTGTACAACTTAATTTTGGGGTCATACCAGGGTGGGAGCAGTTTTGTGGAAAATATGGTACTTGAAAACAGTGTGATGTTTCTGATATCAGTTGGGTTGTGGCGTGACTGCTTGTAGCATCCTCTGTGTTGCATCTGAATACAGACAGCCTGGTATTTATTTACCTTCAGTTCACTTATGCAGCTCTGCCGATTTAACTGACTTTGTGTGTCAGGGTAAAACTTGCTCCTCCACATCAGAGAACTTGACTCTACGTTTAATTTAAGCTGTTAATGCTACAGTTTAATAAATAATTTATGTGTTACTGTCAAGAAATTGGCATTAACTGCATACGTTTTGAAAGGGTGATAGAGCTCATACATATTATACAAGGATTATACAAAGTGGAAATATGAAGGAGTCAGATTTCTATGGAACCTGCTTGCTGCTGCTAAGCGCTGCATATTTTTGCTGGCTCATTTTCTGTATTTATAGTTTACTGTTTGTCTGAATGGGAGCAATACTGTAGATTGTATTTTTGTCTCAATGCTAGTAATTGTTGGTCATTTTTTACAGCAGCAACCCATAACAGTTGGCACCCAACAACAAGTCTTATATAGCCTGAACTTTGACAGTGTTTTATTTCATTATTCAAATGCACTATATGTTATATTATTTTATACATAATCTCGTAACTAAATAGTGTCAGTTACATTGACTATGTTTGTTCAGTTGTTGAAAAAAAAAACAACAGACCAATTAGGTATGTTTCTGTACAACTTGTGCACTATCTGCATGAACAATTGTCCATATGTCATATGCATCTGCTACATTATAAAAATGCCTTATAAACACACAGGACATCTCTTTGTGCCCTGTCTTGAGAATGAATGTGATTGCATACAACACTGTTTGTGCCCCTCTGCTCCTCTCACACCTCCTCAATCTCATCAGCCCCCATGCTAAAGATTTGGCACCTTGAATTACATTGTCTTCATCTGGAAATATTTCAGCTGCAATTCTGCCACTCTAAAGGGAGATGAAGATAAAGGAGAAGAAGGTAAAAACACACCCTGTTGTGTGAATCCTAGAGAAGGCCTTGAACCCTGCCATTCATCCCTTTCACTTCATCAGCTGAGTCTAATTGCCAGAGAGGACAGGATACCCAGGGCCCAATTGTTCCTTATCCTCTTTGGAGCCTCTGAGGCATGAAAAGCGAAAGGCCTGCTTTTGATCTTTTTTTTTTTGTTAGTTTTTTTTTCTTTTTTTCTGTCATCCCCTACTATCCTTTCCCTTAGAGTGAGACACTCCTTTCACACTGTGCCCCCTTCTTCAACCACGCAAAATAATTATCAAGCTCTGCTTCATCAAATAATGGTAGATATTGGAGGTCATGATGGGGAGGGCCAGAGGTCTGCAGGGGTGGCCTTAGGACGTGGTGGAGCTCCCAGCTCATCTTAGAGGCATGCTCCTTAGCTGTGGCTACCTTTATATACCTTGACCCCGGTTTTCGTTTGTCTGTCCTAATGAGACCCTCTCATGCAGCCAATGCAATAGAGGTCTTGCAATGGCAGGGTTGGGAGGCCAAAGTACAATGAGACGCAGAGCTGTGCTCAGACAAGGGCGCATCTGTGCTATCTTATTAAGCCTTGGAAAAGAGCTCATGCGTCTCAACGTCCCATAGGCGCTGAGAGCAGATCTATTGACACCTACTTGTCCTTTGCGGTCAACACCTTTCTGTGAAGAAGCAGGCACACCCAAGTTCTTGTTAGAAGTAATTCTTGGCAGAGTATTTAGCGAGGCAAAGTGCTTAACTCGGTTTGGGTGGCCATGTGGCGTAAGGATAAAGAATGCAGCTTTGTAATGATGAAAAATTCCTTGGAACTGGGGACATGACAAGGGATGTCAAAGACCAATTTGTCGAAAGCAAACAGTCCTCATATTTAAAGCATGAAGGGCACCAAAGTCTCTCTTAATGCTTAATTCCTCACTTGATTTTTTTTATAAGTTCAAAGGCGTGCTTTAGGTTATTGTTAATCATCACTTTTTAAACATTTTTTATTCAGAGCATTTTTTTTGTTTGTGTTTTTGCCCTCAGTAATAAACTTGGCCATTACCCATGCCCAGAAATTTGTCAAAATTCGAAAGAGTAAAATGCAAGTTAAACCCCCTGCTGATTTAAGAAGAAAAAAAAATCCCTGTGTAAGAAACAATGAGACCAAAGATAGCCAACCTAACCACCTATCTAACTTGATAACAAAAGGGACAGCAGGATATACTATAAGTAGAGCAAAATGACAAACAAAAACACAAGTAGGCAAACAAAAACCTTTAAGCAATCATGTTAAGCACGCCTAACATCTGAGCACTGTGCGAGAACAAAGCAGGGCTCCTGTCAGAGCATCGATCCACTCCTGAAGGCACACACATCCATAGCTCTCTGATTGCTCCCTGCCTCTCGCGCCTCTCTCCCCCGCGCCTCTAACTCTCTCTGCTCTGGCTCCTTTCTGAGAATGTGCTTATCGATCTGGCCTACTTCGTTGGAGTTAACTCACTGATAAAACCTGACCAAGGGCTTCCAATGGCCTGGAAGAGTTTGGAGAGCTGGTGAGAAGGCAAAGATGATAAGAAAACAAAGAAGTGGTCGCTAAAATCACTAAAATATTTTGTCGTAATGTTGAGTTAGTCAACTGTTGAGTTTATTAAATGTGCAGACACTAGTTTTGACATTTTAATGTTGTTGTGTATGGCAATGTAATGAGGTTTTCACTGTGTAGGCAACTTGGAAGAAGCTAAAATGATGCTGAACTTAAAAAAACTAGCACTTATCTGATTTGCACCACAGAATCTGGCAGCTTTACAGCTCTTAAGCAGGTAATAATCTGCTTATTCTGAGAGTGCTGTAAAACCTCAATGATTTTGGGCCTTTTGGGACCTAATTAAGAAAAATTGAATACATTTTAAAATGGCATGTTTCGGATTGTAGTCCTCACTATAGGCAAATTTAATGCACTATTTGTAATTGTTGATCTGATTTTTATTGTCTTTTTGTTCACTCACTTGATATTTGTCTTTCTACACATGGTTTTCTTGGTGCTTGATTTTTAAGAACACATCTTGACATGAGTGTGGCATCTTCAGAAGTGGTAACCCCATCTTGTACTCTACAGTAGTTAAGACTCTGAGTTTGAATTGCCTGAGACTTTCTTGCATATACAGTATTTTGGTAGATTGTCACAGGCCATTTTTACTCTGCAGTAGTCAGAGGCTTCATCGTTCATAAGGGTTTTATTGCAATATGATGAATAATGTGGGCCAAACTGGGATGGTAGTATGTGTCGTGTAATTACAGTTGAGTTAGTCTGACATAATGCACTTCATCTACTGGGCTACTCACCTACAGCGTTTGCAGTATTAAACTAATGGCAAATTTGTCCATTGACTTGACTCAGTTGGTTAAAATACCAGTTGCGTCTGAATTAGTGAGGATTGTCAGTCATATTGTTGTGCTGTTGGTTGTCTGTGATGAGCCTGAACAGAAATAAGAAAAAATTACAGCATTGTCTTTATTGAAGTAGTAAGAAATAGTAACTGTTGCAGCACAGTGCATGGTAGATCTCAAACAATAGTTTCTTGTGATTTTTTTTTCCAAGAAAGCATGCACAAAGATATGAAAAATCAGTGTTTCTTCACAAAAAAAAAAAAGTGACTCATGTTTTGTGTGTCGGTGTGTGGAATCGTGTCTCCAGAGTGTGATTACATTGTATGTCAGTTTGTGTATATTTTTGCAAGTGTGTTGTGCTGTCATGTTTGTAACATTCCATGTGGGAGGGTCTGTTGATAAGTAAGCCATCTGTAGTGTTCTGCCGAACGACATGTTGTAAAGCGAGATTTGAGAGTGTGGAGAGACTTGACTTGACAAATCTTGGCACATAATGAGACAGAAGGGAGTAAAGGCAGAAGTCTGTCCAGAGATAAACAATTAGATTTGTCCCTGAGGTAAAGGCCAGGCAATGCAAGGACTCTCAGACTAACAAAATCAATATGGCTTCCAGTAAGAACACTCAGGGGGTAGAGTGATGAAGAGGTTATCATTCATTTCTCAGATTAGGACATACGTACACAATGAGAAACAATAACGCTTTAAAAATCAATATGATCACTAACATGAAAGCTGCATGTTGGGGATGTATGCATTTGAAAGTATGCATGTGATATTCAGCTATCAGTCAAATGTCATTGGTCTAATGAGACATGATAACTACGATCAACAGGGACGCTAAACTGAGCCAGTCAAGCCAGTTTTCTTCAGCAGCCAATTGTGAGAGGATCTTAAAGGAGACAGCATTTGGGAATGATAGTTTCACACCCTCAGATAAAACCATAATGGAGCATGAGCCATAGACAGAGTGGGCAGTCCCTTTGCGTTGCATCCCCTCTTAGGTCCTGCCCAGACTTGAAGGTCTAATCTAACATCTCACCACTGTTCCCAGCAGGCCTCACAAGGGTAGCACTGCCAGGGCAAGGAGGGTTGGACTGTTGGGGGGGGCGGGAGCGGGGCCGTTCTGCGTTGTGCTTGCACTTGCTTTAAAGAAGACAACAAAAAGAGAGGGTGAATGGTTTTGGGGTGGGAGTTGTGGTGGTGGGGGTGGTGATCACAACTTGTGTGCAACTGCTGTTAGGCAGGGAAGTCTCCTCAGAGACGCCGAGCCGCTGACCATAAAGGTGTGAGCCTGAGCCGTGGCCAGCCTGTCGCCTCATCTCCATGGAGACGGCGACGTGGCACCCCAGTGGGCTTGTCTCTGCTGTGGCCTAGAGCAGCAAGAGCACTTGGGGATGTGGCCCAGCCATCACCTGGGCTCCAGGGGACCAGGAGCCACTGCTCCGATGACCTTCAACAACCTGCCAGTCTGTCATCTCGGCTCGGGGAATAACGGGAAAAAAAAATCAGCTAGGGATTTGTGTAGAGACATTGTTTACTTGGCCGTTGTAGCTTTGGAGGAGGCTCTTTGTTCCAGTGGGGATGAACTATAGAGAAGGACGCACTTTTCACAACATTACCTCACTTGATATTCAAAAAATTCCTTTGCCTGTATTACCCTTTCATGTTGAGACAATATGGGGGATTTTTAACTATACTGTACTTTTGTACTTTGTTATTCTCTCATTGGTTAGTCAAATAGAAACATTTGGCTGAGGAGGTAAAGGGTAAAAGTAAATTAACATAATTAGATTGCAATATTATCATAGCGATACTTTTTTCCACAGCAAGTGACAATACAGTGAAATTGCTGTTTGGACATGCCCCGACTCACAGCTTTGGTGCGCAGCGTTTTTATTGTTGAAGAAATGTGTTTAATTTAAAACTATTTCACCTGTTGTGATCACAGATAATATAGCTCGCCATCGTGAAATTTTAAAAAATACCAGGGTAAAACAAGTTAGTGTTTCCTGGGCTGCAACTAATGATTCATTATTAGTAATTTGTTGTTGTCTTGATAAATTCTAGGCTATAAAATGTCACAAAATAGTAAAAAAAAAAATGGCTGTCACCAGCTTTAAAGCCCAAGTTTGCAAATTTAGATTTGTAGTTTTGTCCGACCAACAGTCCAAAACTCAATAATATGATAGAAAAGCGGAAAAATAAGCACATCCTCACAATTTAAATGCTTGAATTTGGTATTTATAGTTGGAAAAAATACATTTGCTGATTAATTTTCTGTTCATCTCAGCTCTAGCAGCATGAAAGCATGGGCTATTTTAAATACCAGTGTTAAAATACACAAAATATTTTAATGTTTAAGTCACCATTCCTTAAAATGTGTGCATTGCTATGCATTATATGTCAGATTGCAGTCCTGCAAAATTAGTTTCATGTCTCAGCTATACCAGAAAATCACAGGTTTTCATGAAAATGGCTTTTTGGCTCATAAAGTAAAACAACCCTAGGAAAAGCAAAATGCAAAATATAGAAGCTTGCTGTTTCCTTATGTTTCAGGGGCGTGGACACCACAGCAATGACAAAATCAACATGATTAGATACATAATCAGTAACATCTGAGTAATTCCTGTATAATGTTAAAGACTATTGTTGGTATCACTGTGATAAATTATTGCCAAATGGGATCTCAAATCTCCTGCATTCGAGTGTAAAGCAGCGCCATCCAAACCATTCCCCAGAGACACTTGTGTTGCATTATCTGACAAACCAATACAGGAGATTCTGTGGAAAAATCTGTGCTTTCTTCCTTTCAGCCAAAAAGAAAGAGGATTTTGAATGGAGTGGTGATTCTTTATGCAGAGCTGAGACGCGACACCTTCCAGACGGTGAGAGATGGCGAGCCCTAATAATACAGAGCTGTACAATGGTTCTGACAGGCGAGCAATAAAGCAATCAGGGTCCCAGGCATTCCAAATCTCTTTACCGCCCACCCTCTAACAGACTGAGAGATGGGCGGCTGACCTGTGAGCTGTCAATCATGGGGGATACCTGCTGGAGCCTGATCAGGGAGAGCTGAGGGCACCAGTCCATCAGATCTGTTTTCACACTCCAGACACTAACATTGCAAGCATAACCACAGACACAAAAAGCCCCACTGCCTCACTCTTAATTAGGAGATGTGGGTGCGTTCTTTTTGGTGTGTGTGGGGGGGGTCGGACTTGTTTGGTTTAAATGGGTATGGGAGTGTCTTAGATATAGGGGGATAGTAAGTGGAATCCCAGTGAGACACAGAATAACCTTTTCCCTTGATTTAGGAATCAGGCATTGATCTGTCACGCTGTTTTGTACAAGCAAGAGCTCTTTCAGCATTGCTTCTCAGTGTGTGTTGCTCCTCAGTGTGTGTGTGTGCGATACGTGTGTGATGGGTGGTGGGTTGAGAGTGGGGGGGGGGGGTTAAGGCTTGTTCATTAGCTGTCTGTAGCCCATTCCAGCAAATAGATCACCATAATACTGTGGTTAGTTAATGGCTTTCTGGTGTTTCCTCTAGAGTCTTCCTGTCTGAGGGCTGACTGCTGAAACTCCTCCACTGTTTTCGCCTCCTTTTTCCAAGTGGGGAGTCTTGTGTTCTGCTGCCTAACTCAGACAATTGGCTTCAGCCAGCGGCCAAGTCTGTGAGCAGTCTGGCCGCATGGACTCACATTAGAGAACTAAAAGCAACATCACAAAAAACATGCTGATCTGACATTCTGTCTCACTGGTGACTGGAATCATACTGGTTCTTCACAATTAAAGCCCAGTCTGTGACAGGAAAGGTTCTCACAATAAGAAGCTATATTTTTTCGGTTGCCTCTGTCATATTTTAGACATAGTTTATTAACTGTGACATTTTGAAGGTTGAAATTGGTACAAGAATACATTAAGGGGAGCATAAATGGAAACGGTGTGTTTCCATCCACCTGTTTTTGATGTATGTTTTTAATTGGGACATTAAAAAAAACTCAGTGGAAGCTGCAAAAATGTTTAAAAATCTTGAAATATCACAAAAAAAAAGTTTTTTCGCTTAGGAGAGATGGAAAAGTTGGTCTATTCATAAATGTAAATGCAACTAAAGGAAACGGATTTCCAAGAGAGCATAGCTATAATAATAGTAATACAAAACTCTATATTTTCATGTGTGTGCTCTCGAATATAGCACATCCATTGTTTTCCTTCAGTTGAACTGGTGCTGTTTTAGTTACAACATCTCGTCAGTGGCACCTGACTGGAGAAGTAGCGCCAACTACTGTCTATCTCAGTGTACCAGCTCCTAATATTCACATAACAGTAATGGATAGAAAATTGCATACCTTCACATTTACTTTTGCCCTTTTTATGAAAATACAGTTAAAATTTGCGCTACATTTGGATGAAAACCCAACTTATGATGATTTAATTCAATTCAATTCAATTCAAATCTTTATGTCATTGTAAGTCAAGCAAACAACGAAATTGAGGTAGCAATCTCATGGTATACATAAAAGAAAACAAAACGGACAAGAGCACAGGACAATGAAACACTTACAATAGACATAAGAATGGCAGTAATGTAATAAATAGATATAAAAAGCACATATAATAAAGTGCTAAAATGAGTAGCTGAGGTGCAAGAATGGCAGTGTTTTAGTTTTAACTGTTGGAGTTGAGAGCACGGATGGCAACGGGAAAGTATTCAGTAGGTCATTAAATTCTATGTCTTTCCAAGATATCACAAAAATAAAAATGACCTTTGATGTGCAACAAACATTACAGAAACACATTAAGCAACATCATTACAAAATAGCCTGTAAAATAGCCAGAAAAGAAATCAGTGTATTGTTTTTTCAAAATTCCATTCAACACAGTAGTCCCGAGCAGATATCTCAACAGTTATAGACAGGATTGACATAAAATTTGGTATTAATATTCCTAATATTAATTAATAATAATTAATAATATTAATAATATTCCTACTTTTGGGGTGGCACGGTGGTGTGGTGGTTAGCACTGTTGCCTCACAGCAAGAGGGTTGCCGGTTCGATCCCGGGCGTGGGAGCCCTTCTGTGTGGAGTTTGCATGTTCTCTCCGTGTCAGCGTGGGTTCTCTCCGGGCACTCCGGCTTCCTCCCACAGTCCAAAGACATGCAGATTGGGGACTAGGTTAATTGGTAACTCTAAATTGTCCATAGGTGTGAATGTGAGCGTGAATGGTTGTTTGTCTCTATGTGTCAGCCCTGCGATAGTCTGGCGACCTGTCCAGGGTGTACCCTGCCTCTCGCCCGATGTCAGCTGGGATAGGCTCTAGCCCCCCCCCGCGACCCTCAAGAGGATGAAGCGGTTAGAAGATGAATGAATGAATGAATGAATTCCTACTTTTGTATATTTGTACAATTTTTTCCAAACTTTTCCTCATTGGACACTCGTTGAGCTTTCGTCAAGCATCAGGTTCAAGTCAAAGTGTCATGCTAAATCACATATTGTGTCTAGAGCTGAATGATATGTTGTTGTTGTTGTTGTTGTTTGTTCTGATAAAAGTAGAGTACTGGTGCAGTGTCTCCCTCCATGTTGCCAGGTTAGCGCGGCAATGGGTTTTGTAACACAGCATCAAACTATAATGATACAAACAGTATTGCCTCATCTTATATCTCATTTGAAAACATATTGATATGGCGCTACTACCGCCAAGACCTAACTGCGCTCAAATTACAGTTTCCTGTAATACATGGAATCCCATGGAATTTTATGCGGGTTTATATACGTATTTAAGGTGATTTTAACGACTCCGTGGTCTTTCCTCTGGCACATGACAGTTACATCTTTATACTGACATTGTCTCCAGTATCTCTGCTTGTACTTAAGTAGCTAGCTTGACCATTTGTTTTCTATGTTTTCCAGACTTACGAAAGCTTCATTACGCTTGACATTAAATCAACATTACATGTAATGTGAAAGGTTTGCTAGCACTGCTAAACCCACTTAGAGTCATCACCTTATCCTACAGCCCGTGCATTATAAAAAGGTTTAGCCAAGGGGTTATCGTCTCGTCTGAAAAATGAAGCGCCTTAAAAATGCCTTCTTTCTAAAGGCCAGCAGGAGGCGACTCCACTGGTTGCAAACAGAACTCTGACTGTATAGAAGTCTTTGAGAAAATGACCCTGCTTCTAATTAGGCCTTGGCAATATATCAATATTATATCAATTGTGATACAAGACTGGATGTCGATGTCTTCTTAGATTTTGGATATCAAAGTGTTGTCTTTTCCTGGTTTTAGAGGCTGCTATTGCATTACAGTAACTGATATAATTTTCTGAACTTACCAGGTAATTTCAGCTGTTTTACTATTTGCCTTTACCCACCTAGTCATTATATCCGCACTATTGATTGTTTATTGAAAAATTCACTGCGTGAATATTCTGTTAATGCACCAATAGTCAATCCCACAATGTTGTCACAAAATTGGTATTGACGTATTTGGTCAAAAATATTGTGATATTTGATTTCCTCCGTATCACCCAGCCCTACTACTCACTTGATTTATTACCGCAGTAGACACTTTCCTCATGAGTTTGATCACTAGTTTCAAGCCTTCTTCAATACAGCATGATTTTCATTTCGTAAATTATGGTCCTGCTGAGAGTAACATAGACAGTAAAGTGGTGTATGCTTTAGGTTGTAGCTACTTTACGATTGACAACTTTTACCATGTTACACAGGTTCTCAGTCAGATCCACCCCTCGCTTCTCCACAGCTCCACCCTATGATCCAAATATGGTCACTTCTGGCTCCAAAAACCAAGATGGTGATGGGCAAAATGCCAAAGTTGAGGCTTCAAAATGGTAGTTCACAAACCAATGGGTGACGTCATGGTGGCTACATCCACTTCCTCCATACAGTCTATGGTTTCAGCTAATTGTTTGTTTGGTCTGTATTTACTCTATGATTGCCTCTCAATGGCTCTCACTAACTCTCCCATAAGAAACCATACTGGGCTGTCTCTGGAAAACAAGTTTATAAAGGCGACTGCACACTACAAGCTCAAACATCATAGGGCCTTTTCCTTATCTGAATCAAGGGTCTAAGGGCAGAGAGTATCATATGCTGTACAGATTGTGTGGCAAATTTGTGATTTGTGATATTTGGCTATATAAATAAATTGCCTTGATATGATGTGACCTCAGGTTTTGGCCTATGGTCCAATGAACACAGTTAGCTCTGTGTTCTTCAGCAATATTAAGAAGTACAAGGACTAAAACAAAATTATTTGTATATTATTTGCTGTATAAAAATATTTCTGAGTATATAAAATATCACATAGTGATATAACAGAATGACAGTGTAAAAGTGGAGCTTCATTCTGTGGTTTGTGTCCAGCACAGTCAAAAAGCTAAAATCCCACAACTAGTACAGCACCTTAATTAAAATTCTTACCAGTCATACCCAGTCAATGGGAGCTATAAAAAAAAAAGTCAAAATCTATTCTTCTTCCTTTTGCTGGTGGATACCGAATCTGAAAATGACTTTGCCACATGCACACAATGAGGTACTTAAAATGTGTGTCCAGCTGGTGAATATCGAGATTCAGCTCTGATAGGCAGAAAGCAGTGCTTGTGCTGTTCCACGTGTACAGTAATTTATTCCTAATGCATCCCTCACTTATTGTGGCTTATTGAGCAGTTTGCCTCGAACATTTTCCAAATGGAAAAACTCATAAGGGTGTGTTTTTTTTCCTCAACATTGCATAATGCTGTTTTACGGTTTACAGGAAGCTCACGTGTGTGAACCTGATTGGCTCAGGTCAGCTGCCGTCATGTGATGGAATCTCATTTTGTGATCAATACAGTTCCTAACGGAGGGTCTAGACAACACCCTCATTTATTAAGTGGTCTTTGTTGTGTGAAATAGTGCATCTTCCCAGAAGAAGAGAGTCTATCTCGAGGTTAACACTGTGTGTCTAACTGTAGGCTTGGGAGCTACGTATATAAACGATTAAATCTGATTGCATTATGAGATTTTCAGATATAGCTATGAAATTTGCAAGTTAGTTTTTTCCGACTTGGGACATTGGGTTCGATGTTGCTAGGCAACTGACAACAAAAAAATGCATGTTGTCTGCTTTTTGTTTTGGAAAAGAGTGTTTTTTTCTGCATTCCATCATAATGCTTTGTTATAAGGAATTAGCACACAACAAAAGTCAATATCTTTAATTGGCACAGACATATTTAAATATACTGGTGTACGTCACTGTTCGTGAAATCGGAGCTGTCCAAAAAATGTCTCCTCAAAGTTATGAACTTTATAACAGAGGGTCAGCTTTGCTTGGTTAGGTAAATAGTCTGCAACTTAACAGGAGCTGGAATATCTCAGTTCATTTATTTATTTATTTATGTACGTTTTTAACTGCATTGTCTTAGTAGCACCAGATCAGCATTACTTTCATCAGATATCCTTAGTTTTGTCAATGTGAGATGTGGCGGTAGTTTGTCATTATAACCATACATATTGTAACTGTATGCAGCTTAAATCAATACATACACCATTAATGGCAGTGATGATGCCATTTTGATGTCATTACCTTGTTTCTGAGACTCCTTTAAAGTACTCCTATAAGTACTATTAAATGTAAACTAAATTTGTTCAACTTTTCTGTTGATGAAATATTAATGCTTGTTGGGAAATTGTAAGCACAGAGAAATACAAAACCGTACTATATTTTATCTACAAGTGCACATCACACACTCAGCGAGCCGCCTGTTAATGACGCCGTCGGCAAAGCAGTAATGATTATGCTAAGTGGCTAATGGGCATGTAGCTACTTACATGTTTCAGATGATACGTCATGTTTGTAGTCGACCAATGAAGATGAGTTTACATATCACCTTGGGTTCGTCCTTCACCTTCTCAAAATGATCCCACACTTTGGATTTCCTGCCCGACATGTTATTAACTCGCCTGTGGAATAACCACAGGTACCAGCCCTGGAAATTAGGGGCCATACACATGCCGCGTCTTTTACCGCCTGGAAAATGCGAAGTCAGGCACTGGGCACTACTCTTGTGCATTTTCTGTGCCAGCTTTCAAGAGCATGACAGCAGATTGCATCTGAGGTTGCTAAGAAACTTTAGCAAGTATTGTACAGCCTATTTACCTGAAATCCTGAGCTATTTTTAAGTGTGTTGACATCTTGTCCAGGTGTAAGGCCTGAGTAGCCCTGCACTAAAAAGAGATATTTTTGGTATTTATCAGACTGAATATTTACAGAAGAAGAGAAAGATATCTGACGACTGTGATTGGTTTGCAACGTGACTCCTGTCTGACTGCTGAGTGTGGCCACTTCCTGTGTCTGTCAAATTAAATTCCCACACAGTCCAGTCATTTAGGTTTGATTTATTTTGACAAGGTGCAGCTCCTTTTTCTGGGACTAAGCAACTCCTAATGAAATCTTGCCGACTAATGACCATTCTGGTCGACTTATGTTTGGTCGACTATTAGGGGGCAGCCCTACTTAAGTGGGTTTTTTTAAACAGTTTTTATGAATATGTCATCAGAGCAGCAAAGATGTCCAAGTATGTTTGTCAGTTACAGGGTTTATTTGAGTCTCCCAGTTTTCACTGACCCAAAGGGGCAGTTTTAGGGTAAGGGGGATGTATTGGCAGAAATGGAATATGACGGAATATGATAGATGTAATTCTGTTTCCAGCCTGCAGCCCTAGGTTCTCTTCATGCTTGGAAAGGGAAAGGTAAGAGCAGAGGGGTATTCAGTTGGTTGCAATCTGCAGCCTAACCACTAGATGTCACTAAATTTGACATACCTCACCTTTAAGTTCATAGTTTTTTTAACATAAAGTAATACAAGTTTTGTATTTGTTTTGTGTAACAGAAAACATTATTCAAATAGTAAGAGCTGATGTTGATGAAAGTACAGTTCATAATCAAAATATAAATGAGTACTGTATCTGTATACCTGTAGTCAAGACACATTTTAACCTTCTATGCCTGAAAAACACACAAAATACTTTTCTTTTTTTTTATTTATTTGGCTTGAAAAATAAGAGAGTTTTCTCAACGCACACAGGAATATTTAACAATACAGTTAATTTGAAAAATTGAGAATCACCAAAATTGCAGATGCGTAGCTTTCTATGGGCAGCGGTAGTATGTTTTTACTGTCCTGTACTAGGGAGGCTATGCTCCTTGTCATTGGCTCTGAGTTTACATTCTTAAACATTTTGTGTCATCTTATTCAGTTTGAAACCTTCCTCCAAGGAGCATCTGTATAATTGTATGTGACTGTATGTGGAGGGTAGGGTTTAATGAGATCCCTGAAATCTTGAAATCTTGCCCCTCTTTTTGCAAGCTTATGAGATAGCTGTCTTATGTGTGGGAATGTAAACGTTCAATGATAGAAGATGAAAGGAGTCTACGTTTTAGGGTGGATTTTACCTCAGCCATATATGACAATGAATGATGAGTTTTGCAGAAGTCTTTACTTAAACTGTCCCTTAGTGGTGCTCTGTATATCCCCCCTGCATCTGGGAAACTAGCTCACTTTCTGAGGCCAGCAGCCTGAAGCCTCCTGCCCAAAGACAGACGTGTTTTGTTCCTTCCAGATCTCTGATGTCATCCTTTACTGAGAACATGTATGTGATCTTCTGCAGCTGGAAGAGCAGCCCATATGCATTTTACATCACCCTTAGTTATTTTTGGGTCAGAGAGAAGCAGGGTTTACTGGACCATTCAAAATCTGACATCACACTGAAGTTTGGTTAAGACTGGATTTTTCTTCCCATGCTCCTGTCCACTGACAGCAATATCCCCAAAACACATCATGCCTTTAAAACTTTTATATCATGCTGTATAACTAAACTTAGATGTCTGCATTTAATGTTTTAACCTGATGTCAAAACTTTTGGTCTGGTTTGCTGCCATTGTACATGGTTCATTACATAAATGTATTGGCCAGTACTCTTATAGCTAAGTCATTTTGCAAATTTCATTGTTGGTGTTCTTAGTTTACTGTAATTCCAACCCTGTCTTCTAGAAATTAGTTTGTTATCAAACTGCTTTCTTAATTACAT